>NW_028225179.1:74593490-74794399 GCF_052327205.1 Somniosus microcephalus
GTCGGGTGCCCGTCGCTCCGAATCGAGCCCGTGGTTTTCGTGTGTGTAACTCGGCGGGCATTTGGACCTGGTTGCCCGGAAGGGGGTCCTCAACGGCGGGAGTTTGCCTGGGTTTGGCCGGCCGGCAGGCGAACGCCTTTCGCTCCGGACTCCCGTGTCCGATTTCGGTCAGGGAGGGCTCGTTGGAAGGCCCCGGCGCTGCCGCACACTATATTATCGGACTGGACCCCGGCAAGTTCGGGAAAGTGTCGCAGTCCCGTACCGGCTGCCGTGCCGTCAGTCAGCGGCAGCTTATCGGGGATAACTTCGGGAAGGAAAGTCCGATCCAGTCGAGGTCAACGGCAGCTGAACGGGGTGGTGAGGCTGCACAGAGCAGTACCGGGCTTGTGTAGCTGTCGCTTTTCCTGGCCGAGGTACAGCCGTTGGCTGGAGACCGCTTTCCGTCAGTTGTGTCGGCGGCGCGGGGCCGGTCCTGCACGCGCGAGCTGCCTGGGCAAGCCAGAGGCAAGGGGCAGCCGCGGGTACCGGAAAGGAGTCGGTCCGACACCGGGAATCCGGGTGCCCGTCCCTCGGAAGCGAGCCCGGGGTTTTCGTGTGTAACCAGGCGGGCCTTTGGACCAGGTTCGGCCGGGCGGCAGTGGAGCACACAGACACTCACATGCACTGAGAGAGACAGAGAGGAGAGAGATACACAGAGTGAGAAAGACAAAGTCAACTCAGTGACTGAATATTGAAAACTGACAACTGGGTAACCAAAAGCCAGAGCGACAAATGAGTAACCAAAGAGGCAACTCATTAACTAAATACTTGGCATTCACATTGGGGACGGAAGTCCGATGGGAATGGATTCGGCTGCCTTACCGGGGCGTCGGGTGCTGCTTTCCCGCTTGGGGATCCGAGTTGGTGTCGGCAAATGGCCTTGTGCATTGTCTGAAACACTGGTTACTGAGTTGTCAAGGTAGGAAATCATAAACCAAAAGGGCAACTCATTAACTGAAATTTTGAACATCGACAACTGGGTAACCAAAAGTCAGAGCGACAACTGAATAACCAAGGAGGCAACTCAATAACTGAATACATGGCATTCACATTGGGGACGGAAGTCCTATGGGGATGGATTCGGCCGCCTTACCGGGGCTTCGGGTGCTGCATTCCCGCTTGGGGAACCGAGTTGGGGTCGGCAAATGTCCTTGTGCATTGGAGTCGGGACCAGCAGACACGAATTTAGGAAAATTGCGTGGAGGCGGGTTTGGGCCCGCACGCCAGTTTTGCGATTTTTATCCCCCACACGCCTCCAATCCCGCCTCCCCGGCGCTAGCAAAATCGAGCCCTCTGTATTAAAACTCCCAGTGAGTAGTCGGACTCTGTAATAAATCTCCCATTAAGGAATCAGACTCTGCAATAAATCTCCAAGTGAGGAGTCGAACTCTGTAATAAATCTTAAAGTGAGGAGAAGGACTCTGGATTAAATTTCCCAGTGAGGAGAGAGTCTCTGTAATAAATCTTCAAGTGAGGAGACGGACTCTGGAGTAAACCTGCCAGTGATTTGTCGGACTCTATAATAAATCAACCAGTGAGGAGTCGGACTCTGCAATAGATCTCCCAGTGATGATTCTGACTCTGGAATAAATCTCACATTCATGAGTCGGACACAGGAATAAATCTCCCAGTGAGGGGTCGCACTCTGCAATAAATCTCCCAGTGAGGAGTCGGACTTTGTAATAAATCTTCAAGGGAGGAGCTGGACTGTAATAAATCTCCCAGTAAGGAGTTGGACACTGTAATAAAACACTCAGAGTGAAGTCGGACTCTGGAATAAACCTGCCAGTGAGTTGTCGGTCTCTGTAATATATCACCCAGTGAGGAGTCGGACTTTGCATTAAATCGCGAAGTGAGGAGTTGGAATCTGCAGTAAACCTCCCAGTCATGAGTAGGAATCCGTAATACATCACCTAGTGATGAGTCGGACTCTGAAATAAATCTCATATTGAAGAGTCGGACTCTGCAATAAAGCTCCCAGTGAGGAGTAAGTCTCTGTAAAAACTCCCAGTGAGGAGTCGGACTCTGTAATAAATCTGCCATTGAATAGTCGAACTCTGTAATAGAACTCCCAGTGAGGTGTCGGACACTATAATAAACCTCCCAGTGAGGAGACGGGCTTTGCAATAAATTTCCCAGTGAGCAGTTGGACTCTTTAATACATTTCCCATTGACGAGTGTGACTCTGTAATAAAACTCCCAGTGAGGAGTCGGACACTGTAATAAATCTCCCATTAAGGAATCAGACTCTGTAATAAATCTCCGAGTGAGGAGTCGGACTCTGTACAAATCTCACAGTTGTAAGGGGTTTTAGATCGCAGAGGTTTCTCTCTCTAGAGGCCTTTCTCTCTTGCACAGTAAAACCTTGAGTGGTTCGACCCACTCGCCCCTTAGGTTCTATACACTGGACTTTGAGGCAGGAACTACAATGTAGAGAATACTCTATAAGCCAGGTTTAATGAAAATGAAATGAAATTTTATTGCATAAAGGAAGAAATCAAATGCAAATTCAATAGGAAGGTACATGGGAGGGAAAACCAAATCATAACACAGTACTAACTAAGATATATACAGGCATGTTATACTTTACAAAATCATCATGAAATGGGGAAACACACGGAACATCGAGGGACAACAACTCATAATTAATTATCCCCTGAAATGCCCACCCCCTTAAACCTATCTAGATCTGATTATGAAGGGCCAGAAACATGCTCACCAATCCAACTGGAAAGTATAAGGTTTCGAAAGGTCTGCGTTTTGATCCTCTCAGGCGTCCTGTCTTCACGTGGTCAACGCTGTGGGCTGCAACTCTCTTTCTTCTCCCTCGAGGTGAAGGTCACGGACAGGCTGGATGTTAGCGGGCCTGGACGTCGGTGTGGACAGAAACCAGCTGTTTGACCATTGTCATATAGGTTTCTACGCAGAGCCCAGTTGTTTTACCATCTTCATGTAGGTTTCTACTGTCCTTTTTGTCTCGTCAACGGCCCGGGGTTTATCGATGATTTCCCGATCGTTACCCCGGGGCGGGACACAGACTCGACCCGAACCACCTTCTTGACTGTGCCTTCTGACCATCCCTGGTGACCATTTTCGAAATCTACTTCCTTGAATCTTATCCCGAAAACCAACCATTGAAAACAACTACCACCCTGAAGACCACACTGGGTCCCCAATTATACTTCTCAATGAAGGCCTTATCTCCCGCCATATCTCGGTGAGTCTTTGTTTAATTTTTGGTGGGCTAGTATCACAGCGGGGTAGTCTTTGTGTAAGAATTACCTTCTGGATGGCCGGTAACTGCCATCTCTGGTCTGGAATGACCTGGTAATGTTTTTAATGTCCTTCTGATGTCTTAAACAGTTCTTGATGTTCCCCCCGATGAATATGAAACTGTTTCCCTTTGTCTGGGTAAACATTTAGATGGCCTTTATTTACAGGCCGATCTGACTGGATCTGCATACAATCCATATGTATGGGGTGCTGTCTGGTTTCGTTTACTCTGAAACTGTGTTCCAGAACTTACTGTGGGCTGAATCCACAAAGGCTTTCTGTCGACTGCAGGAACCATTTTAAAGTGCCCCAAAAGCTGGTCACGGGGTCTGGCGGCCATTTTTATGCCCCTTTTTCCTGGGCTTCTTTTAAAACAGTCTTTAAAATTAAAGCCTCTTCTGCCATAGACCCTTATAGGAAAATGTTTAATTTTGCGAATCTTACACAGTGAGCAGTCAAACTCTGTAATACATTTCCCAGTGACGAGTCTGACTCTGTACTAAATTTCCCAGTGAGGAGAGAGACTCTGTAATAAAACTCTCAGTGAGGAGTCGGACACTGTAATAAATTTCCCATTAAGGAATCAGACTCTGTAATAAATCTCCCAGTGTGGTGTCGGACTCTGTAATAAATCTTAAAGTGAGGAGACGGACTCTGGAATAAACCTGCCAGTGATTTGTCGGACTCTATAATAAATCAATCAGTGAGGAGTCAGACTCTGCAATAGATCTCCCAGTGATGATTCTGACTCTGGAAAAATCTCACATTCAGGAGTCGGACACAGGAATAAATCTCCCAGTGAGGGGTCGGAGTATGTAATAACTCTCCAAGTGAGGAGTCGGACTCTGTAATAAATCTTCAATGGAGGATATGGACTGTAATAAATCTCCCAGTAAGGAGTTGGACACTGTAATAAAACACTCAGGCCTAGAAATTCATTGACGCCACTTTTGGGGCGCTAAAGTGGGGCGTCCGCTAAAGTTTGCGGCCGCCGCCAAATCTAGGCCACTTCTCCGATATTCATTAGCTTCGCCCTACTAGTTCGGGCGAGCGCTAAAACTGCTGCTGGACGCCTCTCTTTGGGCGCTAAGCCGGAGGTGGTGATCGATAGCGCCGAGGCCGGGCGCAGCACAGGTGCGGCCATCTCGTGACTGACAGCAGACACCCTGGTGCCGGCCAGCTCTTAAGGGGGAAGGGTCGACTGTGTCTGCTGCCACGCCCTGGATAGTGGAGCCCTCCAGCTAGGCCTGAACACTGCTGCTGGACCCAAATAGCGCCTGAAGACATGGAGAAGGCCCGTGAACGTCCGCAGCGCTTCTCAGAGCGTGATCTGAGTGTGCTGCTTGCTGCTGTGGAGAAGAGGCGCCATGTTTTGTACCCGGACAATGGCAAGAAGGCGACGGTCCGCGTCTACAGGAGAGCCTGGAGGCATGTCGCCAGCAAGCTGTCAGCCAACAACGACGTCCCCAGGACCGGTGCCCAATGCCGCAAAAAGTTAAATGACCTCACACGCATTGTCAGGGTGAGTACCCTTTCCAATGACCTCCTCATCCTTGCATGTGCACCTCACATTATGGGCAAAGGGACCTGAAAGCTCTAATGGCCAGCCTTCATCCAGCAGCTATGGCACAGGCATGAGCATCAATTGCACATTCTGCACTGAACACACTGGCCAAGCTATTCCACCATGGGAGGCAGTGCACACCAGATCATGGCGACACACTGGCCAGGCTATTCCACCATGGGAGGCAGTGCACACCAGATCATGGCGACACACTGGCCAGGCTATTCCACCATGGGAGGCAGTGCACACCAGATCATGGCGACACACTGGCCAGGCTATTCCACCATGGGAGGCAGTGCACACCAGATCATGGCGACACACTGGCCAGGCTATTCCACCATGGGAGGCAGTGCACACCAGATCATGGCGACACACTGGCCAGGCTATTCCACCATGGGAGGCAGTGCACACCAGATCATGGCGACACACTGGCCAGGCTATTCCACCATGGGAGGCAGTGCACACCAGATCATGGCGACACACTGGCCAGGCTATTCCACCATGGGAGGCAGTGCACACAAGATCACGGCGACACACTGTACTTAGAGGCCGTCCTTTCTCTTGCAGGCCAAGCTGGCGAATAATCGCAAGAGCCGGACTGCGACCGGGGGAGGACGACCCCATATCCAGCCACTCACCGACCTGCAGCATCGCGTGGAGCGCCTCATGGGTGGCCGGGTGATTGGGCCCGTTGCATGTGGAGATGCCGACCCTGTTCTGGGCAGCAATGGTAAGGACATCACCTTTTGCACCTCTCTCGTCCCACTTGCGCATCAGATCTACATCCTTTGCCACTGTCCGACCAATGCGCTGAATGCCACCACTCATGCATCCCGCACTGACGCCCTCTCCTCACTCTAAAGCTACTCTTGTGCCTTCCTGCTTTCAGATGGTCAAGAGGAGGTCCCTCAACTTGCCAGTGACAGACCCTCCGAGGAGGAGCAGGAGGAGGAGCAAGAGGAAGGCGGCCCATCAGGGGAACCCTCAGCCGCGGCCACCCAGGCCAATGTAGGGGACACATCTTCCCTGGAGGGCAGCGTGGCGGAAGTGTCGAAGGGGAGGGGAGCTCCTGGGACCTGCGTGCTGCAGAAAGGCGGGAGGGGGGTGGAAGCTCGGCGGTCATCTCCCCAGAGGGGGGATGCATCGGAGGGGAGTCCAATTGCTGGACCCAGCGGCCTCCAGCAATGCAGGAAGGGTCGGCCAGCTCGGCGGCCTTCTCCCCAGAGGGAGAGTCCAGCCTCCAGTCAGGAGATGCTCTTCGCCAAGGAGATGGAACGCCTCGAAGACTTGTCCGCGGACTCGGAGCGCCGGCACACGGAGCTCATGGCGGCAGTGGCATGGTTGCCTGAGTCCATCGATTCCCTCTCTCAGAGTGTGGTCGAGTTCGGGCCCTTAGAGGTCACCAGTCGGGCGGAATACCGGGCAGATCTGTCAGCGACTGGCCAGGTGATTAGTGGTGCCGTCCAGTCACTGGCTGCTCTGCTGCGGTCAGTGAACAGGTCAACACGGGCACTCACTGCTGCCACACTCGCTGTCAGCCAGGCATCGCCAGGGCACCCGGCGCGCTGCAGCAGCACAGCGGTCTGTCCCTCGGCAGATTGGTGCGCATGCTGCAGTGCTGGCCGGGGCGAGTGCCAGTGTCTCAGGCGACCAGCGAGCGCCTGCCATCCGCCAGCTTGCCGCCATTCCTCCAGCCGCCACTGCCACTTCCCCAGTGGAGCTGCCAGGAGCTGCTGCAGCGACTGATGCTGGCCAGCCACAGCTGCAGCAATCAACAGTTGCCCACTCGACGGCCAGACCTCGACTAGGCTGACCCCCAAGGGCATCTGCCGTCACGACATGTGCCCCTCAGGAGCCTGCCCCCAGCCTTGCAGCAGCCAATGGCCTTACTTTGAGGCGGAGCAGCAGGGCGGGCAGGGGCCACACAAAGATGGCCAAGGCATCGCCCTAGCGGGCCAAAAAGTCGAATGTGTGGCCATTTGTGTTTGTTTCTTGAGGCCGAGAATTGGATGTTTGTTTTTTGAAGGCCGATGATGTGATGTTTGTTTTTGACGTAGACCGAGAATGACGGTCATTTTAGTTGCCCTATTTTGTTAATCCTCTCCAGGTTGTGGGAGCGAGTAATATGTTTGAGTGTTTTTTGGGGGTTTCGTCTGTTTTTGGTTTTCATGTGGGAAGGGCCCAGACTTTGTACAATAAAGCATTTTATTTATTCACATTGTCCATGGTTGATCTTTGAAGTGTTTGTTGCCTTAACCGGCTGAGGGCATGTGGAGCGGCTGCAATCATGTTCTATCATTGGCGCAAGCCATTCCCTGACAGGGGGCCTAGAAGTGCCGTTCAATAAGCCGCCGACGGGCGGCCCTTGGACCTTGTGCGTCCCTCCTGGGCTGGTACTCCTCGTCCTCGTCATCCTCATGCTCCTCCTGCTCCTCCTCCTGAGGTGGTGGTTCAACATGAGGTGGCAGTGCCTGAGTCCTGCGGATAGCCAGGTTGTGCTGCATGCAGCAAACGACGACGAATTGGGAGACTCGATCCTGCGAATACTGGAGGGCTCCCCCGGAGCGATCGAGACAGCGGAACCGTTGCTTGAGCACGCCGATTGTTTGTTCTATGAGGTTCCTCGTCGCTTGATGGCTCTCGTTGTATGCCTCTTCAGGGGTCATGGGCGCGCGGAGCGGGGTCATGAGCCAGGTACACAAAGGATAGCCTTTGTCCCCGATAAGCCATCCTCTTGGGGGAGGCTGTGCCTGGAACATGTCAGCCACAGTTGTCTGTCGCAGGATAAAGGCATCGTGGCTGCTGCCTGGAAAGTGGGCATTGACAGCTAGGATGCGCTGCCTGTGGTCACACACCAGCTGTACATTGAGGGAATGGTAGCCCTTCCGGTTGCGGTACTCCTCGGCATGCTCAAGAGGTGCCCGCAAAGCCACATGCGTGCAGTCAATGGCGCCCTGCACCATGGGGAAGCCCGCTATTCTTGCAAACCCCACTGCACGCTGCTGCTGCTTGTCCAGGGTCATGGGGAAGGAGATGAATTGATGTCTCCTTCTGAAAAGGGCTTCGGTCACCTGGCGGATGCAGCAATGCACGGTGAACTGGGAGACGTTAGCGATGTCCCCAGTAGCGGATTGGAAGGAGCCGGAGGCATAGAAGTTGAGAGCCACCATCACCTTCACTGCCACCGACAGAGACGTCCTGCGCATCAGCTGTGGCTGCAGATCTCTCTGAAGCAGCCGGCAGATGTCTGCAACCACCTCCCTTCGGAATCGCAGCCTCCTAACACACATCGCGGCAGACATGGTCAGATAGGAGGTCTGCTGGCGGTATACCCTGCGTGGGTAAGACCTCAGTTGGCGACACCTGTTGCCCCCTTTGTGTCTAGCCAGGGCTGCCACTCGCTCACGGCGTCTGTAAGCCCTTCTGGCATAAGGCTGAAATTCTGCGTTGCCACCCAATGCAGCCCCCATTATATGCTGGCAAACACTGAGCTCTGAATGAAGGCAAAGATAATTGGTAAGCTCTGGCCTGAGCCAAAAATACCTGTCCAAGTGTTGGTCCAAACCAGTAAACTCTCCTCCTTGGTCTCTGTCCAAAAAACCGTTGCTCAAGAGTGAATGCTGCAAAATGGCTGGCCTTTATACTGCTGGGTAAGTGCCCTTTAATTTGCGCTCCCCGTGGCCCGGCTGGCCTGTGTACCATTCCACTTCACAGTCGCTCGGGCCGCCCGGCGCACAATGGGCCGGCGCGAGTGAAGTTCCGGTTTGGGGCGCACAAAGGGCGTTGCACTATTAAATGACGTCATGATCTGCGCGCGCAGCAGGGCGCGCGCTAAGACTTTGCGCCGGCGCTAAATGTGTCCTGAAGTTGGGGAGAGGCGCAGATCGCGCTGCGCCCGGGCGATAAGCGCCTAGCGCTCGAGATCTACTCCCCCTAAGGTGCTAACGGCTGGCGCGCCCAACTGAATTTCTAGGACTCAGGGTGGAGTCGGACTCTGGAATAAACCCGCCAGTGAGTTGTCGGACTCTATAATGTATCACCCAGTGAGGAGTCGGACTTTGCATTAAATCTCGCAGTGCGGAGTTGGACACTGTAGTAAACCTCCCAGTGAGGAGTAGGAATCTGTAATACATCAGCGAGTGATGAGTCGGACTCTGAAATAAATCTCATATTGAAGAGTCTGACTCTGCAACAAAGCTCCCAGTGAGGAGTAAGTCTCTGTAAAAAAAACTCCTAGTGAGGAGTCGGACTCAGTAATAAATCTGCCATTGAATAGTTGAACTCTGTAATAGAACTCCCAGTGAGGTGTCGGACACTATAATAAACCTCCCAGTGAGGAGACGGACTTTGTAATAAATTTCCCAGTGAGGAGTTGGACTCTTTAATAAATCTCCCAGTGACGAGTCAGACTCTGTAATAATCCCCCAGTGAGGAGAGGGACTCTGGAATAAATCTGCCAGTGATGAGTCAGACTCTGTAATAATAACCCAGTGAGGAGACCGACTCTGGAATACATCTCCCAGTAACGAGTAAGGACACTGTAATAAATCTCCCATTGAGGAGTCGAACTCTGTAATAATACCCCAGTGAGGAGACAGACTCTGTAATAAATCTCCCAGTAAGGCGTTGGACACTGTAATAATCTTCCAAAACTCCCTGGACTCAGCAGAGGTCCCGGCAGACTGGAAAACTGCTAATGTAACACCCTTATTTAAAAAGGGCAGTAGACAGAAGGCTGGAAACTATAGACCGGTTAGCCTAACATCTGTGGTAGGTAAAATTTTGGAGTCCATTATTAAGGAGACAGTAACAGGACATTTGGATAATCATAATTTAATAAGACAAATTCAGCATGGTTTTATGAAGGGGAAGTCATGTTTGACAAATTTGCTGGAGTTCTTTGAGGAAGTAACATATAGGGTAGATAAAGGTGAACCAGTGGACGTAGTGTATTTAGACTTCCAAAAGGCATTTGACAAGGTGCCTCACAAAAGATTATTGCTTAAGATAAAAAATCACGGGATTGGGGGTAATATTCTGGCATGGATAGAGGATTGGCTATCTAACAGAAGGCAGAGAGTTGGGATAAATGGTTCATATTCAGACTGGCAATCAGTAACCAGTGGTGTTCCGCAGGGGTCAGTGCTGGGTCCCCAACTCTTTACAATCTATATTAACGATTTGGAGGAGGGGACCGAGTGTAACACATCAAAGTTTGCAGATGATACTAAGATGGGCGGGAAAGTAGTGAGTGAGGAGGACATAAAAAACCTGCAAGGGGACATAGACAGGCTAAGTAAGTGGGCAGAGATTTGGCAGATGGAATACAATACTGGAAAGTGTGAGGTTATGCACTTTGGCAGGAAAAATTGTAGAGCAAGTTATTATCTTAATGGCAAGAAACTTGAAAGTACTGAAGTACAAAGGGATCTGGGGGTCCTGGTGCACGAAACTCAAAAGGTTAGTATGCAGGTGCAGCAAGTGATTAAGAAGGCCAATGGAATGTTGGCCTTCATTGCTAGGGGGATAGAATATAAAAATAGGGAGGTATTGCTTCAGTTGTACAAGGTATTGGTGAGACCGCACCTGGAATACTGCATACAGTTTTGGTGTCCATACTTAAGAAAGGACATACTTGCTCTCGAGTCAGTACAAAGAAGGTTCACTCGATTAATCCTGGGGATGAGGGGATGGACATATGAGGAGAGGTTGAGTAGATTGGGAATCTACTCATTGGAGTTCTGAAGAATGAGAGGCGATCTTATTGAAACATATAAGATTATGAAGGGGTTGGATCGGGTGGATGCAGGGAGGATGTTCCAGATGATGGGTGAAACTAGAACTAGGGGGCATAGTCTTAGAATAAGGGGCTGCTCTTTCAAAACTGAGATGAGGAGGAACTACTTCACTCAGAGGGTGGTAGGTCCATGGAATATGCTGCCCCAAAAAGCTGTCGAAGCTACATCATTACATAAATTTAAAACAGAAATAGACAGTTTCCTAGTAGAAAAGGGAATTAAGGGTTACGGGGAGCGGGCAGGAATTTGGACATGAGTCTAGGTTCGGATAGGTCATGGCCCTGTGGGTAGCGGAGCAGGCCCAGGGGCCGTGTAGCCTGATCCTGCTCCTGTTTTCGTGTGTCTAATGCTGTTAGATTCAGGAGATAGTCCTGTCATAGTGGATTGGGCGGTTTGGATCAGATCAGCCATGATCTTATTGAATGGCGGAGCAGGCTCGAGGGGCCAATTGGCCTACTCCTGCTCCTATTTCTTATGTTCTTATGTTCTTAAATCTCCCAGTGATGAGTCGGACTCTGGAATAAATCCAGGATGGTTTGTTGCCTCCCTGGTGCCAGGGTCAAGGATGTCACTGAATGGCTGCAGGGCATTCTGAAGGGGGAGGGTGAACAGTCAGAGGTCGTGGTTCACACTGGGACCAATGACATGGGTAGGAAGAGGGATGAGGTCCTGCAGCAAGAATTCAGGGAGCTAGATAGCAGATTAAAGAGCAGGACCTCAAAGTTTGTAATCTCTGGATTACTCCCGGTGCCACGTGCTAGTGGGTATAGGAATAGGAGGATAGAGCAGATGAATGCGTGGCTAAAGAGTTGGTGCAGGAAGGGGGGCTTTAGTTTCCTGGATCACTGGGCCTGCTTCTGGGGAAGGTGGGACTTGCACAAGTCTGACGGGTTGCACCTGAACCAGAATGGGACAAATATCCTTGCGGGGAGGTTTGCTAGCACTGTTCGGGGAGCTTTAAACTAAAATGGCAGGGGGTTGGGAACCTGAGCAGGGAGACAGAGGAAAGGGAAACAGGGATAAAAGCAAAAGATAGGAAGGAGAAAAACAAAAGTGGCAGTCAGAGAAATCAATGGTTTAAATCAAACGTGGCCACAGTAAATAATAATTCTAATAGGTCTAAGAGCGTTAAAAAAACAAGCCTGAAGGCTTTGTGTCTTAATGCGAGGAGCATTTGTGATAAGGTGGACGAATTGGCTGTGGAAATAGAGGTAAAGGAATATGATTTGGTTGAGATTACAGAAACGTGGCTCAAGGATGGCCAAGACTGGGAACTCAACATCCAGGGGTATTCGATATTCAGGAAAGATAGGAAAAAAGGAAAGGGAGGTGGGGTAGCATTACTGGTTAAAGAAGGGATTAATACAATTGCAATGACCGATATTAGCTCTGATGATGTGGAATCTGTATGGGTAGAATTGAGAAATACTAAGGGGAAAGAAACATTTGTGGGAGTGGTATATAGACCTCCAAACAGTAAGGCGGAGGTTGGGGATGGCATTAAAAGGGAAATTATAGAAGCGTGCAATAAGGGCACAGCAGTCACCATGGGTGACTTTAATCTACATATAGATTGGGCCAACCAAATTAGTAACAATACTGTGGAGTAGGGATTCCTGGAGTGTTTACGGGATGGTTTCCTGGACCAATATGTCGAGGAACCAACCAGAGATCAGGCCATCTTAGACTGGGAATTATGTAACGAGGAAGGATTAATTAGCAATCTTGTTGTACGAGGCCCCTTGGGTCGGAGCGATCATAATATGATCGAATTCTTCATTAAGATGGAGAAGGAAGTAGTTGACTCAGAGACTAGTGTCCTCAATTTAAATAAAGGAAACTACGATAGTCTGAGGAGCGAGTTTGGTAGGATTGATTGGGGAATGGCACTCAAAGGGTTGACGGTGGATAGGCAATGGCAAACATTCAAAGACCGAATGGATGAGCTACAGGATTTATTCATCCCAGTTTGGCATTAAAAAAAAACAAAAAAGATGACTCAACCGTGGCTAACAAGGGAAATTAGGGATAGCATAAGATCCAGGAGAGGACATATAAATTGGCCAGAAAAAGCAATAATCCTGAGGATTGGGAGCAGTTTAGGATTCAACAAAGGAGGACAAACGGCTTAATTAAGAAAGGGAAAATAGAATATGAGAGTAAGCTTGCAGGTAACATAAAAACTGACTGTAAAAGCTTTTATAGATATGTGAAGAGAAAAAGATTGGTGAAGTCAAGCGTAGATCCCTTGCAGTCAGAATCAGGGGAATTTATAATGGGAAACAAAGAAATGGCAGACCAACTAAATACATACTTTGGTTCTGTCTTCACAAAGGAGGATACAAATAACCTTCCAGAGATGCCGGGGAACATCGGATCTGATGAAAGGGTGGAACTGAAAGAAATCAGTATTTGTAGGGAAATGGTGTTAGGAAAATTGATGGGACTGAAGGCCGATAAATCCCCAGGGCCTGATAATCTACATCCCAGGGTACTTAAGGAAGTGGCCCTAGAAATAGTAGATGCATTGCTGGTCATCTTCCAGAACTCGATAGACTCTGGAACGGTACCCATGGATTGGCTGGTAGCTAATGTTACCCCACTATTCAAAAAAGGTGGTAGAGAAAAAGTGGAGAATTAAAGACCAGTAAGCCTGACATCGGTAGTGGGGAAAGTGGGACTATTATAAAAGATGTAATAGCAGAGCACTTGGAAAGCAGTGACAGGATCGGACAAAGTCAACATGGATTTACAAAAGGTAAATCGTGCTTGACTAATCTGGAATTTTTTGAGGATGTAACTGGTAAAATAGATAAGGGAGAACCAGTGGATGTGGTGTATTTGGACTTTCAGAAGGCTTTCGATAAGGTCCCACATATGAGATTAGTGTGCAAAATTAAGGCACATGGGATTGGGGGCAAGGTATTGACTTGGATAGAGAACTGGTTGGTGGACAGAAAGCAAAGAGTTGGAATAAACGGGTCGTTTTCCGAGTGGCAAGCAGTGACTAGTGGGGTACCGCAAGGATCAGTCCTAGGACCCCAGCTGTTCACAATATATATTAATGATCTGGACGAGGGAATTGGATGTAATATCTCCAAATTTGCAGATGACACAAAGCTGGGTGGGAGGGTAAACTGTGAGGAGGATGTCGTGAAACTCCAGTACAATTTGGACAGGTTGGGTGATTGGGCAGAAACATGGCAAATGCACTATAATGTGGATAAATGTGAGGTTATCCACTTTGGTGGCAAAAACAGGAAGGCAGATTATTATTTGAATGGCAATAGATTGGGAGAAGGAGAAGTGGGCGGCACGGTGGCATAGTGGTTCGCACTGTTGCCTCACAGCGCCAGGGACCCGGGTTCGAATTCGGCCTCGGGTGACTGTCTGTGTGGAGTTTGCACATTCTCCCCGTGTTTGCGTGGGTTTTCTCCGGGTGCTCCGGTTTCCTCCCACAGTCCAAAGATGTGCAGGTTAGGTTGATTGGCTATGATAAATTGACCCTTAGTGTTAGGGGGATTAAATACGGGGGGTTACAGGGATCGGGTGGGATATGTGTCGGTGCAGGCTCGATGGGCCGAAATGGCCTCTATCTGCAATGTGGGGTTTCTGTGATTCTGTGAAGTGCAAAGAGACCTGGGTGTTCTTGTGCACCAGTCGCTGAAGGTAAGCATGCAGGTGCAGCAGGCGGTTAAGAAGGCAAATGGTATGTTGGCCTTCGTAGCAAGAGGGTTCGAGTACAGGAACAAGGATGTCTTGCTATAGTTGTACAGGGCCTTGGTGAGACCACACCTTGAGTATTGTGTGCAGTTTTGGTCGACTTACCTGAGGATGGACGTTCTTGCCATGGAAGGAGTGCAGCGAAGATTTACCAGGCTGATACCTGGGATGGCAGGAATGACGTATGAGGAGAGATTGTGTCGATTGGGCTTATACTTACTGGAGTTTAGAAGATTGAGAGGGGATCTCATCAAAACCTATAGAATTCTGTCAGGCCTGGACAGACTAGATGCAGGAAGGATGTTTCTGATGGCTGGGGAGTCCAGAACCAGGTGTCATGGTCTAAGGATAAGGGGTAAGCCAATTTAGGACTGAAATGAGGAGGAATTTCTTCACCCAGAGAGTGGTGAACCTATGGAATTCTTTGCCACAGAGGGCGGTGGAGGCCAGTTCATTAAATATATTCAAGAAAGAGTTGGATATATTTCTTAAGGCTAAAGGGATCAAGGGATATGGGGAGAAGGCAGGGACAGGGTGTTAGATCCGTGTATCTTGATGTTGTGTCCTTCAATAATGTCCTTCAACAAGAGACTGCAGGGAACGAGCAACAGGTGTTTACTGAATGAGGGTTACTGTAGAACTAAGTGTACAGATCACTACTCAGGGTTTATATACAGGTGTGGTCACTGCCGGTAATACAGTATACAGGAGCTGTAAAAAGTAGTTCTCCCCTTAAAGGTACATACATTACAATTCCTCCCCTTTTAGATTAACAGTACCATAACACTCATTTAACTATTAAATATCAAACTAATTACAATTAACAGTTTTAACATGCAACATTAACTGAAAATAGTCTATTTATAAATTCAGTCTTTGGGGAGGCTTCCTGATTCTTTCTGGATAACGCCTTTTCCGAGTGTCTCGCTCTTGGTGCGGAGGCGATTCTAACACCCTGTCGTCAGTTGATTTATCAGCTTCCAATGCTATTGTTTCTGAGGTAGATGCGACCTGTACGTCGGGTTCCTCACCAGGTACGTATGGCCGAGACATGGGGTTGACTCGTTCCTGTGACTTTAAGATCTGGTCAGCATGGCATCTCACAATGTTCTCCCCAACATCCACTGTGTACATTAGTGGCCCCTTCCGTGTGCATATCGTTCCTGGTTGCCATTTCTCTGTTCGGTAGTCGTGGGCCAAGACTGGTTGCCCTACATTGAAGCTCCTTGTCAGCTTCTCATTGATGTGCTGGAATTGCTTATTCTCAACATCTCTTCGTACATTTGGTCTGAGCAAATCCAGATGAGATCTCAACCTTCGGTTAAAGAACATCATGGCCGGGGCCTGGTTGGTGACTGCATATGTCGCATTTCTGTACGCTAACAGGAAATTGTCCACCTTATGCTGCAGTGGAATGTCGTCATCGCACATGGCCTTTACTGCTTTTTTAAAGGTTTGGACGAACCTCTCAGCCAATCCATTTGTGGCTGGATGATACGGGGCGGATGTGTAATGCCTCACCTCATTCCTTTTCATAAATTTTCGAAACTCTTCGGACACAAACTGCGGTCCGTTATCAGAGCAAATCTGCTCTGGCAAGCTGTTCCTGGCAAAAATGGCCCGTAGGACTGCAATAGTTTTCTCCGTGGTGGTGGAGGACATTTTGATCACCTCAGGCCATTTCGAGTGCGCATCCACAGCTGTTAAAAACATTGAGTCCATGAATGGACCAGCAAAATCAATATGCATCCGTTGCCATGGAGACGAGGGCCACTCCCATGGGTGTAGAGGGGCATGTGGTGGTGCATTTTGGACCTTCTGGCATCCTGAGCAGCTCTTTGTCAGGTCCTCGATTTGCTGATCGATCCCCGGCGACCACACATAAGCCCTAGCAAGGCTTTTCATTTTCACCCCTCCCAGATGATATTCGTGAAGCTCATTGAGCACTCTCTCCCTTAACTTGGGTGGAATTACCACTCAGGATCCACACATCAAGGTCCCCTGGCATACTGACAGCTGTTCTCTTCTGGATGAGAATGCTGGCAACAGTGAGTCGCCATGTGCTGGCCATCCCTTCACCGTCAAATCATATACCCGAGGCAGTGTCGGGTCATTTCGGGTCTCCTTCTCTATACCAGCGTTAGTTACTGGCAAGCATTCAATTATAGTCGAATGAAATATTTCGACAGGATCCACTGCTGGTGCTTCCTCCGCAGTAGGCAGTGGCAGGCGTGATAGCGCATCAGCGTATCCATGCTGTTTCGTGCCCTTATACTCGATTTCATATTGGTGCGCCCCTAGAAAAAGGGACCATCTTTGTAGCCGTTGCGCAGTCATCACCGGAATGCCCTTCTTTGGATTAAAGATGGAGACAAGTGGTTGGTGGTCAGTCAGCAAGGTGAACTTTTGCCCATGCAGATAGTGATTGAACTTTTTCACTCCCCACACTAGGCTGAGGGCCTCCCTGTCAATCTGGGCGTAGTTACGCTCGGCTGAGGTTAGGGACCGAGACGCAAAGGTTACTGGCCTCTCCGAGCCGTCCGGGAATTTGTGCGGCAGCACCGCTCCAATGCCATAGGGTGATGCATCACACGCCAACCGAATTGGTAGTGCTGGGTTGAAATGAGCCAACACCTCTTTTGATGTGATCAATGCTTTGCTCTTCTGGAAAGCTCATTTACATTCGTCACTCCACTTCCATGGTACCCCCATTTGCAGTAGGGTGTTCAGTGGGTGTAGTAAGGTAGACAAATTCGGCAAGAACTTATGGTAGTAGTTCACCAGCCCGAGGAACGACCTCAGTTGTGACACATTTTCCGGTGCTGGAGCCTTGACTACCGCCTCAATCTTTTCAGGGGACTTATGTAACCCCTCTTTATCAATAACGTGGTCACAATACAAGATCTGCTTCTGGAAAAACTCGCATTTGTGGCGATTAGCTCGGAGCCCATATTCCTTCAATCTAGTGAGCACCTGCTCCAGGTTGGTGAGGTGATCACTGTCATTTTCGCCCGTGACCAGGATGTCGTCCAAATAACACTGGGTCCCTGGAATCCCTTGCAGGACTTGTTCCATTGCCCTTTGCCAAATAGCCGGAGCTGATGCTACCCCGAACACCAGCCGGTTGTATTGGTAGAGACCTTTATGAGTGTTGATCGTGAGGTACTGTTTCGAGGCTTCTTCTACCTCCATTTGCAGGTACGCCTGGGCCAGTTCAATCTTAGTGAAGCGTTTCCCTCCAGATAGCGAGGCGAAAATATCTTCAATCCGCGGAAGCGGATATTGTACAGTGTGAAGGACTGGGTTCACTGTCACCTTAAAGTCCCCACAGATGCGAACCTTCTTTGGTTCCCCAGGTGTGTTACTCAACGACCTCTTCATTACAGGAATGATGGGTGTAGTCCACTTTGGCCAGTACTCCTGAACGTTCCAAACCTTCCAGCTCTGCTTCGACGGCTGGGCGGATCGCATAAGGTACCGACCTCAGAATCACAGAATCACAGAAACCCCACAGTGCAGATAGAGGCCATTTCGGCCCATCGAGCCTGCACCGACACATATCCCACCCTATCCCCGTAACCTCGCGTATTTAATCCCCCTAACACTAAGGGTCAATTTATCATAGCCAATCAACCTAACCCGCACATCTTTGGACTGTGGGAGGAAACCGGAGCACCCGGGGAAAACCCACGCAAACACGGGGAGAATGTGCAAACTCCACACAGACAGTCGCCCGAGGCCGGATTTGAACCCAGGTCCCTGGCGCTGTGAGGCAACAGTGCTAACCACTATGCCACCTGGCCTTAAAAAACTTTGGGCTTGCATTTTCCTCTATTTTGATCATCGCTGTTATGCCTTTTAGTGTTCCGAGTCCCTGCTGGAACACTTCTTGTGCATCAGTTAGCATTTTTGACAGTCGTCCAGGTGTGACGTCATCATCCTTTTTGGCATCTACAGTCAGTGCTTGTATGGAATGCCAATCTAGCTGTATCTTCCGGATCCATTCATGTCCTAGTAGTTGTGGTCCTCCATCTGGCAATACATATAGGTCCATTTTTGGTGTTTCCTTGCCGTTATGTATAACGTTCACCCTTATTTTTCCTTTGGGGTAGACTTTTTGCCCTGTGTACGTCTTCAAGACAATCTTTGTATCTCTCAAGGGTATATGTGAGAATAGCCGCTTGTTGTCCCTTCGGTATATGACTGTTAGGGCTGATCCTGTGTCCAATTCCATTTTCACTTGGACTCCTGCTATCTTGAGCGTAACCCAGATAGTTTGGTGATCCTCCGTTTTGATCACATAATGTAGTTTCAGACAACCCAGCTCCTTGCTTCCGGAGTCTGAGACGCTTTTCTGTTCATCTGAACTACTCTCCGTCACCTTATGTACCTTCTTGTACTTCTCCTGTGGAGATGTCTTGCTGCTGGTTTTCTTGCCCGACCTGCAGACTCTTGCTATGTGTCCTACTTTTCCACACTGTCTGCACACTTTGTCCTTGAACCAGCAATCATTATGGTCGTGTGTTGTTCTGCCGCAGCGATAGCACTCCACTGTTCCGTATGACATTTCATTTGCGCCATATTCTTGCGGTCTCCGTTGTATCTCTGCCGCGCCCCGTGCTGCTGCTTCGTGTGATACTGCAATGCTGAAAGCCTTGTCCAGCGTAAGATCCTTTTCTGATAGAAGCCGTTTCTGGGTTCCTTCACTTTGAAGCCCACACACAAACTTGTCCCTTAAAGTATCTGCTAGTCCTGTTCCAAACTGGCAGTGTTTCGATAGCTTGCACAGTTCCGTTAAATACTCAGCATTACTTTCATCTTTATGCTGGTTCCTTTTGTGAAACTTAAATCTTTCTGCTATCAGCAGCGGTGTGGGGTTTAAGTGGTCCTGTAGGATTGCCACTATTTTTTCAAAATCCTTTTCTACTGGCTTCTCTGGGGTTACTAGGTTTCGTAGTAAGCCATAAGTTTTTGCACCCATTGAATTCAACAATACCAGCGCTTTCTTTTCATCTGGCACTTCATTTGCCTTGCAGTACACTTCTATGCGTTTGCCATATGTCGTCCAATCTTCGATTTCATTGTCGAATGCTGTGATACTGCCACTCCGGCATTTTTGGGTGTGGTTAGACTGGCTTAAAATGGCGTCTCCCGCACTTTCCTTTCTTCCCCGCTGTGGCTTAAAATGGCGTCTCCCGCGCTTTCCTTTCTTCCCCGCTGACACTGCTCGGCCCTTGAACACCGGCTGCGCTCTGCGCGTTTTCCTTTGTGCCTCTCTCCCCCATTAACGTTGCTCGGCCCTTGAACACCGGCTGCGCTCTGCTCTCTCTCGCCTCTCTCCCCCGTTGATGCCGCTCGGTCCTGAACACCGGCTGCGCCCTGTGCGCTCTACCCTCTCTCTCTCCCCCATCGACGCTGCTCGGCCTTTTTCTGTGCCGTCGGTCGGCTCTAGCCGCCGCTGTCCGGGAAGGGTCTGTGCAGTACCTGTTGCCAGCCCGTTTCTCTGGACCACCGTGACTGGAAAGCCAAGCCTGGCTCTCGACAGCCTACCCTGCGATGCTCAAATCTCCGCTGGATCACTGGGGGGTTTCCCGTGGTCGACGCCCGTGCTTCAGGACTCTGCCTTCTTCCACTGTTCTCCAGGAGCGAATCCCTGGGAGGTGATGCAGAGTTGCAGGTATGTTTGAATCTGCTCGTCGCCAATGTTAGATCCGTGTATCTTGATGTTGTGTCCTTCAATAATTAGACAAGAGACTGCAGGGAATGATTCAACAGGTGTTTACTGAATGAGGGTTACTCTAGAACTAACTATACAGAACACTACTCAGGGTTTATATACAGGTGTGGTCACTGCCGGTACTACCGTATACAGGAGCTGTAAAAAGTAGTTCTCCCCTTAAAGGTACATATATTACACAGGGTACTGAATTTGGATGATCAGCCATGATCTCATTGAATGGCGGAGCAGGCTCGAAGGGCCGAATGGCCTACTCCTGCTCCTATCTTCTATGTTTCCCAGTGAGGAGTCGCACTCTGCAATAAATCTCCCAATGAGGAGTTGGACAATGGAGTAAATCTCCAAGTGAGGAGTAGGACTCTGTACAAATCTCACAGTGAGCAGTCAAACTCTGTAATACATTTTCCATTGACGAGTCTGACTCTGTAATAAAACTCCCAGTGAGGAGAGAGTCTCTGTAATAAAACTCTCAGTGAGGAGTCGGACTCTGTAATAAATCTCCCATTAAGGAATCAGAATCTGTAGTAAATCTCCGAGGGAGGAGTCGGACTCTGTAATAAATCTTAAAGTGAGGAGAAGGACTCTGGATAAAATCTCCCAGTGAGGAGTCGGACTCTTTAATGAATCTTCAAGTGAGGAGACGGACTCCGGAATAAACCTGCCAGTGATTTGTCGGACTCTATAATAAATCAACCAGTGAGGAGTCGGACTCTGCAATAGATCTCCCAGTGATGATTCTGACTCTGGAATAAATCTCACATTCAGGAGTTGGACACAGGAATAAATCTCCCAGTGAGGGGTCGCACTCTGCAATAAATCTCCCAGTGAGGAGTCGGACTCTGTAATAAATCTTCAAGGGAGGAGATGGACTCTGTAATAAATCTCCCAGTAAGGATTTGGACACTGTAATAAAACTCTCAGCGGGGAGTCGGACTCCGGAATAAACCTGCCAGTGAGTTGTCGGACTCTATAATGTAACAAACAGTGAGGAGTCGGACTCTGCAATAAATCACGCAGTGAGGAGTTAGACTCTGTAGTAAACCTCCCAGTGAGGAGTAGGATTCCGTAATACATCACTTAGTGATGAGTCGGTCTCTGAAATAAATCTCAAATGGAAGAGTCGGACTCTGCAATAAAGCTCCCAGTGAGGATTCGGACTCTGCAATAATCCCCCAGTGAGGAGTCGGTCTCTGTAATAAATCTCCCAGTGAGGAGTTGGACAATGGAGTAAATCTCCAAGTGAGGAGTCGGACTCTGTACAAATCTCACAGTGAGCAGTGAAACTCTGTAATACATTTCCCAGTGACGAGTCTGACTCTGTAATAAATCTCCCAGTGAGGAGTCGGACCCTGTAATAAATCTTAAAGTGAGGAGAGGGACTCGGGAATAAACCTGCCAGTGACTTGTCGGATTCTTTAATATATCAACCAGTGAGGAGTCGGACTCTGCAATAAACACCCCAGTAATGATTCTGACTCTGGAATAAATCTCACATTGAGGAATCTGACTCTGGAATAAATCTCCCAGTGAGGGGTCGGACAGTGGAATAAATCTCCAAGTGAGGAGTTGGACTCTGTAAAGTTAGAAATATAGAAGGTAGGAGTAGGAGTAGGCCATTCGGCCCTTCGAGCCTGCTCCGCCATTCAATGAGATCATGGCTGATCATCCAAATTCAGTACCCTGTCCCTGCCTTCTCCTCATATCCCTTGATCTCTTTAGCCTTAAGAAACATATCCAACTCCTTCTTGAATATATTTAATGAATTGGCCTCCACCGCCCTCTGTGGCAGAGAATTCCACAGGTTCACCAATCTCTTGGTGAAGAAATTCCACCTCATTTCAGTCCTAAACGGCTTACCCCTTATCCTTAGACTATGACCCCTGGTTCTGGACTCCCCGGCCATCAGAATCATCCTTCGTGCATCTAGTCTGTCCAGGCCTGACAGAATTTTATAGGTTAAGATGAGATCCCCTCTCAATCTTCTAAAGTCCAGTGAGTATAAGCCCAATCGACACAATCTCTCCTCATACGTCATTCCTGCCATCCCAGGTATCAGCCTGGTGAATCTTCGCTGCACTCCTTCCATGGCAAGTATGTCCTTTCTCAGATAAGGCGACCAAAACTGCACACAATACTCAAGGTGCGGTCTCACCAAGGCCTTGTACAACTGCAGCAAGACATCCTTGTTCATGTACTCGAACCCTCTTGCTACGAAGGCCAACATACCATTTGCCTTCTTAACCGCCTGCTGCACCTGCATGCTTACCTTCAGTGATTGGTGCACAAGAACACCCAGGTCTCTTTGCACTTCCCCTTCTCCCAATCTATTGCCATTCAAAAAATAACCTGCCTTCCTGTTATTGCCACCAAAGTGGATAACCTCACATTTATCCACATTATTATAGTGCATTTGCCATGTTTCTGCCCAATCACCCAACCTGTCCAAATCATACTGGAGTTTCACGACATCCTCCTCACAGCATACCCTCCCACCCAGCTTTGTGTCGTCTGCAAATTTGGAGATATTACATCCAATTCCCTCGTCCAGATCATTAATATATATTGTGAACAGCTGGGGTCCTGGAACCGATCCTTGCGGTACCCCACTAGTCACTGCCTGCCACTTGGAAAATGACCCGTTTATTCCAACTCTTTGCTTTCTGTCCGCCAACCAGTTCTCTATCCAAGTCAATACCTTGCCCCCAATCCCATATGTCTTAATTTTGCACGCTAATCTCTTATGCAGGACCTTATCGAAAGCCTTCAGAAAGTCGAAATACACCACATCCACTGGTTCTCCCTTATCTATTTTACCAGTTACATCCTCAAGCAATTCCAGTAGATTAGTCAAGCATGATTTACCTTTTGTAAATCCATGTTGACTTTGTCCGATCCTGTCACTGCTTTCCAAGTGCTCTGCTATTACATCTTTTATAATGGACTGTAGCATTTTCCCCACTACCGATGTCAGGCTTACCGGTCTATAATTCCCCGCTTTTTCTCTACCACCTTTTTTGAATAGTGGGGTAACATTAGCTACCCTCCAATCCATGGGTACTGTTCCAGAGTCTATCGAGTTCTGGAAGATGACCAGCAATGCATCTACTATTTCTAGGGTACTTCCTTAAGTACCCTGGGATGCAGATTATCAGGCCCTGGGGATTTATCGGCCTTCAGTCCCATCAATTTTCCTAACACCATTTCCCTACAAATACTGATTTCTTTCAGTTCCACCCTTTCATCAGACCCTATGTTCCCCAGCATCTCTGGGAGTTTATTTGTGTAGTATTCGCGTTGACCTCGGAGGACAAATGCCTACTAAATAATTGAATTCGGCTTCAGACGAAAAGTAAATAAGCCATTGAATCACTTGAACAGACGAAATACAATAGGTAAGCAGGTTGAATGCAGGCACACCATGATGTAGGTCTTTCCCTGATGGGGACGCCACGAGGACTGAATCCCTGGTCCTCGGGAGAGCGTGATGACGTCATCACACTCAGTCGCGTTTTCCCGCGCTTCGGTTGTCACGTGACCGCGTCCTGACGCTAACACATTGGCCCACGCTTGGGCGGTCACATGACTCACGCTGATACATCGGCGCGCTCACCTGGGCCGGCGCTGGCCGTTGAGGCCGAAGTCGCGATAGTGGGAGCAGAAGCTGGAGGCCGCGACATCGCTTGTCGCGGAGGGTCGCATCGCTCCTGTCTGCCGGCTGCTGCGGCCGAAGTCGCGGTATGCCGGGCTGTGCCGGCGGCTGTCACGCATACATCACGTCATGCTTGACGTGACGTCAGTGCGCTGGGGGGCGTCTTAAAGGGGCAACGGCCCCCGAAGTTAAGCTAAAGGGGCAACAGCCCAAACAGGTAAGTAATGTACATACAGTTAGGTTAAAGTGAATTATATACATTAAATGTGTAAGGGACACCCGGTGGAAACGCCACAGTGTCCTCCTTTGTGAAGACAGAACAAAAATATGTATTTAGTTGGTCAGCCATTTCTTTGTTCCCCATTATAAATTCCCCTGATTCTGACTGCAAGGGACCTACGCTTGACTTCACCAATCTTTTTCTCTTCAAATATCTATAAAAGCTTTTACAATCAGTTTTTATGTTCCCTGCAAGCTTACTCTCATAATCTATTTTCCCTTTCTTAATTAATCCCTTTGTCCTCCTTTGTTGAATCCTAAACTGCTCCCAATCCTCAGGATTATTGCTTTTTCTAGCCAATTTATATGTCCTCTCCTTGGATCTTATGCTATCCCCAATTTCCCTTGTTAGCCATGGTTGAGTCACCTTTTTTGTGTTATTTTTATGCCAAACTGGGATGAACAAATTATGTAGTTCATCCATTCGGTCTTTGAATGTTTGCCATTGCCTATCCACCGTCAACCCTTTGAGTGACATTCCCCAATCAATCCTACCCAACTCGCTCCTCAGACCATCGTAGTTTCCTTTATTTAAATTGAGGACCCCAGTCTCTGAGTCAACTACTTCATTCTCCATCTTAATGAAGAATTCGATCATATTATGATCGCTCCGTCCCAAGGGGCCTCGTACAACAAGATTGCTAATTAATCCTTTCTCGTTACATAATACCCAGTCTAAGATGGTCTGATCTCTGGTTGGTTCCTCGACATATTGGTCCAGGAAACCATCCCGTAAACACTCCAGGAATTCCTCCTCCACTGTATTGTTACTAATTTGGTTAGCCCAATATATATGTAGATTAAAGTCACCCATGATGAATGCTGTGCCCTTATTGCACGCTTCTTTAATTTCCCTTTTAGTGCCATCCCCAACCTCTGCCTTACTGTTTGGAGGTCTATATACCACTCTCACTAACGTTTTCTTCCCCTTCGTATTTCTCAATTCTACCCATACAGATTCCACATCATCAGAGCTAATATCCTTCATTACAATTGTATTAAACCCTTCTTTAACCAGTAATGCTACCCCACCTCCCTTTCCTTTTTGCCTATCTTTCCTGAATATCGAATACCCCTGGATGTTGAGTTCCCAGCCTTGGCCATCCTTGAGCCACGTTTCCGTAATCCGAATCAAATCATATTCGTTTACCTCTATTTGCGCATCCAATTCATTACCTTATTACGAATGCTCCTCGGATTAAGACACACAGGCTTGTTTTTTAACGCTCTTAGACCTATTAGAATTATTATTTACTGTGGCCACTTTTGATTTAAACCGCTGATTTCTCTGACTGCCACTTTTGTTTTTCTCCTTCCTATCTTTTGCTTTTGTTATATCATTCTATTATTACATCGTTAAATGGAACTACTTGTTACATCGTTATATGGAACTACTTTGGTTAGTGTATTTATATTGCTATCTGGCACACTGTGAAAGGCAGTGCGCAGTGCAAGGTCGGACATCTTGTATCACGCCGCACCATGCAGCAGCAACATCATAAAAGCAAGAATACAACTGAATAAAAGTCATAAACTAAAATGAGTTAAATGTGTCTGTATTACATAGTAATAAGAACACAAGGAGGCCCAACATGGTGGCAGCGGTATAAGTGAGTACAACTTGTGCCATACGAACTACGAATAAGACGATAAGTGAATATATGAGCTGATCGTGAGTGCCGGCGTCTGCGGTGATTGTGCGTGAATCGTACGGGCAACTAAGATGGCGGCTGCTGCTGCACTGACTGCGCAAATGCAACCCCTCATGAACTGGGAAGCCGACGATATTGCAGAGGCATTCCGCAAGCTCAAACAGAAATGTGACCTTACATTCAAAGCTTCCTGAAGGGTACTGCCAGCGAGGAAAAGGTTAGTTACATTCTGTTGTGGACAGGAGAAAAAGGTCTAGATTTGTATAATAGCTGGAGTTTGACTGAAGAGGAAAAGGAAATGTCTGCGACAATCTTTGAGAAATTCAGCAACCATCTAGAGCCTAAATCTAATCACCATATACACAGATACAAATTCCAGAGTCTAAGACAGGAACCCGGTGAAACAGCTGACAATTTCCTGACAAGGCTGAGAAATGAAGCCAGCAAGTGTGCATTTAAGGAAATGGAGGAAAGGCTTGTGGACCAGCTGATATGGGGGTCAGTGCATGCAGAGGTACAAAAAGCCCTGATGGGGAAAGAAAAGTTCAAAGTAACAGAGGCTATAGATACTGCGAGAGCTCATGAAGCCATGAAGCAACAAATGAGAACGCTGGTTTCTCAAACGGCTGATATGCGGACAGCTTCTGAGACGGACAACAGAGTGTATACAGTGAGAGAAAAGTACAACACACAAAGATATGCACATGACAACGGGAGAAACATGTGCAGAAACTGTGGAAGACCGCACGATTATACAGATATAGGAGGAAATGTCCAGCATATGGAACAAGCTGCAATGCATGTGGCAAAATAAACCACTGGGAAAAGAGGTGTAGGACGAAGAAAGAAGGAACATATATCAAAAACAAAGGTGGACAGCAGAACCAGAGAAAGAAACACAATATCCATGCCATGGATGAACAGGATGATGATGATTATGATCATGACAATACACTAAACATCGAAACCATAAAGGTACAGCTTCACGAGATGTCCAGAACGGAAAATACTCCGAAGAGAGAATTGCACACCATCATCCAAATTGAAAAGAGGGTCAAAGGTCAGCCCACAACCATCAACTTAAAGTTGAAGCTGGACACAGGGGCTCAGAGCAACATTCTCCCATTGAGACTGTACCAGCAGATCTTTCCCGAAAACTTGAGAGAAGATGGCTACCCGAAAAATGGTTGTTTAAAGGCAAGTAATATTACGCCGACAGCATACAGGGGGAGTGAGATTAAACAACTCGGAATAACCTTTGTCAAAGGGACACATAAAAGAAAGAACATCAACTGCATGTTCTATGTCACCGACACTGAGGGGCCAGCGATCCTGGGATTAAACAGCTGCGAGAAGTTGAGATTGATCTCAGTGAATCACGAGCTGATGGAAACGTCACTGAGGATAGACAGCAACACACCGCTGGAGAATCGCCCACAAATCAAGAGTAAAAAAGACTTGATAGACATGTATCCGGAATGTTTCAATGATACAGTGGGATGTTTTGGAGATTTCCAATACCACATCACCATCGATCCAGAGGTAAAGCCCGTTATCCGTGCTTCACGAAAAGTACCCATCGAGCTGAAGACAAAGCTTGAAAGAGAGCCAAATGAGATGGAAGAAAAGGGAGTGATCATAAAGGTCACTGAACCCACAGACTGGGCAAACTCAATTGTGATACGAGAAAAGCTAAACGGGCGTCTCAGAATATGTTTGGACCCCAAAGATCTAAACCAGGTGATAAAGAGGGACAACTATCCCACCCCAACGCTAGAGGAGATTACGCCATCACTGGCAGGAGCCAAGGTTTTCTCAAAACTAGATGCCAGAAATGGATATTGGAACGTGAAGTTGGATGAGGAATCAACAACACTGACAACATTCAACACACCATTTGGGCGTTACAAATTCCTGCGGCTACCATTCGGGTTAAAGGGCAGTCAAGATATCTTTCAACAGAAAGTAGACGAGACATACAGAGGCTGTGGAGGAGCTATAGGAATAGCTGATGATATTCAGATCTATGGAGCAGATGAAAGAGACCATGATATGCACCTACATGAGGCCATGGAGCATACCAGGAAGGCTGGCACCAAGTTAAATGCCGATAAGTGCATAAAGTCAAGGAATGCCAATTCTTTGGTATGATTTACACACCAGAGGGAGTCAAGCCAAGTCCTGAGAAGATTGTGGCGATTGCTGAAATGAAACCACCCAAAGATAAGAAAGAGCTGAGGAGTTACCTCGGCTTGGTCCAATACATGAGTTCTTTCATCCCAAACATGTCGGAACATACAACAAATCTCAGAGAGCTCATGAAAGAAGACACTGAATACCAGTGGTCTGAATCACATGAAAGGAATTTAAAACAACTTAAGGAACTGTTGTGCAAAGAAACAAGTCTGTCATATTATGACAGAAGAAAACCAGTCACTCTACAAGTAGACGCTTCTACCAGAGGACTAGGGGCAGCTCTTGTGCAGGAAGGAAAGCCAATAGCTTTCGCATCAAAGGCCTTGATGTCAGCCGAGACGACATACGCCAACATAGAAAGAGAACTATTAGCAGTAGTGTATGGATGCGAGAAATTCCATACATACCTGTATGCAAGGCAGTTTACAATAGAGAGTGACCATCGTCCACTAGAACAGATCTACAAGAACAATCTGTGCAAAGCACCTACAAGACTGCAAAGACTACTTCTAAGGCTCCAAAGCTACGACTGCATGCTTAAATATAAGCCAGGAAAGGAAATGGTGCTAGCAGATGCGTTGTCTCAATTGTCACCATATGAGAAACACGAGGTGGAGGGTCTAACAGTAAAAATCCACCACCTAGTGAGTGTTACCCCTACAAAGCTCAGTCAAATCAGAGGTGAGACTAGCAAAGATGAGGAATTGCAACTACTCACACAACAAGTGATACAGGGGTGGCCGGGGAGAATCCAGTAGGCACAGGCGACAATTCATCAATACTGGACGATTAGAGATGACATCGCAATAGAAGACGGTATTCTCCTTGCTGGATCAAGGATCATCGTGCCAAAGACAATGCAGACAGAACCTCTCCATCTAATACATGAAGGCCACATGGGAATGGAGAAATGCAAGCTGAGAGCCAGATCAGCTGTATACTGGATAGGCATGTACAAAAATATCGAACAGATGGTTTCTGCATGTGGTATATGCCAGAAATACAGAAATGCACAACAGAAAGAGGAGATGATACCTAGTGAAATACCGTCAAGATCATGGCACACTGTTGGGGCAGATCTCTTCATGTGCAATCAAAAATGATATCTCATAGTGACAGATTACTAATTCAAGTTTCCTTTTGTGAGAAGGATGAACGATCTGAGAGCCACAACTACCACCAGAATTGCAAAGATCTTGTTTGCTGAACAAGGAATCCCAGAAAAGGTAATCTGTGACAATGGAACCCAGTTCACATCGAGTGAATTCAGAGCTCTGGCAGAAAAGTATGGGTTCAAAATAGTAACCTCATCCCCACATTTCCCAAGGGGACACGGGTTCATTGAAAGACAGATCCAGACTGTCAAGAGAACTCTCATCAAAAGCAGTGAGATGGGGGAAGGCCAAGACCTTGCCCTCCTATCACTCAGATCAACACCACTGAAAGCAGACATGAAATCACCTGCGGAATTGCTGAATGGGAGGAAGTTTAAGACTACCCTGCCAGCAAAAATACATCCTCCACAGGACCAGGAGGACTTCAGACAGAAGCTGGCAGAAGCACAAGTCGTAGGAAGCAAACATTACAATAAACATGCAAAGATGCTACCAGAATTGCTGAATGGGCAATCAGTGCATGTGCAAGACCCGGTGTTGAAAACCTGGAATCCAGCCAAGGTCATTGGAAAAGCTGATACTCCAAGATGCTACTTCATAGAGACCGAACCTGGTAACCAATACAGATGGAACAGACCCCACATCAGACCTTCACCTGAACTGGTTAAGCAGCAGACAACATCAGCAACATTGACAACACCAGCTACTACAAGCAGTACAATGCCAGAAACAAGCGTCACAAATCAAACAACCACGAGCATGCACACTCCAACTCCAAGTGCGACAGCAACAACAACAACGAGAGCGGAACACACCAAAACACCGCAGAGAGAAGTGGTCACCACCAAATCCACAAGATGGAGGGACAACATCCAACCACCTGAGCGATATCGCGAATAAGAAAAGAAAACTCATGATTCTTTGTATTTGATAATAGTTTAGATATAATACTTTTTAAATTAAATTAAATTTCATGTTTTAGTTTTTTGAGAAAGAGGGTTGTTATATCGTTATATTATTACATCGTTAAATGGAACTACTTGTTACATCGTTATATGGAACTACTTTGGTTAGTGTATTTATATTGCTATGTGGCACACTGTGTCAGGCAGTGCACAGTACAAGGTCGGACATCTTGTATCACTCCGCACCATGCGGCAGCAACATCATAAAAGCAAGAATACAACTGAGTAAAAGTCGTAAACTAAAATGAGTTAAAAGTGTCTGTATTACATAGTAATAAGAACACAAGGAGACACAACAGCTTTTATCCTTGTTTCCCTTTCCTCTGTCTCCCTGCTCAGGTTCGCTACCCCCTGGCATTTTAGTTTAAACCCTCCCCCAGAGCACTAGCAAACACTCCCCCTAGGACATCGGTTCCAGCCCTGCCCAGGTGCAGACCGTCTGGTTTGAACTGGTCCCACCTCCCCCAGAACCGGTTCCAATGTCCCAGGAACTTGAATCCCTCGCCCTTGCACCATTCCTCTAGCTACGTATTCATCTGAAATATCCTTCTATTTCTACTCTGACTAGCACGTGGCACTGGTAGCAATCCTGAGATTACTACCTTTGAGATCCTATTTTTTAAATTTACCTCCTAATTCCCTATATTCCGCTTTCAGGACCTCATCCCACTTTTTACCTATATCGTTGGTGCCTATATGCACCACGACAGCTGGCTGTTCACCCTCCCCTTCCAAGATGTTCTGCAGCCGCTCTGAGACATCCTTGACCCTTGCACCAGGGAGGCAACACACCATCCTGGAGTCTCATTTGCGGCCACAGAAATGCCTATCTATTCCCCTTACAATAGAATCCCCTATTACTATAGCTCTCCCGCTCTTCTTCACCCCGTGCTGTGCAGCAGAGCCACCCCTGGTGCCAGGAAGTTGGCTGCTGCTACTTTCCTCTGATAAGCCATCCCCCCCAACAGCACTCAAAGTGGTGTATCTGTTGGAGAGGGGGATGTCCGCAGGGGACCCCTGCACTATCTGCCTGCACCTAGTACTTCACCTGTTGGTCACCCATTCCCTTTCTTCCTGTCCAACATGTACCTGCGGTGTGTCCAATTCTGTAAACATGCTATTCACGATGTCCTGAGCATCACGAATGCTCCAGTATGCATCCAATCGCAGCTCCAGTGCTGCAATGCAGTCTGTCAGTAGCTGCAGCTGGACGCACTTCCTGCACATGTAGTTTTCAGGGACACAGGAAGTGTCCCTGAGTTCCCACATATCGCAGGAAGAACATACCACGTGGCCGGGCTGTCCTGCCATGATTACCCTTTAATTAATTGATTTTAAATTAAATCAACCAATTCCACTAATTACACTACAGTTAAATGGTTTACCAACAGCGATTAACACAATTGTAATGAAGGATATTAGCTCTGATGAAGTGGAATCTGTATGGGTAGAATTGAGAAATACTAAGAGGAAAAAAACATAAGTGGGAGTGGTATATAGACCTCCAAACAGTAAGGCGGAGGTTGGGGATGGCATTAAAAGGGAAATTAAAGAAGCGTGCAATAAGGGCACAGCAGTCATCATGGGTGACTTTAATCTACATATAGATTGGGCTAACCAAATTGGTAACAATACTGTGGAGGAGGAATTCTTGGAGTGTTTACGGGATGGTTTCCTGGACCAATATGTCGAGGAACCAACCAGAGATCAGGCCATCTTAGACTGGGTATTATGTAATGAGAAAGGATTAATTAGCAATCTTGTTGTACGAGGCCCCTTGGGTCGGAGCGATCATAATATGATTGAAATCTTCATTAAGATGGAGAATGAAGTAGTTGACTCAGAAACAAGGGTCCTCAATTTAAATAAAGGAAACTACGATGGTCTGAGGAGCGAGTTGGGTAGGATTGATTGGGGAATGTCACTCAAAGGGTTGACGGTGGATAGGCAATGGCAAACATTCAAAGACCGAATGGATGAACTACAGAAGTTGTTCATCCCAGTTTGGCATAAAAATAAAACAAGAAAGGTGACTCAACCGTGGGTAACAAGGGAAATTAGGGATAGCATAAGATCCAAGGAGAGGACATACAAATTGGCCAGAAAAAGCAATAATCCTGAGGATTGGGAGCAGTTCAGGATTCAACAAAGGAGGACAAAGGGATTAATTAAGAAAGGGGAAATAGAATATGAGAGTAAGCTTGCAGGGAACATAAAAACTGACTGTAAAAGTTTTTACAGATATGTGAAGAGAAAAAGATTGGTGAAGTCAAACGTAGGTCCCTTGCAGTCAGAATCGGGGGAATTTATAATGGGGAACAAAGAAATGGCAGACCAACTAAATACATATTTTGGTTCCATCTTCTCTAAGGAGGACACAAATAACCTCCCAGAAATACCGGGGAACATAGGGTCTGATGAAAGGGTGGAACTGAAAGAAATCAGTATTTGTAGGGATATGGTGTTAGCAAAATTGATGGGACTGAAGGCCGATAAATCCCCAGGGCCTGATAATCTACATCCCAGGGTACTTAAGGAAGTGGCCCTAGAAATAGTAGATGCATTGCTGGTCATCTTCCAGAACTCGATAGACTCTGGAACGGTACCCATGGATTGGAGGGTAGCGAATGTTACCCCACTATTCAAAAAAGGTGGCAGAGAAAAAGTGGGGAATTATAGACCGGTAAGCCTAACATGAGTAGTGGGGAAAATGCTACAGTCCGTTATAAAAGATGTAATAGCAGAGCACTTGGAAAGCAGTGACAGGATCGGACAAAGTCAACATGGATTTACAAAAGGTAAATCATGCTTGACTAATCTACTGGAATTTTTTGAGGATGTAACTGGTAAAATAGGTAAGGGAGAACCAGTGGATGTGGTGTATTTGGACTTTCAGAATGCTTTCGATAAGGTCCCGCATAAGAGATTAGCGTGCAAAATTATGGCACATGGGATTGGGGGCAAGGTATTGACTTGGATAGAGAACTGGTTGGCGGACAGAAAGCAAAGAGTTGGAATAAACGGGTCGTTTTCCAAGTGGCAGGCAGTGACTAGTGGGGTACCACAAGTATCGATCCTAGGACCCCAGCTTTTCACAATATATATTAATGATCTGGACGAGGGAATTGGATGTAATATCTCCAAATTTGCAGACGACACAAAGCTGGGTGGGAGGGTATGCTTCGAGGAGGATGTCATGAAACTCCAGTACGATTTGGACAGGTTAGGTGATTGGGCAGAAACATGGCAAATGCACTATAATGTGGATAAATGTGAGGTTATCAGCTTTGGTGGCAAAAACAGGAAGGCAGATTATTATTTGAATGGCAATAGATTGGGAGAAGGGGAAGTGCAAAGAGACCTGGGTATTCTTGTGCACCAGTCACTGAAGGTAAGCATGCAGGTGCAGCAGGTGGTTAAGAAGGCAAATGGTATGTTGGCCTTCGTAGCAAGAGGGTTCGAGTACAGGAACAAGGATGTCTTGCTACAGTTGTATAGGGCCTTGGTGAGACCACACCTTGAGTATTGTGTGCAGTATTGGTCGCCTTATCTGAGGAAGGATGTGCTTGCCATGGAAGGAGTGCAGCGAAGATTCACCAGGCTGATATCTGGGATGGCAGGAATGACGTATGAGGAGAGATTGTGTCGATTGGGCTTATACTTACTGGAGTTTAGAAGATTGAGAGGGGATCTCATCGAAACCTATAAAATTCTGTCAGGCCTAGACAGACTAGATGCTGGAAGGATGTTCCCGATGCGATGGTCGGGGAGTCCAGAACCAGGGGTCTTAGTCTAAGGATAAGGGGTAGGACATTTACAACTGAAATGAGGAGGAATTTCTTCACCCAGAGAGTGGTGAACCTGTGGAATTCTCTGCCACAGATGGCGGTGGAGGCCAGTTCATTAAATATATTCAAGAAAGAGTTGGATATATTTCTTAAGGCTAAAGGGATCAAGGGATATGGGGAGAAGGCAGGGACAGGGTACTGAATTTGAATGATCAGCCATGATCTCATTGAATGGCGGAGCAGGCTCGAAGGGCCGAATGGCCAATCCTGCTCCTATCTTCTATGTTTCTATGTTTACAGCAGAGAGACCTTAGTAACTACAACCCACAGAGTTAAAGTTTAAAAAAGAGAGAAATACTCACCAACCAATCAATTACCTGCTTCCTGGTGACGTCACACTTTGATTACTTTTTACCTCTCTCCGCCACTGTTGAATTGGTAAGCCTCGCTCCACACACAGGTCCGCTGTGGTCGGGCCTCGCCTCACTGCTCCTTTTACCCTCCGCCTCACTCCACACACAGGTCCGCTATGGTCGGGCCTCGCCTTGCTGCTCCTTTTACCCTCCGCCTCGCTCCACACACAGGTCCGCTCTGGTCGGACCTCGCCTTGCTGCTCCTTTTACCCTCTGCCTCGCTCCACACACAGGTCCGCTGTGGTCGGACCTCGCCTCGCTGCTCCTTTTACCCTCCGCCTCGCTCCACACACAGGTCCGCTGTGGTCGGGCCTCACCTTGCTTCTCCTTTTATCCTCCGCCTCGCTCCACACACAGGTCCGCTGTGGTCGGGCCTCGCCTCGCTGCTCCTTTTATCCTCCGCCTCGCTCCAGACACAGGTCCACTCTGGTCGGGCCTCGCCTCGCTGCTCCTTTTATCCTCCGCCTCGCTCCACACACAGGTCCACTCTGGTCGGGCCTCGCCTCACTGCTCCTTTTATCCTCTGCCTCGCTCCACACACAGGTCCGCTCTGGTCGGGCCTCGCCTCACTGCTCCTTTTACCCTCCGCCTCGCTCCACACACAGGTCCGCTCTGGTCGGGCCTCGCCTCGCTGCTCCTTTTACCCTCCGCCTCGCTCCACACACAGGTCCGCTCTGGTCGGGCCTCACATCGCTTCTCCTTTTATCCTCCGCCTCGCTCCACACACAGGTCCACTCTGGTCGGGCCTCGCCTCACTGCTCCTTTTACCCTCCGGCTCACTCCACACACAGGTCCGCTCTGGTCGGGCCTCGCCTCGCTGCTCCTTTTATCCTCTGGATCGCTCCACACACAGGTCCGCTCTGGTCGGGCCTCACCTCGCTTCTCCTTTTATCCTCCGCCTCGCTCCACACACAGGTCCGCTCTGGTCGGGCCTCACCTCGCTTCTCCTTTTATCCTCCGCCTCGCTCCAGACACAGGTCCGCTCTGGTCGGGCCTTGCCTCGCTGCTCCTTTTATCCTCCGCCTCGCTCCACACACAGGTCCGCTCTGGTCGAGCCTCGCCTCGCTGCTCCTTTTGTCCTCCGGCTCACTCCACACACAGGTCCGCTCTGGTCGGGCCTCACCTCACTGCTCCTTTTATCCTCTGCCTCGCTCCACACACAGGTCCGCTGTGGTCGGGCCTCGCCTCGCTGCTCCTTTTATCCTCCGCCTCGCTCCAGACACAGGTCCGCTCTGGTCAGGCCTCGCCTCGCTGCTCCTTTTATCCTCCGCCTCGCTCCACACACAGGTCCGCTCTGGTCGGGCCTCGCCTCACTGCTCCTTTTATCCTCCGCCTCGCTCCAGACACAGGTCCGCTCTGGTCGGGCCTCGCCTCACTGCTCCTTTTATCCTCCGCCTCGCTCCACACACAGGTCCGCTCTGGTCGGGCCTCGCCTCACTGCTCCTTTTATCCTCCGCCTCGCTCCAGACACAGGTCCGCTCTGGTCGGGCCTCACCTCGCTTCTCCTTTTATCCTCCGCCTCGCTCCAGACACAGGTCCGCTCTGGTCGGGCCTCGCCTCGCTGCTCCTTTTATCCTCTGCCTCGCTCCACACACAGGTCCGCTCTGGTCGGGCCTCACCTCGCTTCTCCTTTTATCCTCCGCCTCGCTCCACACACAGGTCCGCTCTGGTCGGGCCTCACCTCGCTTCTCCTTTTATCCTCCGCCTCGCTCCACACACAGGTCCACTCTGGTCGGGCCTCGCCTCACTGCTCCTTTTATCCTCCGCCTCGCTCCATACACAGGTCCGCTCTGGTCGGGCCTCTCCTCACTGCTCCTTTTATCCTCCGCCTCGCTCCACACACAGGTCCGCTCTGGTCGGGCCTCTCCTCACTGCTCCTTTTATCCTCCAGCTCACTCCACACACAGGTCCGCTCTGGTCGAGCCTCGCCTCACTGCTCCTTTTATCCTCCGCCTCGCTCCACACACAGGTCCGCTCTGGTCGGGCCTCTCCTCACTGCTCCTTTTATCCTCCGCCTCGCTCCACACACAGGTCCGCTCTGGTCGGGCCTCGCCTCACTGCTCCTTTTATCCTCTGCCTTGCTCCACACACAGGTCCGCTCTGGTCGGGCCTCGCCTCACTGCTCCTTTTATCCTCTGCCTTGCTCCACACACAGGTACGCTCTGGTCGGGCCTCGCCTCGCTGCTCCTTTTATCCTCCGCCTCACTCCACACACAGGTCCGCTCTGGTCGAGCCTCGCCTCGCTGCTCCTTTTGTCCTCCGGCTCACTCCACACACAGGTCCGCTCTGGTCGGGCCTCGCCTCACTGCTCCTTTTATCCTCTGCCTCGCTCCACACACAGGTCCGCTGTGGTCGGGCCTCGCCTCGCTGCTCCTTTTATCCTCCGCCTCGCTCCAGACACAGGTCCGCTCTGGTCGGGCCTCGCCTCGCTGCTCCTTTTACCCTCTGCCTCGCTCCACACACAGGTCCGCTCTGGTCGGGCCTCGCCTCACTGCTCCTTTTATCCTCCGCCTCGCTCCAGACACAGGTCCGCTCTGGTCGGGCCTCGCCTCACTGCTCCTTTTATCCTCCGCCTCGCTCCACACACAGGTCCGCTCTGGTCGGGCCTCGCCTCACTGCTCCTTTTATCCTCCGCCTCGCTCCAGACACAGGTCCGCTCTGGTCGGGCCTCGCCTCGCTGCTCCATTTATCCTCTGCCTCGCTCCACACACAGGTCCACTCTGGTCGAGCCTCGCCTCGCTGCTCCTTTTATCCTCCGCCTCGCTCCACACACAGGTCCGCTCTGGTCGGGCCTCGCCTTGCTTCTCCTTTTATCCTCTGCCTCGCTCCACACACAGGTCCACTCTGGTCGGGCCTCGCCTCGCTTCTCCTTTTATCCTCCGCCTCGCTCCACACACAGGTCCGCTCTGGTCGGGCCTCGCCTCGCTGCTCCTTTTATCCTCCGCCTCGCTCCACACACAGGTCCACTCTGGTCGGGCCTCGCCTCGCTGCTCCTTTTATCCTCCGCCTCGCTCCACACACAGGTCCGCTCTGGTCGGGCCTCGCCTCGCTGCTCCTTTTGTCCTCCGGCTCTCTCCACACACAGGTCCGCTCTGGTCGGGCCTCGCCTCGCTGCTCCTTTTATCCTCCGGCTCACTCCACACACAGGTCCACTCTCGTCGGGCCTCGCCTCGCTGCTCCTTTTATCCTCCGCCTCGCTCCACACACAGGTCCACTCTGGTCGGGCCTCGCCTCGCTGGTCCTTTTATCCTCTGGCTCACTCCACACACAGGTCCGCTCTCGTCGGGCCTCGCCTCATAATAAATCTCACAGTGAGCAGTCGAACTCTGTAATACATGTCCCAGCGACGAGTCTGACTCTGTAATAAATCTCACAGTGAGGAACCAGACACTAATAATGCTCTCAGTCAGAAGTCAGACTCTGTAATAAATCTCCCAGTGAGGAGTCGGACTTTGTAATAAACCTTCAAGTGAGGAGACGGACTCTGGAATAAACCTGCCAGTGATTTGTCAGACTCTATAATAAATCAACCAGTGAGGAGTCGCACTCTGCAATAAATCTCCAAGTGAGGAGTCGGACTCTGTAATAAATCTCCCAGTGACGAGTCTGACTCTGTAATAAATCTCACAGTGAGGAGTCGGACTCAGGAATAAATCCCCCAGTGAATAGTTGAACTCTGTAATGGAACTCCCAGTAAGGTGGCGGACACTGCAATTAACCTCCCAGTGAGGAGACAGACTTTGTAATAAATTTCAAAGTGAGGAGTTGGACTCTGTAATAAATCTCCCAGTGAGGAGTCGGACTCTGTAATAAATCTCCCAGTGAGGAGTCGGACACTGTAATAAATCTCTCAGTGAGGAGTCGGACTCTGTAATCACCCCCCAGTAAGGAGTCGCACTCTGCAATAAATCTCCCAGTGAGGAGTCGGACACTGTAATAAATCTCCCAGTGAGGAGTCGGACTCTGTAATCATCCCCCAGTAAGGAGTCGCATTCTGTAATAAATCTCCCAGTGAGGAGTCGGACACTGTAATAAATCTCCCAGTGAGGAGTCGGACTCTGTAATCATCCCCCAGTAAGGAGTCGCACTCTGCAATAAATCTCCCAGTGAGGAGTCGGACACTGTAATCATCCCCCAGTGAGGAGATGGACTCTGGAATACCTCTCCCAGTAAGGAGTCGGACACTGTAATAAATCTCCCAGTGAGGAGTTTGACTCTGTACAAATCTCACAGTGATCAGTCAAACTCTGTAATACATTTCCCATTGACGAGTCTGACTCTGTAATAAATCTCCCAGTGAGGAGAGAGTCTCTGTAATAAATCTTCAAGTGAGGAGACGGACTCTGGAATAAACCTGCCAGTGATTTGTCGGACTCTATAATAAATCAAACAGTGAGGAGTCGGACTCTGCAATTAATCTCCCAGTGAGGAGTCGGACTCTGTAATAAATCTCCCATTCAGAAGCCAGACTGAGTAATAAATTTCCCAGTGAGGAATCAGACCCTGTCATAATTCGCCCACTGATGAGTCGGACTCAGTAATAAATCTGCCAGTGAATAGTTGAACTCTGTAATGGAACTCCCAGTGAGGTGGCGGACACTATAATAAACCTTCCAGTGAGGAGACGGAATTTGTAATAAATTTCCCAGTGAGGAGTTGGACACTGTACTAAATCTCCCAGTGAGGAGTCGGACTTTGTAATAAATCTCCCACTCAGAAGTCAGACTGAGTAATAAATTTGCCAGCGAGGAATCGGACTCTGCCATAATTCTCCCGGTGATGAGATGGACTCTGTAATAAATGTCCCAGTTAGGAGTCGGACTCCGTAATAATGCCGCAGTGAGGAGAGGGATTCTGAGATACATCTCCTAGTAAGGAGTCAGAAACAGTAATAAATCTCCCAGTGAGGAGTCGGACTCCGTAATAATGCCGCAGTGAGGAGAGGGATTCTGTAATAAATCTCCCAGTGAGGAGTCGGACTCTGAAATAAATCTCCCAGTGATGAGTCGGTCTCTGTAATAAACCCCAGTGAGGAGACGTACTCTGTAATAAATCTCCCAGTGATGAGTCGGACTCTAATAATCCCCCAGTGAAGAGACGGACTTTGGAATACATCTCCCAGTAAGGAGTCAGACTATGTAATAAACCTCCCAGTGAGGAGTTGGACACTGTAATAAATATCCCAGTGATGAGTCGAACTCTGAAATAAATCTCCAAGTGAGGAGTCAGACTATGTAATAAACCACCCAGTGAGGAGTTGGACACTAATAAATATCCCAGTGATGAGTTGGACTCTGAAATAAATCTCCCAGTGAGGAGTCAGACTATGTAATAAATCTCCCAGTGAGGTGTCAGACTATGTAATAAACCGCCCAGTGAGGAGTTGGGCACTGTAATAAATATCGCAGTGATGAGTCGGACTCTGGAATAAATCTCCCAGTGATGAGACGGTTTCTAAAATAAATCTCACATTGAGTCGTCGGACACTGGAATAAATCTCCCAGTGAGGAGTCGCACTTTGCAATAAATCTCCCAGTGTGGATTCGGACTCTGTACAAATCTCCCAGTGAGCAGTCGAACTCTGTAATACATGTCCCAGTGGCGAGTCTGACTCTGTAATAAATCTCACAGTGAGGAACCAGACTCTGTAATAATACTGAGTCAGAAGTCAGTCTCTGTAATAAATCTCCCAGCGAGGAGTCGGACTTTGTAATAAATCTCCCAGTCAGAAGTCAGACTCAGTAATAAGTTTCCCAGCAAGGAATCAAACACTGTAATAAATTTCCCAGTGAGGAGTTGGACTCTGTAATAAATCTCCCAGTGAGGAGTCGGACTCTGTAATAAATCTCACAGTGAGGAGTCGGACTCAGTAATAAATCCCCCAGTGAATAGTTGAACTCTGTAATGGAACTCCCAGTAAGGTGGCGGACACTACAATTAACCTCCCAGTGAGGAGACAGACTTTGTAATAAATTTCAAAGTGAGGAGTTGGACTCTGTAATAAATCTCCCAGTGAGGAGTCGGACTCTGTAATAAATCTCTCAGTGAGGAGTCGGACTCTGTAATCACCCCCCAGTAAGGAGTCGCACTCTGCAATAAATCTCCCAGTGAGGAGTCGGACACTGTAATAAATCTCCCAGTGAGGAGTCGGACTCTGTAATCATCCCCCAGTAAGGAGTCGCACTCTGCAATAAATCTCCCAGTGAGGAGTCGGACACTGTAATCATCCCCCAGTGAGGAGACGGACTCTGGAATACCTCTCCCAGTAAGGAGTCGGACACTGTAATAAATCTCCCAGTGAGGAGTTTGACTCTGTACAAATCTCACAGTGATCAGTCAAACTCTGTAATACATTTCCCATTGACGGGTCTGACTCTGTAATAAATCTCCCAGTGAGGAGTTTGACTCTGTACAAATCTCACAGTGATCAGTCAAACTCTGTAATACATTTCTCATTGACGAGTCTGACTCTGTAATAAATCTTCAAGTGAGGAGACGGACTCTGGAATAAACCTGCCAGTGATTTGTCGGACTCTATAATAAATCAAACAGTGAGGAGTCGGACTCTGCAATTAATCTCCCAGTGAGGAGTCGGACTCTGTAATAAATCTCCCATTCAGAAGCCAGACTGAGTAATAAATTTCCCAGTGAGGAATCAGACCCTGTCATAATTCGCCCACTGATGAGTCGGACCCAGTAATAAATCTGCCAGTGAATAGTTGAACTCTGTAATGGAACTCCCAGTGAGGTGGCGGACACTATAATAAACCTCCCAGTGAGGAGACGGAATTTGTAATAAATTTCCCAGTGAGGAGTTGGACACTGTACTAAATCTCCCAGTGAGGAGTCGGACTTTGTAATAAATCTCCCACTCAGAAGTCAGACTGAGTAATAAATTTGCCAGCGAGGAATCGGACTCTGCCATAATTCTCCCGGTGATGAGATGGACTCTGTAATAAATGTCCCAGTTAGGAGTCGGACTCCGTAATAATGCCGCAGTGAGGAGAGGGATTCTGAGATACATCTCCTAGTAAGGAGTCAGAAACAGTAATAAATCTCCCAGTGAGGAGTCGGACTCCGTAATAATGCCGCAGTGAGGAGAGGGATTCTGTAATAAATCTCCCAGTGAGGAGTCGGACTCTGAAATAAATCTCCCAGTGATGAGTCGGTCTCTGTAATAAACCCCAGTGAGGAGACGTACTCTGTAATAAATCTGCCAGTGATGAGTCGGACTCTAATAATCCCCCAGTGAAGAGACGGACTTTGGAATACATCTCCCAGTAAGGAGTCAGACTATGTAATAAACCTCCCAGTGAGGAGTTGGACACTGTAATAAATAACCCAGTGATGAGTCGGACTCTGAAATAAATCTCCAAGTGAGGAGTCAGACTATGTAATAAACCACCCAGTGAGGAGTTGGACACTAATAAATATTCCAGTGATGAGTTGGACTCTGAAATAAACCTCCCAGTGAGGAGTCAGACTATGTAATAAATCTCCCAGTGAGGAGTCGGACTCCGTAACAATGTTGCAGTGAGGAGAGGGACTCTGTAATAAATCTCCCAGTGAGGAGTCGGACTCTGAAATAAATCTCCCAGTGAGGATTCGAACACTGTACTAAATCTCCCAGTGAGGAGTCAGGCTCTGAAATAAATCTCCCAGTGATGAGTCGGACTCTAGAATAAATCTCCCAGTGATGAGCCGGTCTCTGAAATAAATCTCACATTGAGGAGTCGGACACTGGAATAAATCTCCCAGTGAGGAGCCGCACTCTGCAATAACTCTCCCAGTGAGGAGACGGACTCTGGAATAAATCTCCCAGTAAGGAGTCAGACACTATAATAAACCTCCCAGTGATGAGTCGGACGCAGCAATAAATATGCCAGTGAATAGTCGAACTCTGTAATAGAGCTCCCAGTAAGGAGTCGGTCTCTGTAATAAATCTCCCAGTGAGGAGTCGGACAATGGAATAAATCTCCAAGTGAGGAGTCGGACTCTGTACAAATCTCACAGTGAGCAGTGAAACTCTGTAATACATTTCCCAGTGACGAGTCTGACTCTGTACTAAATCGCCCAGTGAGGAGAGAGACTCTGTAATAAATCTCTGAGTGAGGAGTCGGACTCTGTAATAAATCATCAAGTGAGGAGACGGACTCTGGATTAAACCTGCCAGTGATTTGTCGGACTCTATAATAAATCAACCAGTGAGGAGTCGGACTCTGCAATAGATCTCCCAGTGATGAATCTGACTCTGGAATAAATCTCACATTGAGGAGTGGAACGCAGGAATAAATCTCCCAGTGAGGGGTCGCACTCTGCAATAAATCACCAGTGAGGAGTCGGACACTGTAATAAATCTCCCAGTGAGGAGTCGGACTCTGTAATCATCCCCCAGTAAGGAGTCGCACTCTGCAATAAATCTCCCAGTGAGGAGTCGGAGACTGTAATCATCCCCCAGTGAGGAGACGGACTCTGGAATACCTCTCCCAGTAAGGAGTCGGACACTGTAATAAATCTCCCAGTGAGGAGTTTGACTCTGTACAAATCTCACAGTGATCAGTCAAACTCTGTAATACATTTCCCATTGAAGAGTCTGACTCTGTAATAAATCTCCCAGTGAGGAGAGAGTCTCTGTAATAAATCTTCAAGTGAGGAGACGGACTCTGGAATAAACCTGCCAGTGATTTGTCGGACTCTATAATAAATCAAACAGTGAGGAGTCGGACTCTGCAATTAATCTCCCAGTGAGGAGTCGGACTCTGTAATAAATCTCCCATTCAGAAGCCAGACTGAGTAATAAATTTCCCAGTGAGGAATCAGACCCTGTCATAATTCACCCACTGATGAGTCGGACTCAGTAATAAATCTGCCAGTGAATAGTTGAACTCTGTAATGGAACTCCCAGTGAGGTGGCGGACACTATAATAAACCTCCCAGTGAGGAGACGGAATTTGTAATAAATTTCCCAGTGAGGAGTTGGACACTGTACTAAATCTCCCAGTGAGGAGTCGGACTTTGTAATAAATCTCCCACTCAGAAGTCAGACTGAGTAATAAATTTGCCAGCGAGGAATCGGACTCTGCCATAATTCTCCCGGTGATGAGATGGACTCTGTAATAAATGTCCCAGTTAGGAGCCGGACTCCGTAATAATGCCGCAGTGAGGAGAGGGATTCTGAGATACATCTCCTAGTAAGGAGTCAGAAACAGTAATAAATCTCCCAGTGAGGAGTCGGACTCCGTAATAATGCCGCAGTGAGGAGAGGGATTCTGTAATAAATCTCCCAGTGAGGAGTCGGACTCTGAAATAAATCTCCCAGTGATGAGTCGGTCTCTGTAATAAACCCCAGTGAGGAGACGTACTCTGTAATAAATCTCCCAGTGATGAGTCGGACTCTAATAATCCCCCAGTGAAGAGACGGACTTTGGAATACATCTCCCAGTAAGGAGTCAGACTATGTAATAAACCTCCCAGTGAGGAGTTGGACACTGTAATAAATATCCCAGTGATGAGTCGAACTCTGAAATAAATCTCCAAGTGAGGAGTCAGACTATGTAATAAACCACCCAGTGAGGAGTTGGACACTAATAAATATCCCAGTGATGAGTTGGACTCTGAAATAAATCTCCCAGTGAGGAGTCAGACTATGTAATAAATCTCCCAGTGAGGTGTCAGACTATGTAATAAACCGCCCAGTGAGGAGTTGGGCACTGTAATAAATATCGCAGTGATGAGTCGGACTCTGGAATAAATCTCCCAGTGATGAGACGGTTTCTAAAATAAATCTCACATTGAGTCGTCGGACACTGGAATAAATCTCCCAGTGAGGAGTCGCACTTTGCAATAAATCTCCCAGTGTGGATTCGGACTCTGTACACATCTCCCAGTGAGCAGTCGAACTCTGTAATACATGTCCCAGTGGCGAGTCTGACTCTGTAATAAATCTCACAGTGAGGAACCAGACTCTGTAATAATACTGAGTCAGAAGTCAGTCTCTGTAATAAATCTCCCAGCGAGGAGTCGGACTTTGTAATAAATCTCCCAGTCAGAAGTCAGACTCAGTAATAAGTTTCCCAGCAAGGAATCAAACACTGTAATAAATTTCCCAGTGAGGAGTTGGACTCTGTAATAAATCTCCCAGTGAGGAGTCGGACTCTGTAATAAATCTCACAGTGAGGAGTCGGACTCAGTAATAAATCCCCCAGTGAATAGTTGAACTCTGTAATGGAACTCCCAGTAAGGTGGCGGACACTACAATTAACCTCCCAGTGAGGAGACAGACTTTGTAATAAATTTCAAAGTGAGGAGTCGGACTCTGTAATAAATCTCCCAGTGAGGAGTCGGACTCTGTAATAAATCTCTCAGTGAGGAGTCGGACTCTGTAATCACCCCCCAGTAAGGAGTCGCACTCTGCAATAAATCTCCCAGTGAGGAGTCGGACACTGTAATAAATCTCCCAGTGAGGAGTCGGACTCTGTAATCATCCCCCAGTAAGGAGTCGCACTCTGCAATAAATCTCCCAGTGAGGAGTCGGACACTGTAATCATCCCCCAGTGAGGAGACGGACTCTGGAATACCTCTCCCAGTAAGGAGTCGGACACTGTAATAAATCTCCCAGTGAGGAGTTTGACTCTGTACAAATCTCACAGTGATCAGTCAAACTCTGTAATACATTTCCCATTGACGGGTCTGACTCTGTAATAAATCTCCCAGTGAGGAGTTTGACTCTGTACAAATCTCACAGTGATCAGTCAAACTCTCTAATACATTTCCCATTGACGAGTCTGACTCTGTAATAAATCTTCAAGTGAGGAGACGGACTCTGGAATAAACCTGCCAGTGATTTGTCGGACTCTATAATAAATCAAACAGTGAGGAGTCGGACTCTGCAATTAATCTCCCAGTGAGGAGTCGGACTCTGTAATAAATCTCCCATTCAGAAGCCAGACTGAGTAATAAATTTCCCAGTGAGGAATCAGACCCTGTCATAATTCGCCCACTGATGAGTCGGACTCAGTAATAAATCTGCCAGTGAATAGTTGAACTCTGTAATGGAACTCCCAGTGAGGTGGCGGACACTATAATAAACCTTCCAGTGAGGAGACGGAATTTGTAATAAATTTCCCAGTGAGGAGTTGGACACTGTACTAAATCTCCCAGTGAGGAGTCGGACTTTGTAATAAATCTCCCACTCAGAAGTCAGACTGAGTAATAAATTTGCCAGCGAGGAATCGGACTCTGCCATAATTCTCCCGGTGATGAGATGGACTCTGTAATAAATGTCCCAGTTAGGAGTCGGACTCCGTAATAATGCCGCAGTGAGGAGAGGGATTCTGAGATACATCTCCCAGTAAGGAGTCAGAAACAGTAATAAATCTCCCAGTGAGGAGTCGGACTCCGTAATAATGCCGCAGTGAGGAGAGGGATTCTGTAATAAATCTCCCAGTGAGGAGTCGGACTCTGAAATAAATCTCCCAGTGATGAGTCGGTCTCTGTAATAAACCCCAGTGAGGAGACGTACTCTGTAATAAATCTCCCAGTGATGAGTCGGACTCTAATAATCCCCCAGTGAAGAGACGGACTTTGGAATACATCTCCCAGTAAGGAGTCAGACTATGTAATAAACCTCCCAGTGAGGAGTTGGACACTGTAATAAATATCCCAGTGATGAGTCGAACTCTGAAATAAATCTCCAAGTGAGGAGTCAGACTATGTAATAAACCACCCAGTGAGGAGTTGGACACTAATAAATATCCCAGTGATGAGTTGGACTCTGAAATAAATCTCCCAGTGAGGAGTCAGACTATGTAATAAATCTCCCAGTGAGGTGTCAGACTATGTAATAAACCGCCCAGTGAGGAGTTGGGCACTGTAATAAATATCGCAGTGATGAGTCGGACTCTGGAATAAATCTCCCAGTGATGAGACGGTTTCTAAAATAAATCTCACATTGAGTCGTCGGACACTGGAATAAATCTCCCAGTGAGGAGTCGCACTTTGCAATAAATCTCCCAGTGTGGATTCGGACTCTGTACAAATCTCCCAGTGAGCAGTCGAACTCTGTAATACATGTCCCAGTGGCGAGTCTGACTCTGTAATAAATCTCACAGTGAGGAACCAGACTCTGTAATAATACTGAGTCAGAAGTCAGTCTCTGTAATAAATCTCCCAGCGAGGAGTCGGACTTTGTAATAAATCTCCCAGTCAGAAGTCAGACTCAGTAATAAGTTTCCCAGCAAGGAATCAAACACTGTAATAAATTTCCCAGTGAGGAGTTGGACTCTGTAATAAATCTCCCAGTGAGGAGTCGGACTCTGTAATAAATCTCACAGTGAGGAGTCGGACTCAGTAATAAATCCCCCAGTGAATAGTTGAACTCTGTAATGGAACTCCCAGTAAGGTGGCGGACACTACAATTAACCTCCCAGTGAGGAGACAGACTTTGTAATAAATTTCAAAGTGAGGAGTTGGACTCTGTAATAAATCTCCCAGTGAGGAGTCGGACTCTGTAATAAATCTCTCAGTGAGGAGTCGGACTCTGTAATCACCCCCCAGTAAGGAGTCGCACTCTGCAATAAATCTCCCAGTGAGGAGTCGGACACTGTAATAAATCTCCCAGTGAGGAGTCGGACACTGTAATAAATCTCCCAGTGAGGAGTCGGACTCTGTAATCATCCCCCAGTAAGGAGTCGCACTCTGCAATAAATCTCCCAGTGAGGAGTCGGACACTGTAATCATCCCCCAGTGAGGAGACGGACTCTGGAATAAATCTCCCAGTAAGGAGTCGGACACTGTAATAAATCTCCCAGTGAGGAGTTTGACTCTGTACAAATCTCACAGTGATCAGTCAAACTCTGTAATACATTTCCCATTGACGGGTCTGACTCTGTAATAAATCTCCCAGTGAGGAGTTTGACTCTGTACAAATCTCACAGTGATCAGTCAAACTCTGTAATACATTTCCCATTGACGAGTCTGACTCTGTAATAAATCTTCAAGTGAGGAGACGGACTCTGGAATAAACCTGCCAGTGATTTGTCGGACTCTATAATAAATCAAACAGTGAGGAGTCGGACTCTGCAATTAATCTCCCAGTGAGGAGTCGGACTCTGTAATAAATCTCCCATTCAGAAGCCAGACTGAGTAATAAATTTCCCAGTGAGGAATCAGACCCTGTCATAATTCGCCCACTGATGAGTCGGACTCAGTAATAAATCTGCCAGTGAATAGTTGAACTCTGTAATGGAACTCCCAGTGAGGTGGCGGACACTATAATAAACCTCCCAGTGAGGAGACGGAATTTGTAATAAATTTCCCAGTGAGGAGTTGGACACTGTACTAAATCTCCCAGTGAGGAGTCGGACTTTGTAATAAATCTCCCACTCAGAAGTCAGACTGAGTAATAAATTTGCCAGCGAGGAATCGGACTCTGCCATAATTCTCCCGGTGATGAGATGGACTCTGTAATAAATGTCCCAGTTAGGAGTCGGACTCCGTAATAATGCCGCAGTGAGGAGAGGGATTCTGAGATACATCTCCTAGTAAGGAGTCAGAAACAGTAATAAATCTCCCAGTGAGGAGTCGGACTCCGTAATAATGCCGCAGTGAGGAGAGGGATTCTGTAATAAATCTCCCAGTGAGGAGTCGGACTCTGAAATAAATCTCCCAGTGAGGAGTCGGTCTCTGTAATAAACCCCAGTGAGGAGACGTACTCTGTAATAAATCTCCCAGTGATGAGTCGGACTCTAATAATCCCCCAGTGAAGAGACGGACTTTGGAATACATCTCCCAGTAAGGAGCCAGACTATGTAATAAACCTCCCAGTGAGGAGTTGGACACTGTAATAAATATCCCAGTGATGAGTCAGACTCTGAAATAAATCTCCAAGTGAGGAGTCAGACGATGTAATAAACCACCCAGTGAGGAGTTGGACACTAATAAATATTCCAGTGATGAGTTGGACTCTGAAATAAACCTCCCAGTGAGGAGTCAGACTATGTAATAAATCTCCCAGTGAGGAGTCGGACTCCGTAACAATGTTGCAGTGAGGAGAGGGACTCTGTAATAAATCTCCCAGTGAGGAGTCGGACTCTGAAATAAATCTCCCAGTGAGGATTCGAACACTGTACTAAATCTCCCAGTGAGGAGTCAGGCTCTGAAATAAATCTCCCAGTGATGAGTCGGACTCTAGAATAAATCTCCCAGTGATGAGCCGGTCTCTGAAATAAATCTCACATTGAGGAGTCGGACACTGGAATAAATCTCCCAGTGAGGAGCCACACTCTGCAATAACTCTCCCAGTGAGGAGACGGACTCTGGAATAAATCTCCCAGTAAGGAGTCAGACACTATAATAAACCTCCCAGTGATGAGTCGGACGCAGCAATAAATATGCCAGTGAATAGTCGAACTCTGTAATAGAGCTCCCAGTAAGGAGTCGGTCTCTGTAATAAATCTCCCAGTGAGGAGTCGGACAATGGAATAAATCTCCAAGTGAGGAGTCGGACTCTGTACAAATCTCACAGTGAGCAGTGAAACTCTGTAATACATTTCCCAGTGACGAGTCTGACTCTGTACTAAATCGCCCAGTGAGGAGAGAGACTCTGTAATAAATCTCTGAGTGAGGAGTCGGACTCTGTAATAAATCATCAAGTGAGGAGACGGACTCTGGATTAAACCTGCCAGTGATTTGTCGGACTCTATAATAAATCAACCAGTGAGGAGTCGGACTCTGCAATAGATCTCCCAGTGATGAATCTGACTCTGGAATAAATCTCACATTGAGGAGTGGAACGCAGGAATAAATCTCCCAGTGAGGGGTCGCACTCTGCAATAAATCACCAGTGAGGAGTCGGACACTGTAATAAATCTCCCAGTGAGGAGTCGGACTCTGTAATCATCCCCCAGTAAGGAGTCGCACTCTGCAATAAATCTCCCAGTGAGGAGTCGGAGACTGTAATCATCCCCCAGTGAGGAGACGGACTCTGGAATACCTCTCCCAGTAAGGAGTCGGACACTGTAATAAATCTCCCAGTGAGGAGTTTGACTCTGTACAAATCTCACAGTGATCAGTCAAACTCTGTAATACATTTCCCATTGAAGAGTCTGACTCTGTAATAAATCTCCCAGTGAGGAGAGAGTCTCTGTAATAAATCTTCAAGTGAGGAGACGGACTCTGGAATAAACCTGCCAGTGATTTGTCGGACTCTATAATAAATCAAACAGTGAGGAGTCGGACTCTGCAATTAATCTCCCAGTGAGGAGTCGGACTCTGTAATAAATCTCCCATTCAGAAGCCAGACTGAGTAATAAATTTCCCAGTGAGGAATCAGACCCTGTCATAATTCACCCACTGATGAGTCGGACTCAGTAATAAATCTGCCAGTGAATAGTTGAACTCTGTAATGGAACTCCCAGTGAGGTGGCGGACACTATAATAAACCTCCCAGTGAGGAGACGGAATTTGTAATAAATTTCCCAGTGAGGAGTTGGACACTGTACTAAATCTCCCAGTGAGGAGTCGGACTTTGTAATAAATCTCCCACTCAGAAGTCAGACTGAGTAATAAATTTGCCAGCGAGGAATCGGACTCTGCCATAATTCTCCCGGTGATGAGATGGACTCTGTAATAAATGTCCCAGTTAGGAGCCGGACTCCGTAATAATGCCGCAGTGAGGAGAGGGATTCTGAGATACATCTCCTAGTAAGGAGTCAGAAACAGTAATAAATCTCCCAGTGAGGAGTCGGACTCCGTAATAATGCCGCAGTGAGGAGAGGGATTCTGTAATAAATCTCCCAGTGAGGAGTCGGACTCTGAAATAAATCTCCCAGTGATGAGTCGGTCTCTGTAATAAACCCCAGTGAGGAGACGTACTCTGTAATAAATCTCCCAGTGATGAGTCGGACTCTAATAATCCCCCAGTGAAGAGACGGACTTTGGAATACATCTCCCAGTAAGGAATCAGACTATGTAATAAACCTCCCAGTGAGGAGTTGGACACTGTAATAAATATCCCAGTGATGAGTCGAACTCTGAAATAAATCTCCAAGTGAGGAGTCAGACTATGTAATAAACCACCCAGTGAGGAGTTGGACACTAATAAATATCCCAGTGATGAGTTGGACTCTGAAATAAATCTCCCAGTGAGGAGTCAGACTATGTAATAAATCTCCCAGTGAGGTGTCAGACTATGTAATAAACCGCCCAGTGAGGAGTTGGGCACTGTAATAAATATCGCAGTGATGAGTCGGACTCTGGAATAAATCTCCCAGTGATGAGACGGTTTCTAAAATAAATCTCACATTGAGTCGTCGGACACTGGAATAAATCTCCCAGTGAGGAGTCGCACTTTGCAATAAATCTCCCAGTGTGGATTCGGACTCTGTACAAATCTCCCAGTGAGCAGTCGAACTCTGTAATACATGTCCCAGTGGCGAGTCTGACTCTGTAATAAATCTCACAGTGAGGAACCAGACTCTGTAATAATACTGAGTCAGAAGTCAGTCTCTGTAATAAATCTCCCAGCGAGGAGTCAGACTTTGTAATAAATCTCCCAGTCAGAAGTCAGACTCAGTAATAAGTTTCCCAGCAAGGAATCAAACACTGTAATAAATTTCCCAGTGAGGAGTTGGACTCTGTAATAAATCTCCCAGTGAGGAGTCGGACTCTATAATAAATCTCACAGTGAGGAGTCGGACTCAGTAATAAATCCCCCAGTGAATAGTTGAACTCTGTAATGGAACTCCCAGTAAGGTGGCGGACACTACAATTAACCTCCCAGTGAGGAGACAGACTTTGTAATAAATTTCAAAGTGAGGAGTTGGACTCTGTAATAAATCTCCCAGTGAGGAGTCGGACTCTGTAATAAATCTCTCAGTGAGGAGTCGGACTCTGTAATCACCCCCCAGTAAGGAGTCGCACTCTGCAATAAATCTCCCAGTGAGGAGTCGGACACTGTAATAAATCTCCCAGTGAGGAGTCGGACACTGTAATAAATCTCCCAGTGAGGAGTCGGACTCTGTAATCATCCCCCAGTAAGGAGTCGCACTCTGCAATAAATCTCCCAGTGAGGAGTCGGACACTGTAATCATCCCCCAGTGAGGAGACGGACTCTGGAATACCTCTCCCAGTAAGGAGTCGGACACTGTAATAAATCTCCCAGTGAGGAGTTTGACTCTGTACAAATCTCACAGTGATCAGTCAAACTCTGTAATACATTTCCCATTGACGGGTCTGACTCTGTAATAAATCTCCCAGTGAGGAGTTTGACTCTGTACAAATCTCACAGTGATCAGTCAAACTCTGTAATACATTTCCCATTGACGAGTCTGACTCTGTAATAAATCTCCCAGTGAGGAGAGAGTCTCTGTAATAAATCTTCAAGTGAGGAGACGGACTCTGGAATAAACCTGCCAGTGATTTGTCGGACTCTATAATAAATCAAACAGTGAGGAGTCGGACTCTGCAATTAATCTCCCAGTGAGGAGTCGGACTCTGTAATAAATCTCCCATTCAGAAGCCAGACTGAGTAATAAATTTCCCAGTGAGGAATCAGACCCTGTCATAATTCGCCCACTGATGAGTCGGACTCAGTAATAAATCTGCCAGTGAATAGTTGAACTCTGTAATGGAACTCCCAGTGAGGTGGCGGACACTATAATAAACCTCCCAGTGAGGAGACGGAATTTGTAATAAATTTCCCAGTGAGGAGTTGGACACTGTACTAAATCTCCCAGTGAGGAGTCGGACTTTGTAATAAATCTCCCACTCAGAAGTCAGACTGAGTAATAAATTTGCCAGCGAGGAATCAGACTCTGCCATAATTCTCCCGGTGATGAGATGGACTCTGTAATAAATGTCCCAGTTAGGAGTCGGACTCCGTAATAATGCCGCAGTGAGGAGAGGGATTCTGAGATACATCTCCTAGTAAGGAGTCAGAAACAGTAATAAATCTCCCAGTGAGGAGTCGGACTCCGTAATAATGCCGCAGTGAGGAGAGGGATTCTGTAATAAATCTCCCAGTGAGGAGTCGGACTCTGAAATAAATCTCCCAGTGATGAGTCGGTCTCTGTAATAAACCCCAGTGAGGAGACGTACTCTGTAATAAATCTCCCAGTGATGAGTCGGACTCTAATAATCCCCCAGTGAAGAGACGGACTTTGGAATACATCTCCCAGTAAGGAGTCAGACTATGTAATAAACCTCCCAGTGAGGAGTTGGACACTGTAATAAATATCCCAGTGATGAGTCAGACTCTGAAATAAATCTCCAAGTGAGGAGTCAGACTATGTAATAAACCACCCAGTGAGGAGTTGGACACTAATACATATTCCAGTGATGAGTTGGACTCTGAAATAAACCTCCCAGTGAGGAGTCAGACTATGTAATAAATCTCCCAGTGAGGAGTCGGACTCCGTAACAATGTTGCAGTGAGGAGAGGGACTCTGTAATAAATCTCCCAGTGAGGAGTCGGACTCTGAAATAAATCTCCCAGTGAGGATTCGAACACTGTACTAAATCTCCCAGTGAGGAGTCAGGCTCTGAAATAAATCTCCCAGTGATGAGTCGGACTCTAGAATAAATCTCCCAGTGATGAGCCGGTCTCTGAAATAAATCTCACATTGAGGAGTCGGACACTGGAATAAATCTCCCAGTGAGGAGCCGCACTCTGCAATAACTCTCCCAGTGAGGAGACGGACTCTGGAATAAATCTCCCAGTAAGGAGTCAGACACTATAATAAACCTCCCAGTGATGAGTCGGATGCAGCAATAAATATGCCAGTGAATAGTCGAACTCTGTAATAGAGCTCCCAGTAAGGAGTCGGTCTCTGTAATAAATCTCCCAGTGAGGAGTCGGACAATGGAATAAATCTCCAAGTGAGGAGTCGGACTCTGTACAAATCTCACAGTGAGCAGTGAAACTCTGTAATACATTTCCCAGTGACGAGTCTGACTCTGTACTAAATCGCCCAGTGAGGAGAGAGACTCTGTAATAAATCTCTGAGTGAGGAGTCGGACTCTGTAATAAATCATCAAGTGAGGAGACGGACTCTGGATTAAACCTGCCAGTGATTTGTCGGACTCTATAATAAATCAACCAGTGAGGAGTCGGACTCTGCAATAGATCTCCCAGTGATGAATCTGACTCTGGAATAAATCTCACATTGAGGAGTGGAACGCAGGAATAAATCTCCCAGTGAGGGGTCGCACTCTGCAATAAATCACCAGTGAGGAGTCGGACACTGTAATAAATCTCCCAGTGAGGAGTCGGACTCTGTAATCATCCCCCAGTAATGAGTCGCACTCTGCAATAAATCTCCCAGTGAGGAGTCGGACACTGTAATCATCCCCCAGTGAGGAGATGGACTCTGGAATACCTCTCCCAGTAAGGAGTCGGACAGTGTAATAAATCTCCCAGTGAGGAGTTTGACTCTGTACAAATCTCACAGTGATCAGTCAAACTCTGTAATACATTTCCCATTGACGAGTCTGACTCTGTAATAAATCTCCCAGTGAGGAGAGAGTCTCTGTAATAAATCTTCAAGTGAGGAGACGGACTCTGGAATAAACCTGCCAGTGATTTGTCGGACTCTATAATAAATCAAACAGTGAGGAGTCGGACTCTGCAATTAATCTCCCAGTGAGGAGTCGGACTCTGTAATAAATCTCCCATTCAGAAGCCAGACTGAGTAATAAATTTCCCAGTGAGGAATCAGACCCTGTCATAATTCGCCCACTGATGAGTCGGACTCAGTAATAAATCTGCCAGTGAATAGTTGAACTCTGTAATGGAACTCCCAGTGAGGTGGCGGACACTATAATAAACCTCCCAGTCAGGAGACGGAATTTGTAATAAATTTCCCAGTGAGGAGTTGGACACTGTACTAAATCTCCCAGTGAGGAGTCGGACTTTGTAATAAATCTCCCACTCAGAAGTCAGACTGAGTAATAAATTTGCCAGCGAGGAATCGGACTCTGCCATAATTCTCCCGGTGATGAGATGGACTCTGTAATAAATGTCCCAGTTAGGAGTCGGACTCCGTAATAATGCCGCAGTGAGGAGAGGGATTCTGAGATACATCTCCTAGTAAGGAGTCAGAAACAGTAATAAATCTCCCAGTGAGGAGTCGGACTCCGTAATAATGCCGCAGTGAGGAGAGGGATTCTGTAATAAATCTCCCAGTGAGGAGTCGGACTCTGAAATAAATCTCCCAGTGAGGAGTCAGACTATGTAATAAACCTCCCAGTGAGGATACGTACTCTGTAATAAATCTCCCAGTGATGAGTCGGACTCTGTAATAATCCCCCAGTGAAGAGACGGACTATGGAATACATCTCCCAGTAAGGAGTCAGACTATGTAATAAACCTCCCAGTGAGGAGTTGGACACTGTAATAAATATCCCAGTGATGAGTCGGACTCTGAAATAAATCTCCAAGTGAGGAGTCAGACTATGTAATAAACCACCCAGTGAGGAGTTGGACACTAATAAATATTCCAGTGATGAGTTGGACTCTGAAATAAACCTCCCAGTGAGGAGTCAGACTATGTAATAAATCTCCCAGTGAGGAGTTGGACTCTGAAATAAACCTCCCAGTGAGGAGTCAGACTATGTAATAAATATCCCAGTGATGAGTCGGACTCTGGAATAAATCTCCCAGTGATGAGACGGTTTCTAGAATAAATCTCACATTGAGTCGTCGGACACTGGAATAAATCTCCCAGTGTGGATTCGGACACTGTACAAATCTCCCAGTGAGCAGTCGAACTCTGTAATACATGTCCCAGTGGCGAGTCTGACTCTGTAATAAATCTCCCAGTGAGGAATCGCACTTTGCAATAAATCTCCCAGTGTGGATTCGGACTCTGTACAAATCTCCCAGTGAGCAGTCGAACTCTGTAATACATGTCCCAGTGGCGAGTCTGACTCTGTAATAAATCTCACAGTGAGGAACCAGACTCTGTAATAATACTGAGTCAGAAGTCAGTCTCTGTAATAAATCTCCCAGCGAGGAGTCGGACTTTGTAATAAATCTCCCAGTCAGAAGTCAGACTCAGTAATAAGTTTCCCAGCAAGGAATCAAACACTGTAATAAATGTCCCAGTGATGAGTCGGACTCAGTAATAAATCTGCCAGTAAATAGTCGAACTCTGTAATAGAACTCCCAGTGAGGTGGCGGACACTATAATTAAACTCCCAGTGAGGAGACGGATTTGTAATAAATTTCCCAGTGAGGCGTTGGACTCTGTAATAAATCTCCCAGTGAGGAGTTGGACTCTGTAATAAATCTCCCAGTGAGGAGTTGGACTCTGTAATAAATCTCCCAGTGATGAGTCGGACTCAGTAATAAATGTGCCAGTGAATAGACAAACTCTGTAATGGAACTCCCAGTGAGGTGGCGGGCACTACATCTCCCAATAAGGAGTAAGGGCACTGTAATGAATCTCCCATTGAGGAGTGGGACTCTGTAATAATCCCCCAGTGAGGAGATGGACTCTGTAATAAATCTCCGAGTTATGAGATGGACACTGTAATAAAACTCTCAGTGTGGAGTCAGACTCTGGAATAAACCTGCCAGTGAGTTGTCGGACTCTTTAATAAATCACCCAGTGAGGAGTCGGTCTTTGCATTAAATCTCGAAGTGAGGAGTTGGACTCTGTAGTAAACCTCCCAGTGAGGAGGAGGAATCCGTAATACATCACCTAGTGATGAGACGGACACTGAAATAAATCTTATATTGTAGGGTCAGACTCTGCAATAAATCTCCCAGTGAGGAGTCGGACACTGGAGTAAATTTCCCAGTGACGTGTCTGACTCTGTAATAAATCTCCCAGCGAGGAGTCAGACTCTGTAAAAAAAACTCCCAGCGAGGAGTCGGACTCTGTAATAATCCCCCAGTGAGGAGACGGACACTGTAATAAATCTCCCAGTGAGCAGACAGACTCAGGAATACATCTCCCAGTAAGGAGTCGGACACTGAAATAAATCTCCCAGTGAGGAGTCGGACTCTGAAATAAATCTCCCAGTGAGGATTCGAACACTGTACTAAATCTCCCAGTGAGGAGTCGGACACTGAAATAAATCTCCCAGTAAGGAGTCGGACACTGAAATAAATCTCCCAGTGAGGAGTCGGACTCTGAAATAAATCTCCCAGTGAGGATTCGAACACTGTACTAAATCTCCCAGTGAGGAGTCGGACACTGAAATAAATCTCCCAGTGAGGAGTCGGACTCTGAAATAAATCTCCCAGTGAGGATTCGAACACTGTACTAAATCTCCCAGTAAGGAGTCGGACACTGAAATAAATCTCCCAGTGAGGAGTCGGACTCTGAAATAAATCTCCCAGTGAGGATTCGAACACTGTACTAAATCTCCCAGTGAGGAGTCAGGCTCTGAAATAAATCTCCCAGTGATGAGTCGGACTCTAGAATAAATCTCCCAGTGATGAGTCGGTCTCTGAAATAAATCTCACATTGAGGAGTCGGACACTGGAATAAATCTCCCAGTGAGGAGCCGCACTCTGCAATAACTCTCCCAGTGAGGAGACGGACTCTGGAATAAATCTCCCAGTAAGGAGTCAGACACTGTAATAAACCTCCCAGTGATGAGTCAGACGCAGCAATAAATCTGCCAGTGAATAGTCGAACTCTGTAATAGAGCTCCCAGTAAGGAGTCGGTCTCTGTAATAAATCTCCCTGTAAGGAGTCGGACAATGGAATAAATCTCCAAGTGAGGAGTCGGACTCTGTACAAATCTCACAGTGAGCAGTGAAACTCTGTAATACATTTCCCAGTGACGAGTCTGACTCTGTACTAAATTGCCCAGTGAGGAGAGAGACTCTGTAATAAAACTCCCAGTGAGGAGTCGGACACTGTATTAAATCTCCCATTAAGGAAACAGACTCTGTAATAAATCTCTGAGTGAGGAGTCGGACTCAAAAATAAATCTTAAAGTGAGGAGAAGGAATCTGGATTAAATCTCCCAGTGAGGAGTCGGACTCTGTAATAAATCATCAAGTGAGGAGACAGACTCTGGATTAAACCTGCCAGTGATTTGTCGGACTCTATAATAAATCAACCAGTGAGGAGTCGGACTCTGCAATAGATCTCCCAGTGATGAAGCTGACTCTGGAATAAATCTCACATTGAGGAGTGGAACGCAGGAATAAATCTCCCAGTGAGGGGTCGCACTCTGCAATAAATCTCCCAGTGAGGAGTCGGACACTGGAATAAATCTCTCAGTGAGGAGTCGGACTCTGTAATCATCCCCCAGTAAGGAGTCGCACTCTGCAATAAATCACCAGTGAGGAGTCGGACTCTGTAATCATCCCCCAGTAAGGAGTCGCACTCTGTAATAAATCTCCCAGTGAGGAGTCGGACACTGTAATAAATCCCCCAGTGAGGAGACGGACTCTGGAATACCTCTCCCAGTAAGGAGTCTGACTCTGTAATAAATCTCCCAGTGAGGAGAGAGTCTCTGTAATAAATCTTCAAGTGAGGAGACGGACTCTGGAATAAACCTGCCAGTGATTTGTCGGACTCTATAATAAATCAAACAGTGAGGAGTCGGACTCTGCAATTAATCTCCCAGTGAGGAGTCGGACTCTGTAATAAATCTCCCATTCAGAAGTCAGACTGAGTAATAAATTTCCCAGTGAGGAATCAGACCCTGTCATAATTCGCCCACTGATGAGTCGGACTCAGTAATAAATCTGCCAGTGAATAGTTGAACTCTGTAATGGAACTCCCAGTGAGGTGGCGGACACTATAATAAACCTCCCAGTGAGGAGACGGAATTTGTAATAAATTTCCCAGTGAGGAGTTAGACACTGTACTAAATCTCCCAGTGAGGAGTCGGACTTTGTAATAAATCTCCCACTCAGAAGTCAGACTGAGTAATAAATTTGCCAGCGAGGAATCAGACTCTGCCATAATTCTCCCGGTGATGAGATGGACTCTGTAATAAATGTCCCAGTTAGGAGTCGGACTCCGTAATAATGCCGCAGTGAGGAGAGGGATTCTGAGATACATCTCCTAGTAAGGAGTCGGAAACAGTAATAAATCTCCCAGTGAGGAGTCGGACTCCGTAATAATGCCGCAGTGAGGAGAGGGATTCTGAGATACATCTCCTAGTAAGGAGTCAGAAACAGTAATAAATCTCCCAGTGAGGAGTCGGACTCCGTAATAATGCCGCAGTGAGGAGAGGGATTCTGTAATAAATCTCCCAGTGAGGAGTCGGACTCTGAAATAAATCTCCCAGTGAGGAGTCAGACTATGTAATAAACCTCCCAGTGAGGAGTTGGACACTGTAATAAATCTCCCAGTGATGAGTAGGACTCTGGAAAAAATCTCCCAGTGATGAGTCGGTCTCTGAAATAAATCTCCCAGTGATGAGTCGGACTCTGTAATAACCCCCAGTGAGGAGACGTACTCTGTAATAAATCTCACAGTGATGAGTCGGACTCTGTAATAATCCCCCAGTGAAGAGACGGACTATGGAATACATCTCCCAGTAAGGAGTCAGACTATGTAATAAACCTACCAGTGAGGAGTTGGACACTGTAATAAATATCCCAGTGATGAGTCGGACTCTGAAATAAATCTCCAAGTGAGGAGTCAGACTATGTAATAAACCACCCAGTGAGGAGTTGGACACTAATAAATATCCCAGTGATGAGTTGGACTCTGAAATAAACCTCCCAGTGAGGTGTCAGACTATGTAATAAACCACCCAGTGAGGAGTTGGACACTGTAATAAATATCCCAGTGATGAGTCGGACTCTGGAATAAATCTCCCAGTGATGAGACGGTTTCTAGAATAAATCTCACTTTGAGTCGTCGGACACTGGAATAAATCTCCCAGTGTGGATTCGGACACTGTACAAATCTCCCAGTGAGCAGTCGAACTCTGTAATACATGTCCCAGTGGCGAGTCTGACTCTGTAATAAATCTCCCAGTGAGGAATCAGACACTGTAATAAATCTCCCAGTGATGAGTCGGACTCAGTCATAAATCTGCCAGTGAATAGTCGAACTCTGTAATAGAACTCCCAGTGAGATGGCGGACACTATAATTAACCTCCCAGTGAGGAGACGGACTTTGTAATAAATATCCCATACTTGAAGACTCTGTAATAAATCTCCCAGTGAGGAGTCGGACTCAGTCATAAATCTGCCAGTGAATAGTCAAACTCTGTAATGGAACTCCCAGTGAGGTGGCGGACACTATAATAAACCTTCCAGTGAGGAGACGGACTCTGGAATAAATCTCCCAGCGATGAGTCCGTCTCTGAAATAAATCTCACAGTGATGAGTCGGTCTCTGTAATAATCCCCCAGTGATGAGACAGACTCTGTAATAAATCTCCCAGTGAGGAGTCGGACTCTGTAATAATCCCACCGTGAGGAGACGGACTCTGGAATACATCTCCCAGTGAGGAGTCGGACTCCATAATAATGCCGTAGTGAGGAGAGGGACTCTGTAATAAATCTGCCAGTGAGGAGTCGGACTCTGAAATAAATCTCCCAGTGACGAGTCAGACTGTGTAATATACCTCCCATTGAAGAGTTGGACACTGTAATAAATCTCCCAGTGATGAGTCAGGCTCTGGAATAAATCTCCCAGTGATGAGTCGGTCTCTGAATTAAATCTGACATTGAGGAGTCGGACACTGGAATAAAGCTCCCAGTGAGGAGTCGCACTCTGTAATAGAACACCCAGTGAGGAGTCGCACTCTGTAATAGAACACCCAGTGAGGTGGCGGACATGTAATAAATTCCCCAGCAAGGAGTCAGACTGTAATAATCCCCCAGTGATGAGAGGGACTCTGTAATAAATCTCCTAGTGAGGAGTCGGACTCTGAAATAATTCTCCCAGTGAGGAGTCAAGCTATGTAATAAACCTCCCAGTGAGGAGTTGGACACTGTAATAAATCTCCCAGTGATGAGTCGGACACTGGAATAAATCTCACAGTGAGGAGTCGCACTTTGCAATAAATCTCCCAGTGAGGAGCCGGACACTATACAAATCTCACAGTGAGCAGTCAAATTCTGTAATACATTTCCCAGTAACGAGTCTGAACCTGTAATAATCCCCCAGTGAGGAGACGGACTCTGTAATAAATCTCCCAGTGATGAGTCGGACTCAGTAATAAATCTGCCAGTGAATAGTCGAACTCTGTAATGGAACTCCCAGTGAGGTGGCGGACACTATAATAAACCTCCCAGTGAGGAGACGGACTCTGGAATAAATCTCCCAGCAAGGAGTAAGGACTCTGTAATCAATCTCCCATTGAGGAGTTGGACTCTGTAATAATCCCCCACTGAGGAGATGGAGTATGTAATAAATCTCCCAGTGAGGAGTTGGAGTATGTAATAAACCTCCCAATGAGGAGGTGGACTCTGTAATAAATCTCCCAGTAAGGAGATGGACACTGTAATAAAACTCTCAGTGTGGAGTCGGACTCCGGAATAAACCTGCCAGTGAGTTGTCGGACTCTATAATAAATCACCCAGTGAGGAGTCGGTCTTTGCATTAAATCTCGATGTGAGGATTTGGACTCTGTAGTAAACCTCCCAGTGAGGAGCAGGAATCCGTAATACATCACCTAGTGATGAGTCGTACTCTGAAATAAATCTCATATTGAAGTCGGATTCTGCAATAAATCTCCCAGTGAGGAGACGGACACTGGAATAAATTTCCCAGTGACGTGTCTGACTCTGTAAAAACTCCCCCAGTGAGAGGAGGCACTTTGTCCTCGGTGTGGAGGGAGACACTTTGCGCTCGGTGTGGAGGGAGACACTTTGCGCTCGGTGTGGGGGAGACACTTTGCGCTCGGTTTGGGGGAGACACTTTGCGCTCGGTGTGGGGGAGACAGTTTGCGCTCGGTGTGGGGGAGACACTTTGCGCTCGGTGTGGGGGAGACACTTTGCGCTCGGTGTGGGGGAGACACTTTGCGCTCAGTGTGGGGGAGACACTCTGAGCTCGGTGTGGGGGAGACACTTGGCGCTCGGTGTGGGGGAGACACTTTGCGCTCGGTGTGGGGGAGACAATTTGCGCTCGGTGTGGGGGAGACACCTTGCGCTCGGTGTGGGGGAGACACCTTGCGCTCGGTGTGGGGGAGACACCTTGCGCTCGGTGTGGGGGAGACACCTTGCGCTCGGTGTGGGGGAGACACCTTGCGCTCCGTGTGGGGGAGACACCATGCGCTCGGTGTGGGGGGAGACACCTTGCGCTCGGTGCGGGGGGAGACACTTTGCGCTCGGTGCGGGAGGAGACACTTTGCGCTCGGTGCGGGGGGAGACACTTTGCGCTCGGTGCGGGGGGAGACACTTTGCGCTCGGTGCGGGGGGAGACACTTTGCGCTCGGTGCGGGGGGAGACACTTTGCGCTCGGTGCGGGGGGAGACACTTTGCGCTCGGTGCGGGGGGAGACACTTTGAGCTCGGTGCGGGGGGAGACACTTTGCGCTCGGTGCGGGGGGAGAAACTTTGCGCTAGGTGCGGGGGGAGACACTTTGCACTCGGTGCGGGGGGAGACACTTTGCGCTCGGTGCGGGGGGAGACACTGCGCTCGGTGCGGGGGGAGACACATTGCGCTCGGTGCGGGGGGAGAAACTTTGCGCTCGGTGCGGGGGAGACACTGCGCTCGGTGCGGGGGGAGACACATTGCGCTCGGTGCGGGGGGAGAAACTTTGCGCTCAGTGCGGGGGGAGACACTTAGCGCTCGGTGTGGGGGGAGACACTTTGCGCTCGGTGTGGGGTGTGTCGTGTATGTACCTTTAAGAGCCCCTGTGTACTGTAATACCGGCAGTGACCACTCGGGTATATAAGCCTGTATAGCGTCTTGTATCTTTTAGTTCACCTCCAGACCTTGTTCAATAAACACCTCTTAAACCATCTCCTGCATTCCGTGTCTCCATTAACACACGGATACAACACTGGCGACGAATTGGAAACGGACTTACCTGCAATTCGGCAGCACCTCAAGGAGATCGATTCCTCAGATGAAGGTTGAAAAACTGGTTTCACCAGCTCGGCGGGCTGGTGGCATGCACTGCACTAATCCTTCCTGGGCAGCGGGCTGGGGCTCGATCGGGTGGCTCTGCAGCGGGGCCGAGCAGCGAGTCGGAAGGCGGAGGCAAACAGAAACGGAGGGTGGAGCACTCAGGAGACGGCCGGCGCTGCAAAGCAGGTCGGCGTTCAGACCAAGCAGTGGGAGGGAAAAGTCCCAGAGAGTCCGGCGGGAACAAATCTCCAACTGTTAAAAATATATGTGTAAATAAAAACCGCGGAGAACAGCGTTGTCAGCAGCGGCAGTGGCAGGAAAGCGCGGGAGGCACCATTTTGACTCGGCAGGGAAGAAGGGAAAGCGTGGGAGGCGCCATTTTTGATTTTCAGGATGCCTAAGACTGGCAATATTACTGCTTTCGATAGTGATATAGAGGATTGGACCACATATGTGGAAAGAGTGGAGGTATATTGCAGAGCGAATGAAGTAGCGGATGATAAAAAGGCATCGGTACTTCTAAATCTGATGGGCGCAAGGACGTACGGGCTGTTATGAAACTTAATCACTCCACCCAAACCGATGGACAAGAATTTTAAGGAGATTGTTGATACCCTACAGGAGCACTTAAACCCAACACCGCTGCTGATGGCGGAATGATTCAAATTCTTCAGGAGTAATCAGCACAAGAATGAAAGTAACGCTGATTACCTCACCGAATTAAGAAAGCTGTCAAAGCACTGCCAATTCGGGGCAGGACTGGCAGATTCTCTACGAGACAAATTCTGCGGTCTCCTAAGCGAAGGAACACAGAAAACGCTACTTTCTGAGAAAGATTTGACACTGGACAAGGCTTTCAGTGTGGCTGTATCATACGAAGCAGCAGCAAGAGGAGCTGCAGAGATACAGCAAAAGCCACAGGACTTCGGCACCCATTAAATGACACGGGGTTTCGAGAGATGTTATCGCTGCGGCAGATCCACCCATGACCAGAGGGACTGCTGGTTCAAGGACAAAGCATGCAGGCAATGCAGAAAGATGGGACACATTGCACGTGTACGCCGATCTGGAAAAAATCCACTGACATTAAAAAGGAAAAGTACAGAAAGGTACAAATGATGACGGACAGTAGCTCCGAAGACCAGAAGAGCAATAGCGACTCCGGAAACAAGAGACTAAGCTGTCTCAAATTACATAATGTAATTGCCAAAGAAGATTACCAGACCATTTGGGTTACCCTCATGATAGCGGGGTCCCCAGTTAAAATGGAGCTAGATACAGGATCAGCTCTGACCGTCATAAATCGACGGGATTACGAGCGGCTATTTCCGCATATACCTTTGAAAGACACATCCATTATCTTGAAGACATATACGGGGCAGAAAGTATACCCCAGAGGGAAAATAAGGGTGCCTGTTGTATACAACGGCAAGGAAATACAGAAGTTGTATTTATACATTCTGCAAGATGGTGGTCCACCGTTGTTGGGATGTGAATGGATCAGGAAGATACGTTTAGACTGGCACTCCATTCAGGCACTGACGGTGACCAGTAAGAAAAAAAATGATGATGACGTCATACCTGAACGATTAAAAGACATCTTGGCTAACGCCAAAGAAGTGTTTCAACAGGAACTAGGAAACTTGAAAGGCGTCACCGCCTCAATAAAAGTGGAAGATGCGGCAATTCCCAAGTTTTTTAAGGCAAGGCCGGTGCCATACGCAATTCGTCCAGCAGTCGAGGCAGAGCTGGAGAATTTGGAAAAAGCAGGTGTGTTATCAAAGGTAGATTGGAGCGAGTGGGCAACACCCATCATCCCGGTCATGAAGAAAACGTTGAATAATGATAAATCTGAAGAACAGAGAAAAATTCGCATCTGTGGGGACTTCAGGGTGACTGTAAACCCGGTCCTTCACATGGTACAGTATCCTCTTCCGAGGATAGAAGATTTTTTCGCCTCACTATCCGGAGGGAAACGTTTCACCAAAATTAACTTGGCACAGGCATATCTACAGATGGAGGTTGAGGAGGCCTCTAAAAAGTATCTCACGATAAACACACACAAAGGCCTGTACCAGTACAATCGACTGGTTTTCGGAGTAGCATCAGCTCCAGTTATCTGGCAAAGAGCTATGGAGCAAGTCCTGCAAGGGATTCTGGGGACTCAATGCTACCTAGACGGCATCCTTGTAACAGGAGAAAATGACAACGAGCACCTTGTCAATTTGGAGCAGGTGCTCACGAGGCTGAGAGAACGGGGCCTACGAGCAAATCGCCCCAAGTGCGAATTTTTCCAGAAACAAATATATTGTGGCCATGTAATTAACAAAGAAGGGTTGCATAAGTCACCTGAAAAAATTGAAGCGGTCATAAAAGCCCCAGCACCTGAAAATGTCTCACAATTAAGGTCGTTCCTAGGATTGATAAATTACTATCATAAATTTTTACCGAACTTGTCAACTGTTCTGCACCCTCTTAACGCACTGCTACAAATGGGAATAATTTGGAAATGGAGCGAAGACTGTAAACGTGCCTTCCATAAATGCAAAGGCTTGATCACGTCCAAGGAAGTGTTGGCTCATTACAACCCATCACTGCCAATCAGACTGGCGTGCGATGCATCCCCTTATGGCGTAGAGCGGTATTATCGCATAGATTCCCTGATGGCTCCGGGCAGCCGATTGCTTTTGCGTCACGCTCATTAAACTCAGCTGAGCGTAACTATGCCCAGATCGACAGGGAAGCACTCAGCCTGGTGTGGGGAGTGAAGATATTCAACCATTACCTACACGGACAAAAATTTACCTTGTTGACTGACCATCAACCCCTCATCTCCATATTCAACCCTAAAAAGGGCGTTCCCATTATGATAGCGCAAAGGCTACAGAGGTGGTCCCTTTTCCTAGGGGCACACCAATATGACATAGAATACAAAGGAACAAAACAGCATGGGAATGCTGACGGTTTATCGCACCTGCCGTTGCCAACGGTAGAAAAGGCACCTACAGTGGACCCATTGGAGATGTTCCACTCATCCATAGTGGAATGTCTACCAGTGACAAATTCTACCATTGAAAAGGAAACGAGAAATGACCCGGCTCTCTCACGAGTCTACGATTTAACGGTGAAGGGATGGCCAGCACATGGCGAACCACTGCATTCTCGCAAAGAAGAGAACAGCTGTCAGTGTGCCGAGGAACCTTGATGTGTGGATCCAGAGTGGTGATTCCACCCAAACTCCAGGATAAAGTGCTAAAGGAGCTTCACGAGGGGCATCTGGGTGGAGTGAAAATGAAGAACTTAGCCAGAGCGTTTGTGCGGTGGCCAGGTATCGATGGAGACATCGAAGAAATGACCAAGAGCTGTCTAGGATGCCAGAAGGTCCAAAACGCCCCACCACAAGCCCCTCTACATCCATGGGAGTGGCCCTCATCTCCATGGCAAAGGGTACATATCGACTTTGCTGGTCCATTTATGGACTCAATGTTCTTAATCACAGTTGATGCACACTCCAAGTGGCCGGAGGTAATAAAGATGTCCTTCACCACCACGGAAAAAACCATCACAGTATTAAGGACCATATTCGCCAGGAATGGGCTGCCTGAACAGATCTGTTCTGATAATGGACCGCAATTTGTATCTGAAGAATTCAGGAAGCTCTTAAAAAACAATGGGGTTAAGCACTACATGTCCACCCCATACCATCCCGCCACCAATGGATTAGCTGAAAGGTTTGTCCAGACCTTCAAGAAGGCCATAAAGGCCATGGGTAATGAAGACATAAATCTACAACATAAGGTAGATAACTTCTTGTTTGCGTACAGGAATGCAACACATGTGGTTACAAACCAAACCCCCGCCATGATGTTTTTCAATAGAAGACTAAGATGCCGGCTGGATTTGATCAAGCCAAACATCAGAAGGGACGTAGAGAACCGGCAATTTCAAGGCATGAATGAAAGGCCAACTAGAACCTTCCAGATAGGTCAACAAGTTTTGGCCCGGGACTACCGTACCGAGAAATGGCAGCCTGGAACTATTTGCACACGACTAGGACCGCTGATGTATACCGTGGACATTGGAGAAAGCATAATAAGGCGCCATGCTGACCAGATCATAGAGTCATCTGAAAAGGGACAACCTACACCACAACTCTATACGCCTAATGATGAAGCAGAGATATCCATAGTACCTAACTCCAGTCCGGTGATACTGGAACCAGATGAACCCGACACTGGCATTCAAGCCGAATCGACCTTGCCAAAAGAACCGACTGCACCACCGAAAACTACTACACCACCGAGGCATTATCCGGGCCGAGTCAGGAAGCCTCCAGAAAGACTGAATTATAATTACTGCAGCAAATGTGTAGATTATTGTTCTTGTAAACATGTTAATTAATGATTACTTAAAATGTTATGTACTATTTATCTAAAAAGGGAGGAATTGTAGTGTATGTACCTTTAAGAGCCCCTGTGTACTGTAATACCGGTAGTGACCACTCGGGTATGTAAGCCTGTATAGCGTCTTGTATCTTTTAGTTCACCTCCAGACCTTGTTCAGTAAACACCTGTTAAACCAACTCCTGCATTCCGTGTCTCCATTAACACACGAATACAACAGGGGGAGACACTTTGCGCTCGGTGTGGGGGGAGGCACTTTGCGCTCGGTGTGGGGGGAGACACTTTGTGCTCGGTGTGGGGGGAGACACTATGTGCTCGGTGTGGGGGGAGACACTTTGTGCTCGGTGTGGGGGTAGACACTTTGTGCTCGGTGTGGAGGGAGACACTTTGTGCTCGGAGTGTGGGAGACACTTTGTGCTCGGTGTGGGGGGAGACACTTTGTGCTCAGTGTGGGGGGAGACACTTTGTGCTTGGTTTGGGGGGAGACACTTTGTGCTCGGAGTGTGGGAGACACTTTGTGCTCGGTGTGGGGGGAGACACTTTGTGCTCGGTGTGGGGGGAGACACTTTGTGCTTGGTTTGGGGGGAGACACTTTGTGCTCGGTGTGGGGGGAGACACTTTGTGCTTGGTTTGGGGGGAGACACTTTGTGCTCGGTTTGGGGGGAGACACTTTGTGCTCGGTGTGGGGGGAGACACTTTGTGCTCGGTGTGGGGGGGAGACACTTTGTGCTTGGTGTGGGGGAGAGACACTTTGTGCTCGGTGTGGGGGGAGACACTTTGTGCTCGGTGTGGGGGTAGACACTTTGTGCTCGGTGTGGAGGGAGACACTTTGTGCTCGGAGTGTGGGAGACACTTTGTGCTCGGTGTGGGGGGAGACACTTTGTGCTCTGTGTGGGGGAGACACTTTGTGCTCGGTGTGGGGGGAGACACTTTGTACTCGGTGTGGGGGGAGACACTTTGTGCTCGGTGTGGGGGAAGACACTTTGTGCTCGGTGTGGGGGGAGACGCTTTGTGCTCGTTATGGGTGGAGACACTTTGTGCTCGGTGTGGGGGGAAACACTTTATGCTCGGTGTGGGGGGAGACACTTTGTGCTCGGTGTGGGGGGAGACACTTTGTGCTTGGTGTGGGGGAGAGACACTTTGTGCTCGGTGTGGGGGGAGACACTTTGTGCTCGGTGTGGGGGTAGACACTTTGTGCTCGGTGTGGAGGGAGACACTTTGTGCTCGGAGTGTGGGAGACACTTTGTGCTCGGTGTGGGGGGAGACACTTTGTGCTCTGTGTGGGGGAGACACTTTGTGCTCGGTGTGTGGGGGAGACACTTTGTACTCGGTGTGGGGGGAGACACTTTGTGCTCGGTGTGGGGGAAGACACTTTGTGCTCGGTGTGGGGGGAGACGCTTTGTGCTCGTTATGGGTGGAGACACTTTGTGCTCGGTGTGGGGGGAAGCACTTTATGCTCGGTGTGGGGGGAGACACTTTGTGCTCGGTGTGGGGGGAGACACTTTCTGCTTGGTGTGGGGGTAGCCACTTTGTGCTCGGTGTGGGGGGAGACACTTTGTGCTCGTTATGGGTGGAGACACTTTGTGCTCGGTGCAGGGGGAGACACTTTGCGCTCGGTGCGGGGGGAGACACTTTGTGCTCGGTGTGGGGGGAGACATTTTGTGCTCGGTGTGGGGGGAGACACTTTGTGCTCGGTGTGGGGGGAGACACTTTGTGCTCGGTGTGGGGGGAGACACTTTGTGCTCGGTGTGGGGGGAGACACTTTGTGCTCGGTGTGGGCGGCGACACTTTGTGCTCGGTGTGGGGTGAAACACTTTGTGCTCGGTGTGGGGGGAGACACTTTGTGCTTGGTGCGGGACGGTGTGGTTTCTGGGTTCTGGCTCAGTCCATTTGACCTAATTCATGGCCAGATAAAGAGGGTAATGCCAGAAGGTCCAAGGCCCTTGTGAGCCAGGTGTCGGGTGTGTTGGGTAGCGGGTATCAATGACCTGGAGAAGGAGGGAAACTGTCAGGTAAATGTAGCGGTATATCTGTTTTGTACCTGCCCTGGTGGTGCTCAATGCTGACATTTGGTATAAATTGGATATACACTCTCAGGGTAGAGGGACAGTGTAGAGGTAGCTTTGCTCTGTATCTAACCCGTGCTGCACCTGCCCTGGGAGTGTTTGATGGTGCAGTGTAGAGAGAGCTTTGCTCTGTATCTAACCCGTGCTGCACCTGTCCTGGGAGTGTTTGATGGGGAAGTCTAGGGGAAGCTTTACTCTGTATCTAAATCATGCATTAGCCGACCTGGGAGTGTTTGATTGGGCCTGCCGGCTATTTGCTGTTAACTTATTACTTGGAGATTTATTACATACTCCGCCTCCTCTCTGGGAGAGACACACACTGTTTATAGGAAAATGGAATAGAAAATTATTCGCAGATAGAGGTCTTGTCATTATGTTCAAAAACATGTGCATTTTTAAGAACAATTAATCTCTCTGCCTGTCTCCGGCCGTCTTGACAGATTCTCCGTCTTAAACTGTCCTACATTTTTCACTCTTGGTCTCTCTCTTTGTGTCCCTCTCCCCTTCAGTCTCTGATTCCCTCTCCCTATCTCTCAGTCTTGCTCACTCTCTCCATGTCTCACTCTCTCTCTCTCTCTCCTTCTGTCTGTTTCCCTCTCCCTATCTCTCAGTCTTGCTCACTCTCTCCATGTCTCTCTCTCTGTTGCCTTCTGTCTGTTTCCCTCTCCCTATCTCTCAGTCTTGCTCACTCTCTCCATGTCTCTCTCTCTCTCTTGCCTTCTGTCTGTTTCCCTCTCCCTATCTCTCAGTCTTGCTCACTCTCTCCATGTCTCTCTCTCTCTCTCTCTCACCTGTCTGTTTCCCTCTCCCTATCTCTCAGTCTTGCTCGCTCTCTCCATGTCTCTCTCTCCCTCTCTCTCTCCTTCTGTCTGTTTCCCTCTCCCTATCTCTCAGTCTTGCTCACTCTCTCCATGTCTCTCTCTCTCTCTCTCTCTCTTGCCTTCTGTCTGTTTCCCTCTCCCTGTCTCTCAGCCTTGCTCACTCAATTCAATTCAATTCAATTCAAATCGCTTTATTGGCATGACAAGTTACAACTTATGTTGCCAAAGCATCAGAAAACATTCATGTTTGTTCACAAAAATACAGATCTATCCATACAGTGTCTAAACAGATATATCCCTGAGTGTATAAATATATACTTTCATATAATTTATATATACTCTTTTCTTATATTTACTGGTTGTCCCTCTGTTTATGGCAAGCTGTAACATAGTGTGCCGCTAGTGTTATGCAATTTCTCTCTTCCCCTAGTAGGTATGGGAGTTTTTGGCCGTCATTCAAATTTCTGAATTCCGGGCATATTTTTGTGAATTTTGGGTAGAAATTCTCCCTTATGCCCTGATAGTTTCTACTAGCTGTGAGGAAGTGCATCTCTGTCTCCACCACTCCCTGACTGCAGTGAGAGCATATCCTGTCCTCTCTTGGTAGCCGGGTCTGTCTGTGTCTACTGTAATGATATCAGCAAATAGTGATGATATTTGTCTGTGTTTGATTACTTATGCCTTACAGCATATTTGTCTGTGTTTTTGATTACTTGTGCCTGACCAGCAGAGGTCATGTGAGAGACAAGCAGTCCAGAGGAGTTTTACTTTCAGTTTCATTCTAGATGCATCACAGCATAGTGTGTTCTGTAAAAAGCTGTAGAAAGTCTTGAACAAGACTTTAGATTAAACAACATTCTCTTTCAGAAATGAGTCTTTATTGAACCCAAAAAGTAATCAATACATGATGTCAGAAGTGGCTGAAAGAGAAAAAATCTGAAGTTAGCAACTTGATGGGACAGTGAAAGCAGTTGTGGCAAGTAAGCGAAATCAGCTCTCCACATATTAGCAAGCCAGAAGAGAACATCGTTGCTTACCATTAGAGAATAGCTAACGAAGTGAAAAAATGGAAGGTTTACTCCCACTGGCGACGCTTCAATTAACAGGTAATGTGGCTGAAAATTGGAGAAAGTTCAAACAACGTTTAGAGTTGTATTTAGCGGCAATCGGAGCTGACAAGAAAAGTAATAAACAGAAATCGTCACTGTTCTTGCATGTCGTGGGTGATGAAGCGCTGGAGGTGTATAATAACTTCACATTCGCTGTTGATGGAGACAAAATGAAGCTAGATAAAATAATGGAACAGTTTGAGGCCTACTGCATACCTAAATGCAACGTGACCTTTGGGAGGCACAAATTTTTCACATGTGTACAGAAAATCGGTGAGACTATTGATCAGTATGTGACTGAACTGAGAAACCGGAGCAAATCGTGTGAATTTGGGGGACTCACAGACTCGCTGATAAAAGACAGACTGGTGTGTGGTATTCGAGATAATGGTCTAAGGGAAAGACTGCTAAGAGAGCAAGATCTAGACCTGGGAAAAGCCATAGCACTGTGTAGGGTTACAGAGACTGTGAAGTTGCAGGCAAAGGAGCTGTTCAGTGACAGTAGCTGCAACGTGGATGCAGTGAGAAAGAACGGATACAAACCGTTTAACAAAGAGAGCGCCAATGTGAAAAAAGAGACGTGGCCAGCAAACGAAAACGAAAGAGACAATCGGAAGTCATGTAGTCGATGCGGTACACAGCATCCACCAAGAAAGTGTCCAGCATATGGTAAAACATGCAATAGATGCAACAAAAACAACCATTATGCCCGTTGCTGTAAGAACCAAGCGCAACAAAGCAAGGTCCATACAGTAGATGAAAGCGAGATAGAGGAAGTCAATGTAGATGTTGTGTCAGAAAACAAAAAAGAAAGAGACTGGATGTTGACACTAAAAGTGAATGACATACACATTCCATTTAAATTGGATACTGGAGCACAAGTTAATGTGATATCAGAGACCGATTTTAAGAGAATTAGACCCAGACCAAAGTTACATGGAATACAAGTGAAAATGACTGGATACTCAGGTACTGATATACCAGTGAAAGGAAAATGCATTGTTAAAGTAACACACAAGGACAGAGAGCACACGCTAGCATTAATCGTGGTGCCAAAGGATGTGCAAGCCATATTGGGTTAAAAGCCTGTGAGAGACTGAACCTGGTAAAGAGAGTCCTCGTTGTGGAAAGCGAAGGAGAGACAGTCTATGATGAACTCATGAAAGAGTACAAAGACCTATTTAAGGGTCTAGGCTGCATTCCAGGAGAACACACGATCAGAGTAGATCAAAGTATGACACCGGTCATACATCCATGCAGAAAAGTTCCGTTTGCTCTTCAAAAGCAACTGAAGGCAGAGTTGGACAGGATGGAAAGCCTGAACGTGATTCAGAAGATAGATGAGCCAACTGAGTGGGTGAGTTCCCTCGTCGTAGTGGACAAAAAGAATGGAAAGCTCAGAATTTGCCTGGATCTAAGAGATCTAAACAGAGCAATAAAGAGAGAGCACTTCAAGCTTCCTACACGTGAGAAAATCATGGCACAGTTTGCAAATGCAAAATATTTCAGCAAGTTAGATGCGTCCTCAGGATTTTGGCAGATGAAGCTGGACGAAGCAAGTTCAAGACTGTGCACGTTCAACACTCCATTTGGCAGATACAGATTCCTGAGGTTACCATTTGGCATTGCCTCAGCTCCTGAAGTGTATCACAAGACTATCCATATGATCTATGAGCACCTGGAGGGAGTTGATACATCAATGGATGACATCATAGTATGGGGAACCACGAGAACTGAGCATGACGAGAGACTGAAAAAAGTGCTGGAAGCAACAAGGACAACAAACCTGAAGCTGAATAGAGAGAAATGCCAGCTCAGGGTGACAGAACTGACATTCGTGGGAGATATCCTTAGCAGTGAGGGCATCAGACCAGATCCCAGAAAGGTGTCCGCCATTGAGAATATGCCAAGGCCACAATGCAAAAAGGACGTGCAGAGGTTTAATGGAATGATCAACTACATGGGTAAATTCATATCCAACCTCTCAGAAAAAATAGCGCCACTGAGAAGACTAACTGAAAAGAACATAGAATGGGAATGGAATCATGAGCATGAGAAGTCATGGAGCGATCTAAAGAAACTGCTCACAGAGGAACCAGTTCTGAGGTTTTATGACCCAGCGAGACCCATCAAGATATCATCAGATGCATCACAGAGTGGGCTCGGTGCCGTTCTTCTGCAACAATATGACTACTGGCAACCTATTGCATATGCATCGCGCTCAATGACAGATGCAGAGACGCGATATGCTCAAATAGAAAAGGAGCTGCTCAGCATCACATACGCCTGTGAAAGATTTCACCAGTTTGTGGCAGGACAAGCAATCAGTGTAGAGACTGACCATAAGCCCTTGATTGCATTGTTCCAAAAGCCACTGAATAGCTGTCCGCTTAGAATACAAAGAATGATGATCAGGCTGCAACGCTATACACTGAATGTTGCGTACACACCGGGTAAGCTGATGTATACAGCAGACACGTTGTCCAGAGCTGTTGACCCAAGTGAGCCCGCAAACACCACAATGGATGAAAAAGTGAACGCCTACGTGGACATGATCACAAGTGCACTGCCCATAGCAGATGCAAAAATGGAGCTCATAAAGATTGAGACAAACAAAGATGAAACAATGAGACGACTGAGAAAAAGCATCTTGGATGGATGGCCCAACATGAAGCAAGACTGCTCACCTGATATAGCAGAGTACTGGAACTGCAGGGCGGAACTACCAGTGGTCGAAGACATCATCTACAAAGGAAGTAAAATAGTTATCCCAAAGAGTCTGAGAAGAGAGATGCTAAAAAAGATCCATGGAGGACATCTGGGAATCGAAAAGTGTAAGAAAAGAGCACGAGAGGTGATGTACTGGCCACGAATCAACCAAGATGTGACAAATGAGGTGTCAAACTGCACAATATGCCTGAAATATCGAGCAAGCAATCCGGTAGAACGACTAAAGCCACACCCAGCACCAGACAGACCTTACCAGAAGGTAGGCGCTGACCTATTCGTATGTCAAGGGAAGGACTATCTTGTCATCACAGACTATTACTCCCTGTATCCAGAGGTTTGTAGACTGTACACCACCACTGCAGAAGCTGTGATAAGAAGTATGAAAGCCATATTCTCCAGACATGGCGTGGCAAGCGAGGTCTTCACAGACAACGGACCCCAGTTTAACAATGCAAATTTCCGACACTTTGCCAAAGGGTGGGACTTTGTCCACACAACGTCAAGTCCTCACTATCCACAGTCCAATGGACTAGTGGAAAAATTGGTCCAGACAGTGAAAAGACTGATGTACAAGGCAAAAGACAGTGGAACTGACTTCTACCAAAGCATGCTTGTATACCGCACAACACCGCTCGAGTGTGGTATGTCACCAGCCCAACTCCTGATGGGACGTCGGCTAAGGTCAAACCTACCCATCCCGGAGAACCTCCTGAAAACAAAAGAGGGGGAGAAAGTGAGGAAGTTCAAAGAGCAACAGAAAGAAAAGCAAAAGTACCACTATGACAGAGGAACACAAAACCTACCTGAACTCCACACTGGTGACCAAGTAAGGTTGAAAGACAAAACAAACACATGGACTCAGAAGGGAACTGTCCTGAGTGAAGTTCAACCAAGATCATACACCATTCAGACAGATGAGGGTGCTGTTCTGAGAAGAAATCGTCGAGATCTTCTCATGGGACCAGCCACAGCAGGTCAAGAGACTGATACTGGTGAACAACCTGATCACACAGCTGAGAACCAATCATCTGAGGCAACAACTCAGATTCAAGGACAACCAATCAGAAAATCCTCAAGACACGTGAAGCCTCCTGAGAGACTCATTGAGCAAATTTAAGGACTATTGTTAAAGAAGGAAGTAATGTTATCTTATTCTTTCTTCAAGTTCTAGTGTATTGACATATTTAATGTGAACACACAAAGCAAGGGTAAAAAACCTTGATCATGATAATGATAATGTAAGTTCATTAAATGTTGTTAGTTAAAAGTAAAATACTTTTGTTTTAAGAAAGGGAGATGTAATGATATCAGCAAATAGTGATGATATTTGTCTGTGTTTGATTACTTATGCCTTACAGCATATTTGTCTGTGTTTTTGATTACTTGTGCCTGACCAGCAGAGGTCATGTGAGAGACAAGCAGTCCAGAGGAGTTTTACTTTCAGTTTCATTCTAGATGCATCACAGCATAGTGTGTTCTGTAAAAAGCTGTAGAAAGTCTTGAACAAGACTTTAGATTAAACAACATTCTCTTTCAGAAATGAGTCTTTATTGAACCCAAAAAGTAATCAATACATGATGTCAGAAGTGGCTGAAAGAGAAAAAATCTGAAGTTAGCAACTTGATGGGACAGTGAAAGCAGTTGTGGCAAGTAAGCGAAATCAGCTCTCCACATATTAGCAAGCCAGAAGAGAACATCGTTGCTTACCATTAGAGAATAGCTAACGAAGTGAAAAAATGGAAGGTTTACTCCCACCGGCGACGCTTCAATTAACAGGTAATGTGGCTGAAAATTGGAGAAAGTTCAAACAACGTTTAGAGTTGTATTTAGCGGCAATCGGAGCTGACAAGAAAAGTAATAAACAGAAATCGTCACTGTTCTTGCATGTCGTGGGTGATGAAGCGCTGGAGGTGTATAATAACTTCACATTCGCTGTTGATGGAGACAAAATGAAGCTAGATAAAATAATGGAACAGTTTGAGGCCTACTGCATACCTAAATGCAACGTGACCTTTGAGAGGCACAAATTTTTCACATGTGTACAGAAAATCGGTGAGACTATTGATCAGTATGTGACTGAACTGAGAAACCGGAGCAAATCGTGTGAATTTGGGGGACTCACAGACTCGCTGATAAAAGACAGACTGGTGTGTGGTATTCGAGATAATGGTCTAAGGGAAAGACTGCTAAGAGAGCAAGATCTAGACCTGGGAAAAGCCATAGCACTGTGTAGGGTTACAGAGACTGTGAAGTTGCAGGCAAAGGAGCTGTTCAGTGACAGTAGCTGCAACGTGGATGCAGTGAGAAAGAACGGATACAAACCGTTTAACAAAGAGAGCGCCAATGTGAAAAAAGAGACGTGGCCAGCAAACGAAAACGAAAGAGACAATCGGAAGTCATGTAGTCGATGCGGTACACAGCATCAACCAAGAAAGTGTCCAGCATATGGTAAAACATGCAATAGATGCAACAAAAACAACCATTATGCCCGTTGCTGTAAGAACCAAGCGCAACAAAGCAAGGTCCATACAGTAGATGAAAGCGAGATAGAGGAATTCAATGTAGATGTTGTGTCAGAAAACAAAAAAGAAAGAGACTGGATGTTGACACTAAAAGTGAATGACATACACATTCCATTTAAATTGGATACTGGAGCACAAGTTAATGTGATATCAGAGACCGATTTTAAGAGAATTAGACCCAGACCAAAGTTACATGGAATACAAGTGAAAATGACTGGATACTCAGGTACTGATATACCAGTGAAAGGAAAATGCATTGTCAAAGTAACACACAAGGACAGAGAGCACACGCTAGCATTAATCGTGGTGCCAAAGGATGTGCAAGCCATATTGGGTTAAAAGCCTGTGAGAGACTGAACCTGGTAAAGAGAGTCCTCGTTGTGGAAAGCGAAGGAGAGACAGTCTATGATGAACTCATGAAAGAGTACAAAGACCTATTTAAGGGTCTAGGCTGCATTCCAGGAGAACACACGATCAGAGTAGATCAAAGTATGACACCGGTCATACATCCATGCAGAAAAGTTCCGTTTGCTCTTCAAAAGCAACTGAAGGCAGAGTTGGACAGGATGGAAAGCCTGAACGTGATTCAGAAGATAGATGAGCCAACTGAGTGGGTGAGTTCCCTCGTCGTAGTGGACAAAAAGAATGGAAAGCTCAGAATTTGCCTGGATCTAAGAGATCTAAACAGAGCAATAAAGAGAGAGCACTTCAAGCTTCCTACACGTGAGAAAATCATGGCACAGTTTGCAAATGCAAAATATTTCAGCAAGTTAGATGCGTCCTCAGGATTTTGGCAGATGAAGCTGGACGAAGCAAGTTCAAGACTGTGCACGTTCAACACTCCATTTGGCAGATACAGATTCCTGAGGTTACCATTTGGCATTGCCTCAGCTCCTGAAGTGTATCACAAGACTATCCATATGATCTATGAGCACCTGGAGGGAGTTGATACATCAATGGATGACATCATAGTATGGGGAACCACGAGAACTGAGCATGACGAGAGACTGAAAAAAGTGCTGGAAGCAACAAGGACAACAAACCTGAAGCTGAATAGAGAGAAATGCCAGCTCAGGGTGACAGAACTGACATTCGTGGGAGATATCCTTAGCAGTGAGGGCATCAGACCAGATCCCAGAAAGGTGTCCGCCATTGAGAATATGCCAAGGCCACAATGCAAAAAGGACGTGCAGAGGTTTAATGGAATGATCAACTACATGGGTAAATTCATATCCAACCTCTCAGAAAAAATAGCGCCACTGAGAAGACTAACTGAAAAGAACATAGAATGGGAATGGAATCATGAGCATGAGAAGTCATGGAGCGATCTAAAGAAACTGCTCACAGAGGAACCAGTTCTGAGGTTTTATGACCCAGCGAGACCCATCAAGATATCATCAGATGCATCACAGAGTGGGCTCGGTGCCGTTCTTCTGCAACAATATGACTACTGGCAACCTATTGCATATGCATCGCGCTCAATGACAGATGCAGAGACGCGATATGCTCAAATAGAAAAGGAGCTGCTCAGCATCACATACGCCTGTGAAAGATTTCACCAGTTTGTGGCAGGACAAGCAATCAGTGTAGAGACTGACCATAAGCCCTTGATTGCATTGTTCCAAAAGCCACTGAATAGCTGTCCGCTTAGAATACAAAGAATGATGATCAGGCTGCAACGCTATACACTGAATGTTGCGTACACACCGGGTAAGCTGATGTATACAGCAGACACGTTGTCCAGAGCTTTGACCCAAGTGAGCCCGCAAACACCACAATGGATGAAAAAGTGAACACCTACGTGGACATGATCACAAGTGCACTGCCCATAGCAGATGCAAAAATGGAGCTCATAAAGATTGAGACAAACAAAGATGAAACAATGAGACGACTGAGAAAAAGCATCTTGGATGGATGGCCCAACATGAAGCAAGACTGCTCACCTGATATAGCAGAGTACTGGAACTGCAGGGCGGAACTACCAGTGGTCGAAGACATCATCTACAAAGGAAGTAAAATAGTTATCCCAAAGAGTCTGAGAAGAGAGATGCTAAAAAAGATCCATGGAGGACATCTGGGAATCGAAAAGTGTAAGAAAAGAGCACGAGAGGTGATGTACTGGCCACGAATCAACCAAGATGTGACAAATGAGGTGTCAAACTGCACAATATGCCTGAAATATCGAGCAAGCAATCCGGTAGAACGACTAAAGCCACACCCAGCACCAGACAGACCTTACCAGAAGGTAGGCGCTGACCTATTCGTATGTCAAGGGAAGGACTATCTTGTCATCACAGACTATTACTCCCTGTATCCAGAGGTTTGTAGACTGTACACCACCACTGCAGAAGCTGTGATAAGAAGTATGAAAGCCATATTCTCCAGACATGGCGTGGCAAGCGAGGTCTTCACAGACAACGGACCCCAGTTTAACAATGCAAATTTCCGACACTTTGCCAAAGGGTGGGACTTTGTCCACACAACGTCAAGTCCTCACTATCCACAGTCCAATGGACTAGTGGAAAAATCGGTCCAGACAGTGAAAAGACTGATGTACAAGGCAAAAGACAGTGGAACTGACTTCTACCAAAGCATGCTTGTATACCGCACAACACCGCTCGAGTGTGGTATGTCACCAGCCCAACTCCTGATGGGACGTCGGCTAAGGTCAAACCTACCCATCCCGGAGAACCTCCTGAAAACAAAAGAGGGGGAGAAAGTGAGGAAGTTCAAAGAGCAACAGAAAGAAAAGCAAAAGTACCACTATGACAGAGGAACACAAAACCTACCTGAACTCCACACTGGTGACCAAGTAAGGTTGAAAGACAAAACAAACACATGGACTCAGAAGGGAACTGTCCTGAGTGAAGTTCAACCAAGATCATACACCATTCAGACAGATGAGGGTGCTGTTCTGAGAAGAAATCGTCGAGATCTTCTCATGGGACCAGCCACAGCAGGTCAAGAGACTGATACTGGTGAACAACCTGATCACACAGCTGAGAACCAATCATCTGAGGCAACAACTCAGATTCAAGGACAACCAATCAGAAAATCCTCAAGACACGTGAAGCCTCCTGAGAGACTCATTGAGCAAATTTAAGGACTATTGTTAAAGAAGGAAGTAATGTTATCTTATTCTTTCTTCAAGTTCTAGTGTATTGACATATTTAATGTGAACACACAAAGCAAGGGTAAAAAACCTTGATCATGATAATGATAATGTAAGTTCATTAAATGTTGTTAGTTAAAAGTAAAATACTTTTGTTTTAAGAAAGGGAGATGTAATGATATCAGCAAATAGTGATGATATTTGTCTGTGTTTGATTACTTATGCCTTACAGCATATTTGTCTGTGTTTTTGATTACTTGTGCCTGACCAGCAGAGGTCATGTGAGAGACAAGCAGTCCAGAGGAGTTTTATTTTCAGTTTCATTCTAGATGCATCACAGCATAGTGTGTTCTGTAAAAAGCTGTAGAAAGTCTTGAACAAGACTTTAGATTAAACAACATTCTCTTTCAGAAATGAGTCTTTATTGAACCCAAAAAGTAATCAATACATGATGTCAGAAGTGGCTGAAAGAGAAAAAATCTGAAGTTAGCAACTTGATGGGACAGTGAAAGCAGTTGTGGCAAGTAAGCGAAATCAGCTCTCCACATATTAGCAAGCCAGAAGAGAACATCGTTGCTTACCATTAGAGAATAGCTAACGAAGTGAAAAAATGGAAGGTTTACTCCCACCGGCGACGCTTCAATTAACAGGTAATGTGGCTGAAAATTGGAGAAAGTTCAAACAACATTTAGAGTTGTATTTAGCGGCAATCGGAGCTGACAAGAAAAGTAATAAACAGAAATCGTCACTGTTCTTGCATGTCGTGGGTGATGAAGCGCTGGAGGTGTATAATAACTTCACATTCGCTGTTGATGGAGACAAAATGAAGCTAGATAAAATAATGGAACAGTTTGAGGCCTACTGCATACCTAAATGCAACGTGACCTTTGAGAGGCACAAATTTTTCACATGTGTACAGAAAATCGGTGAGACTATTGATCAGTATGTGACTGAACTGAGAAACCGGAGCAAATCGTGTGAATTTGGGGGACTCACAGACTCGCTGATAAAAGACAGACTGGTGTGTGGTATTCGAGATAATGGTCTAAGGGAAAGACTGCTAAGAGAGCAAGATCTAGACCTGGGAAAAGCCATAGCACTGTGTAGGGTTACAGAGACTGTGAAGTTGCAGGCAAAGGAGCTGTTCAGTGACAGTAGCTGCAACGTGGATGCAGTGAGAAAGAACGGATACAAACCGTTTAACAAAGAGAGCGCCAATGTGAAAAAAGAGACGTGGCCAGCAAACGAAAACGAAAGAGACAATCGGAAGTCATGTAGTCGATGCAGTACACAGCATCCACCAAGAAAGTGTCCAGCATATGGTAAAACATGCAATAGATGCAACAAAAACAACCATTATGCCCGTTGCTGTAAGAACCAAGCGCAACAAAGCAAGGTCCATACAGTAGATGAAAGCGAGATAGAGGAATTCAATGTAGATGTTGTGTCAGAAAACAAAAAAGAAAGAGACTGGATGTTGACACTAAAAGTGAATGACATACACATTCCATTTAAATTGGATACTGGAGCACAAGTTAATGTGATATCAGAGACCGATTTTAAGAGAATTAGACCCAGACCAAAGTTACATGGAATACAAGTGAAAATGACTGGATACTCAGGTACTGATATACCAGTGAAAGGAAAATGCATTGTCAAAGTAACACACAAGGACAGAGAGCACACGCTAGCATTAATCGTGGTGCCAAAGGATGTGCAAGCCATATTGGGTTAAAAGCCTGTGAGAGACTGAACCTGGTAAAGAGAGTCCTCGTTGTGGAAAGCGAAGGAGAGACAGTCTATGATAAACTCATGAAAGAGTACAAAGACCTATTTAAGGGTCTAGGCTGCATTCCAGGAGAACACACGATCAGAGTAGATCAAAGTATGACACCGGTCATACATCCATGCAGAAAAGTTCTGTTTGCTCTTCAAAAGCAACTGAAGGCAGAGTTGGACAGGATGGAAAGCCTGAACGTGATTCAGAAGATAGATGAGCCAACTGAGTGGGTGAGTTCCCTCGTCGTAGTGGACAAAAAGAATGGAAAGCTCAGAATTTGCCTGGATCTAAGAGATCTAAACAGAGCAATAAAGAGAGAGCACTTCAAGCTTCCTACACGTGAGAAAATCATGGCACAGTTTGCAAATGCAAAATATTTCAGCAAGTTAGATGCGTCCTCAGGATTTTGGCAGATGAAGCTGGACGAAGCAAGTTCAAGACTGTGCACGTTCAACACTCCATTTGGCAGATACAGATTCCTGAGGTTACCATTTGGCATTGCCTCAGCTCCTGAAGTGTATCACAAGACTATCCATATGATCTATGAGCACCTGGAGGGAGTTGATACATCAATGGATGACATCATAGTATGGGGAACCACGAGAACTGAGCATGACGAGAGACTGAAAAAAGTGCTGGAAGCAACAAGGACAACAAACCTGAAGCTGAATAGAGAGAAATGCCAGCTCAGGGTGACAGAACTGACATTCGTGGGAGATATCCTTAGCAGTGAGGGCATCAGACCAGATCCCAGAAAGGTGTCCGCCATTGAGAATATGCCAAGGCCACAATGCAAAAAGGACGTGCAGAGGTTTAATGGAATGATCAACTACATGGGTAAATTCATATCCAACCTCTCAGAAAAAATAGCGCCACTGAGAAGACTAACTGAAAAGAACATAGAATGGGAATGGAATCATGAGCATGAGAAGTCATGGAGCGATCTAAAGAAACTGCTCACAGAGGAACCAGTTCTGAGGTTTTATGACCCAGCGAGACCCATCAAGATATCATCAGATGCATCACAGAGTGGGCTCGGTGCCGTTCTTCTGCAACAATATGACTACTGGCAACCTATTGCATATGCATCGCGCTCAATGACAGATGCAGAGACGCGATATGCTCAAATAGAAAAGGAGCTGCTCAGCATCACATACGCCTGTGAAAGATTTCACCAGTTTGTGGCAGGACAAGCAATCAGTGTAGAGACTGACCATAAGCCCTTGATTGCATTGTTCCAAAAGCCACTGAATAGCTGTCCGCTTAGAATACAAAGAATGATGATCAGGCTGCAACGCTATACACTGAATGTTGCGTACACACCGGGTAAGCTGATGTATACAGCAGACACGTTGTCCAGAGCTGTTGACCCAAGTGAGCCCGCAAACACCACAATGGATGAAAAAGTGAACGCCTACGTGGACATGATCACAAGTGCACTGCCCATAGCAGATGCAAAAATGGAGCTCATAAAGATTGAGACAAACAAAGATGAAACAATGAGACGACTGAGAAAAAGCATCTTGGATGGATGGCCCAACATGAAGCAAGACTGCTCACCTGATATAGCAGAGTACTGGAACTGCAGGGCGGAACTACCAGTGGTCAAAGACATCATCTACAAAGGAAGTAAAATAGTTATCCCAAAGAGTCTGAGAAGAGAGATGCTAAAAAAGATCCATGGAGGACATCTGGGAATCAAAAAGTGTAAGAAAAGAGCACGAGAGGTGATGTACTGGCCACGAATCAACCAAGATGTGACAAATGAGGTGTCAAACTGCACAATATGCCTGAAATATCGAGCAAGCAATCCGGTAGAACGACTAAAGCCACACCCAGCACCAGACAGACCTTACCAGAAGGTAGGCGCTGACCTATTCGTATGTCAAGGGAAGGACTATCTTGTCATCACAGACTATTACTCCCTGTATCCAGAGGTTTGTAGACTGTACACCACCACTGCAGAAGCTGTGATAAGAAGTATGAAAGCCATATTCTCCAGACATGGCGTGGCAAGCGAGGTCTTCACAGACAACGGACCCCAGTTTAACAATGCAAATTTCCGACACTTTGCCAAAGGGTGGGACTTTGTCCACACAACGTCAAGTCCTCACTATCCACAGTCCAATGGACTGGTGGAAAAATCGGTCCAGACGGTGAAAAGACTGATGTACAAGGCAAAAGACAGTGGAACTGACTTCTACCAAAGCATGCTTGTATACCGCACAACACCGCTCGAGTGTGGTATGTCACCAGCCCAACTCCTGATGGGACGTCGGCTAAGGTCAAACCTACCCATCCCGGAGAACCTCCTGAAAACAAAAGAGGGGGAGAAAGTGAGGAAGTTCAAAGAGCAACAGAAAGAAAAGCAAAAGTACCACTATGACAGAGGAACACAAAACCTACCTGAACTCCACACTGGTGACCAAGTAAGGTTGAAAGACAAAACAAACACATGGACTCAGAAGGGAACTGTCCTGAGTGAAGTTCAACCAAGATCATACACCATTCAGACAGATGAGGGTGCTGTTCTGAGAAGAAATCGTCGAGATCTTCTCATGGGACCAGCCACAGCAGGTCAAGAGACTGATACTGGTGAACAACCTGATCACACAGCTGAGAACCAATCATCTGAGGCAACAACTCAGATTCAAGGACAACCAATCAGAAAATCCTCAAGACACGTGAAGCCTCCTGAGAGACTCATTGAGCAAATTTAAGGACTATTGTTAAAGAAGGAAGTAATGTTATCTTATTCTTTCTTCAAGTTCTAGTGTATTGACATATTTAATGTGAACACACAAAGCAAGGGTAAAAAACCTTGATCATGATAATGATAATGTAAGTTCATTAAATGTTGTTAGTTAAAAGTAAAATACTTTTGTTTTAAGAAAGGGAGATGTAATGATATCAGCAAATAGTGATGATATTTGTCTGTGTTTGATTACTTATGCCTTACAGCATATTTGTCTGTGTTTTTGATTACTTGTGCCTGACCAGCAGAGGTCATGTGAGAGACAAGCAGTCCAGAGGAGTTTTATTTTCAGTTTCATTCTAGATGCATCACAGCATAGTGTGTTCTGTAAAAAGCTGTAGAAAGTCTTGAACAAGACTTTAGATTAAACAACATTCTCTTTCAGAAATGAGTCTTTATTGAACCCAAAAAGAAATCAATACATCTACCTTTTTCGATCGCCAGGTTATGTTCACTAAGTCTGTACATTGTCAAAGTTTTTCTCAGTTTGCTATCCTTTACCATGGTCAGGTAATCAGCCATGTTGTATTGTCTGTTTAGGGCCAAGTAGCAATTGAGTTTGCTTTGGGTTTTTGTTGTTTCTGCCCAATATGACAGATATTTTTCCTTTTGCTTAGCGACGATTGTGTTGGGTCGAATTCTTTGTGTTACGCTGTCACTGTCCTGGGGCTGGTTATTGTTTTCACTGAGTCCCAGGACTAGTTGACTGAGGGTATTCTTCTTTATGGTCCTCTCTTGGCATTTCAGGGCTTTGTAGTGATAGCATTGGGGGTTGCTCATTTCTAGGTGTTTCCAAAATTTGGTGGCTCTTTTTTGGATAGTGATTATTAATGGATATTGGCCTAGTTCTGCCCTGCATGCATTGTTTACGGTTTTCCTTTGAGTCCGGAGTATACTTTTTCAGAATTCTGCATGTAGGATCTCAATTGGGTGTTTGTCCCATTTTGCAAATTCTTGTTGTGTTAGCGGTCCCCACACCTCACTGCCATAGAGTGCAATTGGTTCAATTACTGATTTGAAAATTTTGAGCCAAATGCTAATTGGGATTTCTATTTGGATTGATTTTTTAATGGCATAGAAAGCCCTTCTTGCTTTCTCTATCAGTTCATTCACAGCCAGTTTGAAATTTCCCGTAGAACTGATTTTTAAGCCCAAGTATGTGTAGTTAGTGGTTTGTTCAATTTTGGTTGTTCCTAGTGTGAAAATTATTTTGGGTCCCTGATGTCTGGACCTTTGCTGGAACACAAGGACTTTGGTTTTTTGGGGATTTATTGTCATGGCCCAAGTCTGGCAGTATGACTCCAGCAGATCCAGGTTCTGCTGTAGACCCTCCTTAGTTGGTGACAGCAGAACCAGGTCGTCTGCATAGAGGAGGAATTTAACCTTGGATTCATATAGGGTGAGGCCAGGTGCTGTAGATTGTTCAAGTAGTTTTGCCAATTCATTTATGTAAATATTAAAGAGTGTCGGTGAGATTGGCAAGCCCTGCATCACCCCCCGCCCCTGTGGGAAGTATTTTGTTTGTTTGTCTCCAATTTTAACTGCACATTTGTTGTTTGTATACATTGAACAAGGTCAAACTTGAAAGCTCACAAGAACAAACCCAAAACAAAAAACTATGATAAATGGTTTCACCCAGATTGCCATAACATGAGGAAAAAACATAGAAAACTATCAAACCAAAAACACAGACATCCAGAAAACGAGGAATTACGCCTTACTTATTGTCAGACACTAACACAATACAGAAACACACTCAGAACCAAAAAAGAGCACTATATTAAGAATACACTCAGCTCCATTGAGGAATCCATTGATTCCAATTTTTTCTGGGACAACTGGAATACATTACACAAAAAACAACACGACGAATTGGCCATTCAAAATGGAGACACATGGGAAAACCACTTTGAAAAATTATACCAGAAAAACACACTAAGGCCAGAGCAACACCAAATATGCAAAAAACTGGAAAAGCTGGAAATGGCCATAAAAGATAACCGAAACCCGCTAGACTCCATAATAACAGAAAAAGAACATTTTGAAAAACTCAAGGACCTGCGACCAGGAAAAGCTTGCGGGGCAGATGGCATACTAAGCGAGATGATCAAACACACAGGCGATAAAATGAAACAGGCTATCCTAAAACTCTTCAACTTGGTTCTGAGTGTCGGTTAATTCCCTGATATCTGGAACAAAGCACTCATAATGCCCATATACAAAAGTGGGGACAAAGTCGACCCAAATAACTATCGAGGCATCTGTGTAAACAGTAACCTGGAGAAGGTATTCTGTAGCATCATAAACAAAAGGCTTATAAACTTCATTGAGGAGCACAATGTCTTGAGTAAAATCAAAATTGGATTCCTGCCAAACTATAGAACATCAGATCATATCTTTACCCTACAGACCCGAATTGACAAACACGTTCATCAAAACAAAAGCAAAATCTATGCATGCTTTATAGATTTCCAGAAGGCTTTCGACTACATCTGGCATGACGGTTTATTCCTGAAACTTATCGAAAGCGGGGTACGGGGAAAAACATATGATGTCTTGCCTTCTGTCTGTTTCCCTCTCCCTATCTCTCAGTCTTGCTCACTCTCTCCATGTCTCTCTCTCTCTCTCTCTCTCTGTTGCCTTCTGTCTGTTTCCCTCTCCCTATCTCTCAGTCTTGCTCACTCTCTCCATCTCTCTCTCTCTCTCTCTCTCTTGCCTTCTCTCTGTTTCCCTCTCCCTATCTTTCAGTCAAGCTCACTCTCTCCATGTCTCTCTCTCTCTCTCTTGCCTTCTGTCTGTTTCCCTCTCCCTATCTCTCAGTCTTGTTCACTCTCTCCATGTCTCTCTCTCTCTCTCACTTGCCTTCTGTGTGTTTCCCTCTCCCTATCTCTCAGTCATGTTCACTCTCTCCATGTCTCTCTCTCTCTCTCTTGCCTTCTTTCTGTTTCCCTCTCCCTATCTCTCAGTCTTACTCACTCTCTCCATGTCTCTCTCTCTCTCTCTCTCTTGCCTTCTGTCTGTTTCCCTCTCCCTATCTCTCAGTCTTGCTCACTCTCTCCATGTCTCTCTCTCTCTCTCTCTCTCTCCTTCTGTCTGTTTCCCTCTCCCTATCTCCCACTCTTGCTCACTCTCTCCATGTCTCTCTCTCTCTCTCTCTCTCTCCTTCTGTCTGTTTCCCTCTCCCTATCTCTCAGTATTGCTCACTCTCTCCATGTCTCTCTCTCTCTCTCTCTTTCCTTCTGTCTGTTTCCCTCTCCCTATCTCTCAGTCTTGCTCACTCTCTCCATGTCTCTCTCTCTCTCTCTCTCTCTTGCCTTCTGTCTGTTTCCCTCTCCCTATCTCTCAGTCTTGCTCACTCTCTCCATGTCTCTCTCTCTCTCTCTCTCTCTCTCCTTCTGCCTGTTTCCCTCTCCCTATCTCTCAGTCTTGCTCAGTCTCTCCATATCTCTCTCTTTCTCTCTCTTGCCTTCTGTCTGTTTCCCTCTCCCGATCTCTCAGTCTTGCTCACTCTCTCCATATCTCTCTCTCTCTCTCTCGCTCTCTCCTTCTGTCTGTTTCCCTCTCCCTATCTCTCAGTCTTGCTCACTCTCTCCATGTCTCTCTCTCTCTCTCTCCTTCTCTCTGTTTCCCTCTCCCTATCTCTCAGTCTTGCTCACTCTCTCCATGTCTCTTTCTCGCGCTCTCTCTCTCACCTTCTCTCTGTTTCCCTCTCCCTATCTCTCAGTCTTGCTCACTCTCTCCATGTCTCTCTCTCTCTCTCTCTCTCTCTCCTTCTGTCTGTTTCCCTCTCCCTATCTCTCAGTCTTGCTCACTCTCTCCATGTCTCTCTCTCTCTCTCTCTCTCTCTCTCTCTCCTTCTGTATGTTTCTCTCTCCCTATCTATCAGTCTTGCTCACTCTCTCCGTGTCTCAGCTCAGTTCAGTTCAGTTCAAATGCTTTATTGGCATGAAAGTTTACAGAGAACCATATTGCCAAAGCTTACATTGCAAAAAGGTACAGTTTTCCAACATTCTGTAGGTGTCAATCGATTTGACATTTGTTGGGTATATACAATATTACTTTTAAACAATATTAATTTTAAACAGTCTTTCTACTTCATTTGGTACGTTCAGTATTAATTTTAAACAGTCTTACTTTTAAACAGTCCTCAGGTTGTGACATGTTGTTACATATTTAGCCCCAAGGTATGGTCTGTCTCCTTCTCCTAGGACTAATCTCAATTTTGACAGATCATCCAATTCCTTGAAATCTGGGGTTGTTTGGCTTAGCTTGTTGAATAATATGTTTCTTGATGTGTTGAATTTTTCGCATTTTAGGAGGAAATGCATTTCTGTTTCAACCTCGCCAGCCAGACATTGATCGCATATTCTATTCTCTCTAGGCTGCCAGGATTTCTTGTATCTGCCTTTTTCAATTTCCAGTTGGTGGTCGCTTAGTCTGTAACTGGTGAGGGTCTGTCTCTGTTTTGTGTCTCTGATGGTCGTGAGGTAGTCTGCCAGTTTATATTCTCTTTTTAGGGCTCTCTCTCTCTCTCTCTCCTTCTGTCTGTTTCCCTCGCCCTATCTCTCAGTCTTGCTCACTCTCTCCATGTCTCTCTCTCTCTCTCTCTCTCTCTCCTTCTGTCTGTTTCCCTCTCCCTATCTCTCAGTCTTGCTCACTCTCTCCATGTCTTTCTCTCTCTCTCTCTCCTTCTGTCTGTTTCCCTCTCCCTATCTCTCAGCCTTGCTCACTCTCTCCATGTCTCTCTCTCTCTCTCTCTCTCCTTCTGCCTGTTTCCCTCTACCTATCTCTCAGTCTTGCTCACTCTCTCCATGTCTCTCTCTCTCTCTCTCTCTCCATCTTTCTGTTTCCCTCTCCCTATCTCTCAGTCTTGCTCACTCTCTCCATGTCTCTCTCTCTCTCTCTCTCTATCTCTCCCCTTCTGTCTATTTCCCTCTCCCTCTCTCAGTCTTGCTCACCCTCTCCATGTCTCTCTCTCTCTCTCTCTCTCTCTCTCTCTCCTTCTGTCTGTTTCCCTCTCCCTATCTCTCAGTCTTGCTCACTCTCTCCATGTCTCTCTCTCTCTCGCTCTCTCCTTCTGTCTGTTTCCCTCTCCCTATCTCTCAGTCTTGCTCACTCTCTCCATGTCTGCCTCTCTCTCTCTCTCTCTCCTTCTGTCTGTTTCCCTCTCCCTATCTCTCAGCCTTGCTCACTCTCTCCATGTCTCTCTCTCTCTCTCTCTCTCTCCTTCTGTCTGTTTCCCTCTCCCTATCTCTCAGTCTTGCTCACTCTCTCCATGTCTCTCTCTCTCTCTCTCTCTCTCCTTCTGTCTGTTTCCCTCTCCCTATCTCTCAGTCTTGCTCACTCTCTCCGTGTCTCTCTCTCTCTCTCTATCCTTCTGTCTATTTCCCTCTCCCTATCTCTCAGTCTTGCTCAGTCTCTCCATGTCTCTCTCTCTCTCTCTCTCTCTCCTTCTGTCTGTTTCCCTCTCCCTATCTCTCAGTCTTGCTCACTCTCTCCATGTCTCTCTCTCTCTCTCTCTCTTGCCTTCTGTCTGTTTCCCTCTCCCTATCTCTCAGTCTTGCTCACTCTCTCCATGTCTCTCTCTCTCTCTCTCTCTCTCCTTCTGTCTGTTTCCCTCTCCCTATCTCTCAGTCTTGCTCACTCTCTCCATGTCTCTCTCTCTCTCTCTCTCTCTCCTTCTGTCTGGTTCTCTCTCCCTGTCTCTCAGTCTTGCTCACTCTCTCCAGGTCTCTCTCTCTCTCTCTCTCTCTCTCCTTCTGTCTGTTTCCCTCTCCCTATCTCTCAGCCTTGCTCACTCTCTCCATGTCTCTCTCTCTCTCTCTTTCTGTCTGTTTCCCTCTCCCTAGCTCTCAGTCTTGCTCACTCTCTCCATGTCTCTCTCCCTCTCTCTCTCTCCTTCTCTCTGTTTCCCTCTCCCTATCTCTCAGCCTTGCTCACTCTCTCCATGTCTTTCTCTCTCTCTCTTTCTGTCTGTCTCCCTCTCCCTGTCTCTCAGTCTTGCTCACTCTCTCCATGTCTCTCTCTCTTTCTCGCTCTCTCTCCTTCTCTCTGTTTCCCTCTCCCTATCTCTCAGTCTTGCTCACTCTCTCCATGTCTCTCTCTCTCTCTCTCTCTCCTTCTGTCTGTTTCCCTCTCCCTATCTCTCAGTCTTGCTCACTCTCTCCATGTCTCTCTCTCTCTCTCTCTCTTTCTGTCTGTTTCCCTCTCCCTATCTCTCAGTCTTGCTCACTCTCTCCATGTCTCTCTCTCTCTCTCTCTCTCTCCTTCTGTCTGTTTCCCTCTCCCTATCTATCAGTCTTGCTCACTCTCTCCATGTCTCTCTCTCTCTCTCTCCTTCTGTCTGTTTCCCTCTCCCTATCTCTCAGTCTAGCTCACTCTCTCCATGTCTCTCTCTCTCCAATTTTCCAATTTCCAATTCAAATGCTTTATTGGCATGAAAGTTTATAGAGAACCTTATTGCCAAAGCTTACATAGCAAAAAGGTACAGTTTTCCAACATTCTGTAGGTGTCAATCGATTTGACATTTGTTGGGTACATACAATATTACTTTTAACAATATTAATTTTAAACAGTCTTACTTTTAAACAGTCCTCAGGGTGTGACATGTTGTTACATATTTGGCCCCAAGGTATGGTCTGTCTCCTTCTCCCAGGACTCATCTCAATTTTGACAGGTCATCCAATTCCTTGAAATCTGGGGTTGTTTGGCTTAGCTTGTTGAATAATATGTTTCTTGATGTGTTGAATTTTTCGCATTTTAGGAGGAAATGCATTTCTGTTTCAACCTCGCCGGCCAGACATTGATCGCATATTCTATTCTCTCTAGGCTGCCAGGATTTCTTGTATCTGCCTTTTTCAATTTCTTGCCTTCTGTCTGATTCCCTCTCCCTATCTCTCAGTCTTGCTCATGCTCTCCATGTCTCTCTCTCTCTCTCTTGCCTTCTCTCTCTTTCCCTCTCCCTATCTCTCAGTCTTGCTCACTCTCTCCATGTCTCTCTCTCTCTCTCTCCAATTCCAATTATTTTTCCAATTAAAATGCTTTATTGTCATGAAAGTTTACAGAGAACCATATTGCCAAAGCTTACATAGCAAAAAGGTACAGTTTTCCAACATTCTGTAGGTGTCAATCGATTTGACATTTGTTGGGTACATACAATATTACTTTTAAACAATATTAATTTTAAACAGTCTTTGTACTTCATTTGGTACGTTCAATATTAATTTTAAACAGTCTTAATTTTAAACAGTCCTCAGGTTGTGACATGTTGTTACATATTTGGCCCCAAGGTATGGTCTGTCTCCTTCTCCTAGGACTAATCTCAATTTTGACAGATCATCCAATTCCTTGAAATCTGGGGTTGTTTGGCTTAGCTTGTTGAATAATATGTTTCTTGATGTGTTGAATTTTTCGCATTTTAGGAGGAAATGCATTTCTGTTTCAACCTCGCCAGCCAGACATTGATCGCATATTCTATTCTCTCTAGGCTGCCAGGATTTCTTGTATCTGCCTTTTTCAATTTCCAGTTGGTGGTCGCTTAGTCTGTACCTGGTGAGGGTCTGTCTCTGTTTTGTGTCTCTGATGGTCGTGAGGTAGTCTGCCAGTTTATATTCTCTTTTTAGGGCCCGGTAACATTCTAATCTGCTTTGGCTTTCGGTTATTTTGTTCCAATGTTCCAGGTAGGTTTCTTTGCATTTTTTAATGATTTGGTTCACTCGGATTGGTGTTTGGACGGCTGTGTTGGTCTGGGGCTGGTCAGGGTCCGGCTGAGTACTTAGTTTCCGTAGCAGCTGACTCAGGGGACTCTTTTCTGGGTTTAGCTCTTGGGTCTGAAAGGCTTTGAAATGAAGGGTGTCTGGGGAGCTAGATTTGAGGTGATTTAGGAAGTTTAGTGCTCGTTTTTGGATGTTTATTATCAGTGGGTATCTGCCTAGTTCGGCTCTGCATGCATTTGTTGGCGTTTTTCTTTGGGTGCGAAGGATGCTTCGGCAGAATTCTGCATGTAGGGCTTCTATTGTATGTTTTTCCCATTTAGTGTAGCTTTGGTGATTTAGCGGGCCCCATACTTCACTACCGTACAGTGCAATGGGCAGGATTATGCTGTCAAATATTTTGAGCCAGATTTTGATTGGGATTTGGATGTTGTAGAATTTTCTTTTTATTGCATATAGGGCTCTTCGGGCTTTTTCTTTTAGTGCATTCACTGCTATGCTGAAGCTCCCTGATGCTGTAATAGTTAGACCAAGGTAGGTGTAGCTCATAGTGTGTCCTATAGTGATATCACTGAGGGTAAACTGGTATTTGTTTTCCTGACATCTGGGCCTTTTTTGAAAAATCATGATGTTGGTTTTCTTTAGATTTACTGTTAGAGCCCAATTTTGGCAGTATTTGTCGAGTAGGTCTAGTTGTTGCTGTAATCCCTGTTCTGTGGGAGACAGCAGAACCAGGTCGTCCGCATAGAACAGGGATTTCACTTCTCCATCCAGGAGACGGAGACCTGGTGTCTCGCTTTGCTCCAGCATGTCTGCTAATTCATTTATGTATATGTTGAACAGGGTCGGGCTCAAATTGCAACCTTCTGTCTGTTTCCCTCTCCCTATCTCTCAGCCTTGCTCACTCTCTCCATGTCTCTCTCTCTCTCTCCTTCTGTCTGTTTCCCTCTCCCTATCTCTCAGTCTTGCTCACTCTCTCCATGTCTCTCTCTCTCTCTCTCTCTCTCCTTCTGTCTGTTTCCCTCTCCCTATCTCGCAGTCTTGCTCACTCTCTCCATGTCTCTCTCTCTCTCTCTCTCCTTCTGTCTGTTTCCCTCTCCCTATCTCTCAGTCTTGCTCACTCTCTCCATGTCTCTCTCTCTCTCTCCTTCTGTGTGTTTCCCTCTACCTGTCTCTCAGTCTTGCTCACTCTCTCCATTTCTCTCTCTCTCTCTCTCTCTCTCACCTTCTGTCTGTTTCCCTCTCCCTATCTCTCAGTCTTGCTCACTCTCTCCATGTCTCTCTCTCTCTCTCTCTCTCTCTCCTTCTGTCTATTTCCCTCTCCCTATCTCTCAGTCTTGCTCACTCTCTGCATGTCCAATTCCAATTCCAATTCCAATTCAAATGCTTTATTGGCATGAAAGTTTACAGAGAACCATATTGCCAAAGCTTACACAGCAAAAAGGTACAGTTTTCCAACATTCTGTAGGTGTCAATCGATTTGACATTTGTTGGGTACATACAAAATTACTTTTAAACAATATTAATTTTAAACAGTCTTTCTACTTCATTTGGCACGTTCAATATTAATTTTAAACAGTCTTACTTTTAAACAGTCCTCAGGTTGTGACATGTTGTTACATATTTGGCCCCAAGGTATGGTCTGTCTCCTTCTCCCAGGACTCATCTCAATTTTGACAGGTCATCCAATTCCTTGAAATCTGGGGTTGTTTGGCTTAGCTTGTTGAATAATATGTTTCTTGATGTGTTGAATTTTTCGCATTTTAGGAGGAAATGCATTTCTGTTTCAACCTCGCCGGCCAGACATTGATCGCATATTCTATTCTCTCTAGGCTGCCAGGATTTCTTGTATCTGCCTTTTTCAATTTCTTGCCTTCTGTCTGATTCCCTCTCCCTATCTCTCAGTCTTGCTCACTCTCTCCATGTCTCTCTCTCTCTCTCTCTCTCTCCTTCTGTCTGTTTCCCTCTCCCTATCTCTCAGTCTTGCTCACTCTCTCCATGTCTCTCCCTCTCTCTCTCTCTCTCTCATTCTGCATGTTTCCCTCTCCCTATCTCTCAGTCTTGCTCACTCTCTCCATGTCTCTCTCTCTCTCTCTCTCTCTCTCCTTCTGTCTGTCTCCCTCTCCCTATCTCTCAGTCTTGCTCACTCTCTCCATGTCTCTCTCTCGCTCTCTCTCTCCTCTGTCTGTTTCCCTCTCCCTATCTCTCAGTCTTGCTCACTCTCTCCATGTCTCTCTCTCTCTCTCTCCTTCTCTCTCTTTCTCTCTCCCTATCTCTCAGTCTTGCTCACTCTCTCCATGTCTTTCTCTCTCTCTCTTTCTGTCTGTTTCCCTCTCCCTGTCTCTCAGTCTTGCTCACTCTCTCCATGTCTCTCTCTCTTTCTCGCTCTCTCTCCTTCTCTCTGTTTCCCTCTCCCTATCTCTCAGTCTTGCTCACTCTCTCCATGTCTCTCTCTCTCTCTCTCTCTCCTTCTGTCTGTTTCCCTCTCCCTATCTCTCAGTCTTGCTCACTCTCTCCATGTCTCTCTCTCTCTCTCTCTCTTTCTGTCTGTTTCCCTCTCCCTATCTCTCAGTCTTGCTCACTCTCTCCATGTCTCTCTCTCTCTCTCTCTCTCTCCTTCTGTCTGTTTCCCTCTCCCTATCTATCAGTCTTGCTCACTCTCTCCATGTCTCTTTCTCTCTCTCTCTCTCTCCTTCTGTCTGTTTCCCTCTCCCTATCTCTCAGTCTAGCTGACTCTCTCCATGTCTCTCTCTCTCCAATTTTCCAATTTCCAATTCAAATGCTTTATTGGCATGAAAGTTTATAGAGAACCATATTGCCAAAGCTTACATAGCAAAAAGGTACAGTTTTCCAACATTCTGTAGGTGTCAATCGATTTGACATTTGTTGGGTACATACAATATTACTTTTAACAATATTAATTTTAAACAGTCTTACTTTTAAACAGTCCTCAGGGTGTGACATGTTGTTACATATTTGGCCCCAAGGTATGGTCTGTCTCCTTCTCCCAGGACTCATCTCAATTTTGACAGGTCATCCAATTCCTTGAAATCTGGGGTTGTTTGGCTTAGCTTGTTGAATAATATGTTTCTTGATGTGTTGAATTTTTCGCATTTTAGGAGGAAATGCATTTCTGTTTCAACCTTGCCGGCCAGACATTGATCGCATATTCTATTCTCTCTAGGCTGCCAGGATTTCTTGTATCTGCCTTTTTCAATTTCTTGCCTTCTGTCTGATTCCCTCTCCCTATCTCTCAGTCTTGCTCACGCTCTCCATGTCTCTCTCTCTCTCTCTTGCCTTCTCTCTCTTTCCCTCTCCCTATCTCTCAGTCTTGCTCACTCTCTCCATGTCTCTATCTCTCTCTCTCTCTCTCACCTTCTGTCTGTTTCCCTCTCCCTATCTCTCAGCCTTGCTCACTGTCTCCATGTCTCTCTCTCTCTCTCCTTCTGTCTGTTTCCCTCTCCCTATCTCTCAGTCTTGCTCACTCTCTCCATGTCTCTCTCTCTCTCTCTCTCTCTCCTTCTGTCTGTTTCCCTCTCCCTATCTCGCAGTCTTGCTCACTCTCTCCATGTCTCTCTCTCTCTCTCTCCTTCTGTCTGTTTCCCTCTCCCTATCTCTCAGTCTTGCTCACTCTCTCCATGTCTCTCTCTCTCTCTCCTTCTGTGTGTTTCCCTCTACCTGTCTCTCAGTCTTGCTCACTCTCTCCATTTCTCTCTCTCTCTCTCTCTCTCTCACCTTCTGTCTGTTTCCCTCTCCCTATCTCTCAGTCTTGCTCACTCTCTCCATGTCTCTCTCTCTCTCTCTCTCTCTCTCCTTCTGTCTGTTTCCCTCTCCCTATCTCTCAGTCTTGCTCACTCTCTCCATGTCTCTCTCTCTCTCTCTCTCTCTCTCCTTCTGTCTATTTCCCTCTCCCTATCTCTCAGTCTTGCTCACTCTCTGCATGTCCAATTCCAATTCCAATTCCAATTCAAATGCTTTATTGGCATGAAAGTTTACAGAGAACCATATTGCCAAAGCTTACATAGCAAAAAGGTACAGTTTTCCAACATTCTGTAGGTGTCAATCGATTTGACATTTGTTGGGTACATACAAAATTACTTTTAAACAATATTAATTTTAAACAGTCTTTCTACTTCATTTGGCACGTTCAATATTAATTTTAAACAGTCTTACTTTTAAACAGTCCTCAGGTTGTGACATGTTGTTACATATTTGGCCCCAAGGTATGGTCTGTCTCCTTCTCCCAGGACTCATCTCAATTTTGACAGGTCATCCAATTCCTTGAAATCTGGGGTTGTTTGGCTTAGCTTGTTGAATAATATGTTTCTTGATGTGTTGAATTTTTCGCATTTTAGGAGGAAATGCATTTCTGTTTCAACCTCGCGGGCCAGACATTGATCGCATATTCTATTCTCTCTAGGCTGCCAGGATTTCTTGTATCTGCCTTTTTCAATTTCTTGCCTTCTGTCTGATTCCCTCTCCCTATCTCTCAGTCTTGCTCACTCTCTCCATGTCTCTCTCTCTCTCTCTCTCTCTCCTTCTGTCTGTTTCCCTCTCCCTATCTCTCAGTCTTGCTCACTCTCTCCATGTCTCTCCCTCTCTCTCTCAGTTTTTTTTTTTCAGTTCAAATGCTTTATTGGCATGAAAGTTTACAGAGAACCATATTGCCAAAGCTTACATAGCAAAAAGGTACAGTTTTCCAACATTCTGTAGGTGTCAATCGATTTGACATTTGTTGGGTATATACAATATTACTTTTAAACAATATTAGTTTTAAACAGTCTTTCTACTTCATTTGGTACGTTCAATATTAATTTGAAACAGTCTTACTTTTAAACAGTCCTCAGGTTGTGACATGTTGTTACATATTTAGCCCCAAGGTATGGTCTGTCTCCTTCTCCTAGGACTAATCTCAATTTTGACAGATCATCCAATTCCTTGAAATCTGGGGTTGTTTGGCTTAGCTTGTTGAATAATATGTTTCTTGATGTGTTGAATTTTTCGCATTTTAGGAGGAAATGCATTTCTGTTTCAACCTCGCCAGCCAGACATTGATCGCATATTCTATTCTCTCTCTCTCTCATTCTGCATGCTTCCCTCTCCCTATCTCTCAGTCTTGCTCACTCTCTCCATGTCTCTCTCTCTCTCTCTCTCTCTCCTTCTGTCTGTCTCCCTCTCCCTATCTCTCAGTCTTGCTCACTCTCTCCATGTCTCTCTCTCGCTCTCTCTCTCCTCTGTCTGTTTCCCTCTCCCTATCTCTCAGTCTTGCTCACTCTCTCCATGTCTCTCTCTCTCTCTCTCCTTCTCTCTCTTTCTCTCTCCCTATCTCTCAGTCTTGCTCACTCTCTCCATGTCTCTCTCTCTCTCTCTCACCTTGTCTGTTTCCCTCTCCCTATCTCTCAGTCTTGCTCACTCTCTCCCTCTCTCTCTCCCTCTCTCACCTTCTGTCTGTTTCCCTCTCCCTATCTCTCAGTCTTGCTCACTCTCTCCATGTCTCTCTCTCACTCTCTCTCTCTCTCTCACCTTCTGTCTGTTTCCCTCTCCCTATCTCTCAGTCTTGCTCACTCTCTCCATGTCTCTCTCTCTCTCTCTCTCTCTCTCCTTCTGTCTGTTTCCCTCTCCCTACCTCTCAGTCTTGCTCACTCTCTCCATGTCTCTCTCTCTCTCTCTCTCCTTCTGTCTGTTTCCCTCTCCCTATCTCTCAGTCTTGCTCACTCTCTCCATGTCTCTCTCTCTCTCTCCTTCTGTGTGTTTCCCTCTCCCTATCTCTCAGTCTTGCTCACTCTCTCCATTTCTCTCTCTCTCTCTCTCTCTCACCTTCTGTCTGTTTCCCTCTCCCTATCTCTCAGTCTTGCTCACTCTCTCCATCTCTCTCTCTCTCTCTCTCTCTCTCTCTCTCTCTCTCTCTCTCTCCTTCTGTCTGTTTCCCTCTCCCTATCTCTCAGTCTTGCTCACTCTCTCCATGTCTCTCTCTCTCTCTCTCTCACCTTCTGTCTGTTTCCCTCTCCCTATCTCTCAGTCTTGCTCACTCTCTCCATGTCTCTCTCTCTCTCTCTCTCCTTCCGTCTGTTTTCCTCTCCCTATCTCTCAGTCTTGCTCACTCTCTCCATGTCTCTCTCTCTCCTTCTGTCTGTTTCCCACTCCCTATCTCTCAGTCTTGCTCACTCTCCCCATGTCTCTCTCTCTCTCTCTCTCTCTCTCTCCTTCTGTCTGTTTCCCTCTCCCTATCTCCCAGTCTTGCTCACTCTCTCCATGTCTCTGTCTCTCTCTCTCTCTCTCCTTCTGTGTGTTTCCCACTCCCTATCTCTCAGTCTTGCTCACTCTCTCCATGTCTCTCTCTCTCTCTCTCTCTCCTTCTGTCTGTTTCCCTCTCCCTATCTCTCAGTCTTGCTCACTCTCTCCATGTCTCTCTCTCTCTCTCTCTCTCCTTCTGTCTGTTTCCCTCTCCCTATCTCTCAGTCTTGCTCACTCTCTCCATGTCTCTCACTCTCTCTCTCTCTCACCTTCTGTCTGTTTCCCTCTCTCTATCTCTCACTCTTGCTCACTCTCTCCATGTCTCTCTCTCTCTCTCTCTCTCTCTCTCATTCTGTCTGTTTCCCTCTCCCTATCTCTCAGTCTTGCTCACTCTCTCCATGTCTCTCTCTCAGTTCAGTTCTGTTCAGTTCAGTTCAAATGCTTTATTGGCATGAAAATTTACAGAGAACCATATTGCCAAAGCTTACATAGCAAAAAGGTACAGTTTTCCAACATTCTGTAGGTGTCAATCGATTTGACATTTGTTGGGTACATACAATATTACTTTTAAACAATATTAATTTTAAACAGTCTTTGTACTTCATTTGGTACGTTCAATATTAATTTTAAACAGTCTTAATTTTAAACAGTCCTCAGGTTGTGACATGTTGTTACATATTTGGCCCCTAGGTATGGTCTGTCTCCTTCTCCTAGGACTAATCTCAATTTTGACAGGTCATCCAATTCCTTGAAATCTGGGGTTGTTTGGCTTAGCTTGTTGAATAATATGTTTCTTGATGTGTTGAATTTTTCGCATTTTAGGAGGAAATGCATCTCTGTTTCAACCTCGCCGGCCAGACATTGATCGCATATTCTATTCTCTCTAGGCTGCCAGGATTTCTTGTATCTGCCTTTTTCAATTTCCAGTTGGTGGTCGCTTAGTCTGTACCTGGTGAGGGTCTGTCTCTGTTTTGTGTCTCTGATGGTCGTGAGGTAGTCTGCCAGTTTATATTCTCTTTTTAGGGCCCGGTAACATTCTAATCTGCTTTGGCTTTCGGTTATTTTGTTCCAATGTTCCAGGTAGGTTTCTTTGCATTTTTTAATGATTTGGTTCACTCGGATTGGTGTTTGGACGGCTGTGTTGGTCTGGGGCTGGTCAGGGTCCGGCTGAGTACTTAGTTTCAGTAGCAGCTGACTCAGGGGACTTTTTTCTGGGTTTAGCTCTTGGGTCTGAAAGGCTTTGAAATGAAGGGTGTCTGGGGAGCTAGATTTGAGGTGATTTAGGAAGTTTAGTGCTCGTTTTTGGATGTTTATTATCAGTGGGTATCTGCCTAGTTCGGCTCTGCATGCATTTGTTGGCGTTTTTCTTTGGGTGCGAAGGATGCTTCGGCAGAATTCTGCATGTAGGGCTTCTATTGTGTGTTTTTCCCATTTAGTGTAGCTTTGGTGATTTAGCAGGCCCCATACTTCACTACCGTACAGTGCAATGGGCAGGATTATGCTGTCAAATATTTTGAGCCAGATTTTGATTGGGATTTGGATGTTGTAGAATTTTCTTTTTATTGCATATAGGGCTCTTCGTGCTTTTTCTTTTAGTGCATTCACTGCTATGCTGAAGCTCCCTGATGCTGTAATAGTCAGACCAAGGTAGGTGTAGCTCATAGTGTGTCCTATAGTGGTATCACTGAGGGTAAACTGGTATTTGTTTTCCTGACATCTGGGCCTTTTTTGTAAAATCATGATGTTAGTTTTCTTTAGATTTACTGTTAGAGCCCAATTTTGGCAGTATTTGTCGAGTAGGTCTAGTTGTTGCTGTAATCCCTGTTCTGTGGGAGACAGCAGAACCAGGTCATCCGCATAAAACAGGGATTTCACTTCTCCATCCAGGAGACGGAGACCTGGTGACTCGCTTTGCTCCAGCATGTCTGCTCATTCATTTATGTATATGTTGAACAGGGTCGGGCTCAAATTGCAGCCCTGCTGGACGCCTCTTCTCTGGGTGAAGAAATCGGTGCGTTTGTCTCCAATTTTGACCCCGCACTTGTTTTTCAGATACATTGATTTAATAAGGTCATAGACTTTGCCCCCTATTCCACACTGAAGAAGTTTATAATAGAGCCCTTCGTGCCATATAGAGTCAAAGGCTTTCTTGAAGTCGATGAAACAGGCGAATATTTTCCCATTTTTTGTTTGGTGTATATGTTTTTCAATGAGGGTGTGAAGGGTATAGATATGGTCGGCGGTGCGGTGTTTTGGAAGAAAGCCTATTTGGTTTTTTCTGAGGATATTATGTTTGTTAAGAAAATCAAGTAATCTACTATTTAGAATGCTGCAGAATAACTTCCCTAGACAACTGTTGACACAGATGCCGTGGTAGTTATTTGGGTCTGATTTTTTTTCGCTTTTATATATGGGGGAGATTAGTCCTTGGCACCAGATATCGGGAAAACAGCCTGAACGTAATATGATGTTGAATAATTTGAGTACCGCACCCTGCATCTCCATATTGAGACATGGTTGAGGGAGGGGCAAGACTGGCAGCTCAATATTCCGGGGTACAGAATCTTCAGGCGAGACAGAGGGGGAGGTATAAGAGGAGGGGGTGTCGCAATATTAATTAAGGAGTCAATTACTGCAGTAAGGAGGGATGATATATTAGCAGGGTCCTCTAATGAGGCCATATGGGTGGAGCTTAAAAACAAAAAGGGGGCAAGCACTTTGCTGGGAGTGTACTATAGGCCTCCAAACAGTCAGGGGGAAATAGAGGAACAGATATGTAGGCAAATCTCAGAGAAATGTGCAAAAATAGGGTAATAATAATGGGGGATTTCAACTTCCCCAATATTAACTGGGATAGTCAAAGTGTGAAAGGCTCAGAGGGTGTAGAATTCTTAAAGTGCATCCAGGAGAGCTTTTTGAGCCAGCATGTAGAAAGTCCTACAAGAGAGGGGGCGGTACTGGACCTAATTCTAGGGAATGTGGCCGGCCAAGTGGAAAAAGTGCTAGTAGGTGAGCACTTTGGTGATAGTGACCATAATATGGTAAGATTTAAGGTGGTCATGGAAAAGGACAGGGATGGGCCGGAAATAAAGGTTCTAAATTGGGGGAAGGCCGATTTTAATAGGATAAGGCAGGATCTGGCCAAAATGGACTGGGATCAGCTACTTGTAGGAAAATCTGCATCGGAGCAATGGGAGGCTTTCAGAAGGGAGATTGAGATCATACAAGGGCAACATGTTCCCATAAATGTCAAGAGTGGTTCCAAAAACCACAGGGAACCGTGGATGTCAGGGGATATACGGGAATGGATTAGGAAAAAAAGGAGGGCTTTTGGTAGATACAAAAGGCTAAAGACGGAGGAAGCCCTAGAGGAGTACAAAAAGTGCAGGGGGATACTTAAAAAAGAAATTAGGAGATCAAGGAGGGGCCATGAAATAACACTGGCGAGCAAAATAAAGGAAAATCCGAAGATGTTTTATAAGTATATTAAGGGTAAAAGGATAACTAGGGAAAAAATAGGGCCCATTAGGGACAAAAGTGGCAATCTGTGTGTGGAGCCGGAAGATGTAGGAGGGGTTCTAAATGAATTTTTTGCATCTGTTTTCACTATGGAGAAGGACGATGTAGACATAGAAATAGGGCGGGGGGACTGTGATATGCTCGAACATATTAACATCGAGAGGGAGGAGGTATTGGCGGTTTTAGCTGGCCTAAAAATGGATAAATCCCCAGGCCCGGATGAAATGTACCCCAGGCTGCTGTGTGAGGCAAAGGAGGAGATTGCGGGGGCTCTAACACATATATTCAGGACCTCTCTGGCCACAGGGGATGTGCCAGAGGACTGGAGAACCGCTAATGTAGTACCATTATTCAAGAAGGGTAGTAGGGAAAAACCGGGGAACTACAGGCCAGTGAGCCTAACATCAGTGGTAGGAAAATTACTGGAAAAAATCCTGAGGGACAACATTTGTCTCCACTTGGAGATGCAAGGATTAATCAGGAATAGTCAACATGGCTTTGTCAAGGGAAGATCATGTCTGACTAATTTGATTGAATTTTTTGAGGGGGTGACTAGGTGTGTGGATGAGGGTAACGCAGTGGATGTGGTATACATGGATTTCAGTAAGGCCTTCGATAAAGTCCCGCACAGGAGACTGGTCAAGAAGGTAAGAGCCCATGGAATCCAGGGTGCCTTGGCACATTGGATACAAAACTGGCTTAGTGGCAGAAGGCAGAGGGTGATGGTCGAAGGTTGTTTTTGTGACTGGAAACCTGTGGCCAGTGGGGTACCACAGGGATCGGTGCTGGGTCCCTTGCTGTTTGTGGTCTACATTAATGACTTGGATATGAATGTAAAGGGTATGATCAGTAAATTCACGGATGATACTAAAATTGGTAGGGTGGTAAATAGTGAGGAGGGTAGCCTCAGTCTGCAGAACGATATAGATGGGTTGGTCAGATGGGCGGAACAGTGGCAAATGGAATTTAACCCGGAAAAGTGTGAGGTGATGCACTTTGGGGGGTCTAACAAGGCAAGGGAATACACAATGAAGGGAAAGACCCTAGGCAAGACGGAGGGTCAGAGGGATCTGGGTGTGCAGGTACACAGATCCCTGAAGGCGGCGGAACAGGTGGATAAGGTGGTAAAAAAGGCATATGGGATACTTGCCTTCATTAGCCGAGGCATAGAATATAAGAGCAAGGAGGTTATGATGGAGCTGTATAAAACACTGGTTAGGCCACAGCTGGAATACTGTGTGCAGTTCTGGTCGCCACACTACAGGAAAGATGTGATCGCATTAGAGAGGGTGCAGAGGAGGTTCACCAGGATGTTACCAGGGCTGGAGCGCTTCAGCTATGAAGAGAGACTGGGCAGATTGGGTTTGTTTTCCTTGGAGCAGAGGAGGCTGAGGGGGGACATGATTGAGGTGTACAAAATTGTGAGGGGCATAGATAGGATGGATGCTGAGGAGCTTTTCCCCTTAGTAGAGGGGTCAATAACTAGGGGGCATAGATTCAAGGTAAAGGGCGGGAGGTTTAGAGGGGATTTGAGAAAGAACTTTTTCACCCAGAGGGTGGTTGGAGTCTGGAACTCACTGCCTGAAAGGGTTGTGGAGGCAGAAACCCTCACAACATTTAAGAAGCATTTGGATGAGCATTTGAAATGCCATAGCATACAAGGCTACGGGCCAAATGCTGGAATATGGGATTAGATTCGACAGGGCTTGATGGCCGGCATGGACACGATGGGCCGAAGGGCCTCTATCCGTGCTGTATTACTCTATGACTCTATGACTCTATGATTGCTGAACTTGAGCATTTCATTTTTGATGTTGTCTGGGCCACAGGCTTTCTTTAGGTGGAGAGATTTTGTTTTTGTGGCCAGTTCTTTCCATGTGATTGGGGAGTCTAGAGGGTTTTGGTTGTCTTTAATTGTTGCTTCTAATGTGTGGAGTTTTTCTGTGACCTGATGTTGACTTGGGTTTGTTTCGTTTATTGGGATGCCTTTGCAGAGGTTTTCAAAATGTGTTCTCCAGATGTCGCCATCTTGGATTGGTAATGCTTGCAATTGTGTTGTACTCAGGTTATTCCACATTTCCCAGAATTGTTTTGGATTGGTGGAGTTTTCAATTTCTTCGAGTATTTTGTGGGTATAGTTTTGTGTTTTGTTCCTAATGGTGTGTTTATATCTTTTGAGGGTTTCATTGTATCTAGTACGTAGGTCCGGATTGTTTGGTTGCCGATGCTTTTGGTTTGATATTTTTCTCAGGTCTTTTCTGGCATTTTTGCATTCGTGGTCAAACCATTTCTTATTTTTATTTTGTCTTTTGTGACGCTTCCTCTTCTGTTTCACGAGGTCGGCTTTTACAGCTGCCTCATGGAAGATCATATTTATATCCTCTGTGGCCATGTTTACACCATCTCTGGTGATCTCATATAGATTTTCTTTAAATTTTGAAATTTTACTTGTGAGATCAGGTGAATTTAGTGCTGTGATGAATTTATCTCCACTGTCTGGGGCCCATCTGTATGTCTGGTTTATTTTATGTAACTTACTGGGTTCCTTTTTTCTGTCTGTAGTTTGGGCAGAAAGTTTAAGGTACACATTTATTTGGTTATGGTCTGAGAGGGAGGATTGCTGCCTGACAGTGAATGCATTGATATCGCAGGGGTCCAGGTCAGTGATTGTATAATCCACCACACTAGACCCAAGAGTTGAGGAATATGTGAGTCTCCCTAAGGAGTCCCCTCTGAACCTACCGTTAACTATGTACAGGCCTAAGGCTCGGCAGAGTTGCACTACCTCCCTACCGCTTTTATTTATTTCACAACCGAGGTTGTTCCGGTTTGCGATGGCTGGTGTGACATATAGAGGGGTCTGGCCAAACACATGGCTGTTGCCCTGTGGGTCTATGAAGTCAGGTTCACATCCGCTCCTTGCATTTAGGTCCCCACATAGTAGCACCTTTCCTTGGGCCTGGAAATGGCTGATTTCCATGTGGAGAGTGTCAAATATCTCCTCTTCAAAATATGGCGATTCTATTGGAGGTATGTAGATCGCACATAAGTAAACATCGTTTTTTGCTATTCCTATATTTTTATCTAATTTTAGCCATACGTGTGATTTTCCATGTTTCATCTCCTTCTCTCTCTTTCCCTCTCCCTATCTCTCAGTCTTGCTCACTCTCTCCACGACTCTCTCTCTCTCTCTCTCCTTGTCTCTGTTTCCCTCTCCCTATCTCTCAGTCTTGCTCACTCTCTCCATGTCTCTCTCTCTCTCTCTCTCACCTTCTGTCTGTTTCCCTCTCCCTATCTCTCAGTCTTGCTCACTCTCTCCATGTCTCTCTCTCTCACTCTCTCTCTCCTTCTGTCTGTTTCCCTCTCCCTATCTCTCAGTCTTGCTCACTCTCTCCCTCTCTCTCTCGCCTTCTGTCTGTTTCCCTCTCCCTATCTCTCAGTCTTGCTCACTCTCTCCATGTCTCTCTCTCACTCTCTCTCTCTCTCTCACCTTCTGTCTGTTTCCCTCTCCCTATCTCTCAGTCTTGCTCACTCTCTCCATGTCTCTCTCTCTCTCTCTCTCTTGCCTTCTGTCTGTTTCCCTCTCCCTATCTCTCAGTCTTGCTCACTCTCTCCATGTCTCTCTCTCTCTCTCTCTCTCTCCTTCTGTCTTTTTCCCTCTCCCTATCTCTCAGTCTTGCTCACTCTCTCCATGTCTCTCTCTCTCTCTCTCTCTCTCGCCTTCTGTCTGTTTCCCTCTCCCTGTCTCTCAGCCTTGCTCACTCTCTCCATCTCTCTCTCTCTCTCTCTCTCTCTCTCTCTTGCCTTCTGTCTGTTTCCCTCTCCCTATCTCTCAGTCTTGCTCAATCTCTCCATGTCTCTCTCTCTCTCTCTCTCTCTCCTTCTGTGTGTTTCCCTCTCCCTATCTCTCAGTCTTGCTCACTCTCTCCATGTCTCTCTCTCTCTCTCTCTCTCTCCTTCTGTCTGTTTCCCTCTCCCTATCTCTCAGTCTTGCTCACTCTCTCCATGTCTCTCTCTCTCTCTCACCTTCTGTCTGTTTCCCTCTCCCTATCTCTCAGTCTTGCTCACTCTCTCCATTTCTCTCTCTCTCTCTCTCTCTCCTTCTGTCTGTTTCCCTCTCCCTATCTCTCAGTCTTGCTCACTCTCTCCATGTCTCTCTCTCTCTCTTTCTCACCTTCTGTCTGTTTCCCTCTCCCTATCTCTCAGTCTTGCTCACTCTCTCCATGTCTCTCTCTCTCCTTCTGTCTGTTTCCCTCTCCCTATCTCTCAGTCTTGCTCACTCTCTCCATGTCTCTCTCTCCCTCTCTCTCTCTCCTTCTGTCTGTTTCCCACTCCCTATCTCTCAGTCTTGCTCACTCTCTCCATGTCTCTCTCTCTCTCTCTCTCTCTCTCTCTTTCTGTCTGTTTCCCTCTCCCTATCTCCCAGTCTTGCTCACTCTCTCCATGTCTCTGTTTCTCTCTCTCTCTCTCCTTCTGTCTGTTTCCCTCTCCCTATCTCTCAGCCTTGCTCACTCTCTCCATGTCTCTGTCTCTCCCTCTCTCTCTCCTTCTGTCTGTTTCCCTCTCCCTATCTCTCAGCCTTGCTCACTCTCTCCATGTCTCTCGCTCTCTCTCTCTCTCTCATTCTGTCTGTTTCCCTCTCCCTATCTCTCAGTCTTGCTCACTCTCTCCATGTCTCTCTCTCTCTCTCTCTCTCTCTCCTTCTGTCTGTTTCCCTCTCCCTATCTCTCAGTCGTGCTCACTCTCTCCATGTCTCTCTCTCTCTCTCCTTCTCTCTGTTTCCCTCTCCCTATCTCTCAGTCTTGCTCACTCTCTCCATGTCTCTCTCTCTCTCTCTCTCTTTCTGTCTGTTTCCCTCTCCCTATCTCTCAGTCTTGCTCACTCTCTCCATGTCTCCCTCTCTTTCTCGCTCTCTCTCCTTCTCTCTGTTTCCCTCTCCCTATCTCTCAGTCTTGCTCACTCTCTCCATGTCTCTCTCTCTCTCCTTCTGTCTGTTTCCCTCTCCCTATCTCTCAGTCTTGCTCACTCTCTCCATGTCTCTCTCTCTCTCTCTCTCTCTCTTTCTGTCTGTTTCCCTCTCCCTATCTCTCAGTCTTGCTCACTCTCTCCATGTCTCTCTCTCTCTCCCTCTCTCTCCTTCTGTCTGTTTCCCTCTCCCTATGTCTCAGTCTTGCTCACTCTCTCCATGTCTCTCTCTCTCTCTCTCTCCTTCTGTCTGTCTCCCTCTCCCTATCTCTCAGTCTTGCTCACTCTCTCCATGTCTCTCTCTCTCTCTCTCTCTCTCTCCTTCTGTCTGTTTCCCTCACCCTATCTCTCAGTCTTGCTCACTCTCTCCATGTCTCTCTCTCTCTCTCTCCTGCTCTCTGTTTCCCTCTCCCTATCACTCAGTCTTGCTCACTCTCTCCATGTCTCTCTCTCTCTCTCTCTCTCTCTCTCCTTCTGTCTGTTTCCCTCTCCCTATCTCTCAGTCTTGCTCACTCTCTCCATGTCTCTCCAATTCCAATTTCCAATTCAAATGCTTTATTGGCATGAAAGTTTACAGAGAACCATATTGCCAAAGCTTACATATCAAGAAAGGTACAGTTTTCCAACATTCTGTAGGTGTCAGTCGATTTGACATTTTTTGGGTACATACAATATTACTTTTAAACAATATTAATTTTAAACAGTCTTTGTATCTCATTGGGTACGTTCAATATTAATTTTAAACAGTCTTAATTTTTAAACAGTCCTCAGGTTGTGACATGTTGTTACATATTTGGCCCCAAGGTATGGTCTGTCTCCTTCTCCCAGGACTAATCTTAATTTTGACAGGTCATCCAATTCCTTGAAATCTGGGGTTGTTTGGCTTAGCTTGTTGAATAATATGTTTCTTGATGTGTTGAATTTTTCGCATTTTAGGAGGAAATGCATTTCTGTTTCAACCTCGCCGGCCAGACATTGATCGCATATTCTATTCTCTCTAGGCTGCCAGGATTTCTTGTATCTGCCTTTTTCAATGTCCAGTTGGTGGTCGCTTAGTCTGTACTTGGTGAGGGTCTGTCTCTGTTTGTGTCTCTGATGGTCGAGAGATAGTCTGCCAGTTTATATTCTCTTTTTAGGGCCCGGTAACATTCTAACCTGCTTTGGCTTTTGGTTATTTTGTTCCAATGTTCCAGGTAGGTTTCTTTGCATTGTTTGATGATTTGGTTCACTCGGATTGGTGTTTGGACGGCTGTGTTGGTCTGGGGCTGGTCAGGGTCCGGCTGAGTACTTAGTTTCAGTAGCAGCTGACTCAGGGGACTCTTTTCTGGGTTTAGCTCTTGGGTCTGAAAGGCTTTGAAATGAAGGGTGTTTGGGGAGCTAGATTTGAGGTGATTTAGGAAGTTTAGTGCTCGTTTTTGGATGTTTAATATCAGTGGGTATCTGCCTAGTTCGGCTCTGCATGCATTTGTTGGCGTTTTCCTTTGGATGCGAAGGATGCTTCAGCAGAATTCTGCATGTAGGGCTTCTCTTGTGTGTTTTTCCCATTTAGTGTAGCTTTGGTGATTTAGTGGGCCCCATACTTCACTACCGTAAAGTGCAATGGGCAGGATTATGCTGTCAAATATTTTGAGCCAGATTTTGATTGGGATTTGGATGTTGTAGAATTTTCTTTTTATTGCATATAGGGCTCTTCGGGCATTTTCTTTTAATGCATTCACTGCTATGCTGAAGCTCCCTGATGCTGTAATAGTTAGACCAAGGTAGGTTTAGCTCATAGTGTGTCCTATAGTGGTATCACTGAGAGTAAACTGGTATTTGTTTTCCTGACATCTGGGACTTTTTTGAAAAATCATGATGTTGGTTTTCTTTAGATTTACTGTTAGAGCCCAATTTTGGCAGTATTTGTCGAGTAGGTCTAGTTGTTGCTGTATTCCCTGTTCTGTGGGAGACAGCAGAACCAGGTCGTCTGCATAGAACAGGGATTTCACTTCTCCATCTAGGAGACAGAGACCTGGTGACTCGCTTTGCTCCAGCATGTCTGCTAATTCATTTATGTATATGTTGAACAGGGTCGGGCTCAAATTGCAGCCCTGCCGGACGCCTCTTCTCTGGGTGAAGAAATCGGTGCGTTTGTCTCCAATTTTGACCCCGCATTTATTTTTCAGATACATTGATTTAATAAGGTCATCGACTTTGCCCCCTATTCCACACTGAAGAAGTTTATAATAGAGCCCTTCATGCCATATAGAGTCAAAGGCTTTCTTGAAGTCGATGAAACAAGCGAAAATTTTCCCATTTTTTGTTTGGTGTATATGTTTTTCAATGAGAGTGTGAAGGGTATAGATATGGTCGGTGGTGCGGTGTTTTGGAAGAAAGCCTATTTGGTCTTTTCTGAGGATATTATGTTTGTTAAGAAAATCAAGTAGTCTACTATTTAGAATACTGCAGAATAATTTCCCTCAACAACTGTTGACACAGATGCCGCGGTAGTTATTTGGGTCTGATTTGTTTCCACTTTTATATATGGGAGAGATTAGTCCTTGGCACCAGATGTCGGGAAAACAGCCTGAACGTAATATGATGTTGAATAACTTGAGTACCGCATCCTGCATCTCCATATTGCTGAACTTGAGCATTTCATTTTTGATGTTGTCTGGGCCACAGGCTTTCTTTAGGTGGAGAGATTTTGTTTTTGTGGCCAGTTCTTTCCATGTGATTGGGGAGTCTAGAGGGTTTTGGTTGTCTTTAATTGTTGCTTCTAATGTGTGGAGTTTTTCTGTGACCAGATGTTGACTTGGGTTTGTTTCGTTTATTGGGATGTCTTTGTAGAGGTTTTCAAAATGTGTTCTCCAGATGTCGCCATCTTGGATTGGTAATGCTTGCAATTGTGTTGTACTCAGGTTATTCCACATTTCCCAGAATTGTTTTGGATTGGTGGAGTTTTCAATTTCTTCGAGTATTTTGTGGGTATAGTTTTGTGTTTTTTCCCTAATTGTGTTTTTATATCTTTTGAGGGTTTCATTGTATCTAGTACGTAGGTCCGGATTGTTTGGTTGGTGATGCTTTTGGTTTGATATTTTTCTCAGGTCTTTTCTGGCATTTTTGCATTCGTGGTCAAACCATTTCTCATTTTTATTTTGTCTTTTGTGACGCTTCCTCTTCTGTTTCACAAGGTCGGCTTTTACAGCTGCCTCATGGAAGATCATATTTATACCCCCTATGGCCATGTTTACACCATCTCTGGTGATCTCGTATGGGTTTTCTTTAAATTTTGAAAGTTTACTTCTGAGATCAGGTGAACTTAGTGCTGTGATGAATTTTTCTCCACTGTCTGGGGCCCATCTGTATGTCTGGTTTATTTTATGGAGCTTACTGGGTTCCTTTTTTGTGTCTGTAGATTGGGCAGAAAGTTTAAGGTACATATTTATTTGGTTATGGTCTGAGAGGGGGGATTGCTGCCTGACAGTGAATGAGTTGATATCGCAGGGGTCCAGGTCAGTGATTGTATAGTCCACCACACTAAACCCAAGAGTTGAGGAATATGTGAGTCTCCCTAAGGAGTCCCCTCTGAACCTACCGTTAACTATGTACAGGCCTAAGGCTCGGCAGAGTTGCCCTACCTCCCTACCGCTTTTATTTATTTCACGATCAAGGTTGTTCCGATTTGTGATGGCTGGTGTGACATCTAAAGGGGTCTGGCCAAACACATGTTTGTTTCCCTGTGGGTCTATGAAGTCAGGTTCACAACCGGTCCTTGCATTTAGGTCCCCACATAGTATCACCCTTTCTTGGGCCTGGAAATGGCTGATTTCCATGTGGAGAGTATCAAATAACTCCTCTTCGAAATATGGCGATTCTATTGGGGGTATGTAGATCGCACATAAGTAAACATCTTTTTTTGCTATTCCTATATTTTTATCTAGTTTTAGCCATACGTGTGATTTTCCCTGTTTTACCGGTGAGATGTGTTTGTCCAGTTCTCCCTTATACCACACCAATATTCCCCCGGAGGTTCTGCCCTTGCGTGTCTTCGTGTTCTTTACTGAGGGCACAATGATTTCATGGTACATTGGAGGACAGTGGGTCGGCACGTCCTTTTGGCACCATGTTTCTGTTAACACAATTATATCAATGTCTTTTATAGCTTTTAGGAATTCAGGGTCTGTACTCTTCATCCCAAAAGTTGAGGAGCGGAGACCCTGGATATTCCAGCAGCTTATGTGGAAAGAACGCATTTATATAGTTAAAAAAAAACGAAATAAAATGGACCTATTTTGTGGGATGAGTGTGGAAACACTATTTCTTATAATGCTTTGTGACGATTTAGTATAAATTTCATGAGGCATGCACATATATCTGTCAAATAATAGTACTAGTAATGATAAATTAACAATAATGATAATGATAAATTAATAACATTGATAATTTAGTGCATTCCTCTTTGGCTTTCTATCAGGGTGCTCATCATCGTCATGATCTTTTCCAGTTCTTGGTCTAAAGTCTGTAGTCTAGAGGGGGGTCTGGCGTCAGGTACAAAAGCACGGTTCTGTTGTTGGTTTTGTATAGGGGGGTGGGGTGCATTGGTGGTCCTGTTTGGGTTAGGGCTCCCAATGGTAGAGGGGGTGGGACGGCTGCGTCTTTTGGCAGTGTTTATGAGGTTTTTTGCGAAGACCCACATCCGCTGTTTGAGTAGATGTATTTCGTCATAGAGGTCCCTTGTGTTGATGTTTGGATGATGGGCCAGGTAGACGTTGGGGAAGACAGAACATCTCTTGTCGATTTCCCTGTTGGCGTTGTGGATTATATGGGCTGGGGTGTCCTTTCTGGGCAGTAGTGTGGAGATCACGATCTGTGTCTCGGGGAATTCCCTGCTGGCCTTTTCCGCCATCTTGCTCATTGCCCCAGCAGTGTCTCCCCGTAGTGTGCGTAGGTCGTTCATGCCTGTGTGGATCACAATCCATTTGGGGCTTCCAAGGGATTCTTTGTTCAGGATCTTCATTGCTTGGTCTGTGTTGCTGCACCATTTTTTCAGGACTTGATGGCCTGGGAACAGCCTCTGGGGGTCCAGAAACTTTCCGTTGGAGTCGGTTAGCAGGACTGCCTGAGGGGCTGGTTTTTCAGATTGCGTAACAGTAGTCTTGGCATGACTCGACTGATGGCTGGTTGTTGGCTGGGTTTCTGGGATGTGTTGTGTGGCAGGAGCAGGGTTTGAGGCTTTCGGTGTGTCCTCGTTTGGGGGGGTATCTGATGGTTTTTGTGTTCCTGTGTGTGCAGACTGGGTAGCCGTAGTCTTGGCATGGCTCGACTGAGGGCTGGTTGTTGGCTGTGTAGGGGGTATCTCTTGCTCTTTCTGGTCTCCTGCCAGGCTTCGTGCAATAATTACCCTTGAGTGGTTCGACCCACTCCCCCCTACGGTTCTAGACCTTGGACTTAGGTGCAGAGAACAGTAGTGCAGAGAAAGAACTCAATAGACCAGGTTGAATAGCACGAAATGGATGCTTTTATTTTTAAACAGTTTGAAGCATTACAAAATACATGTCATAGGCACAGATTAAAGTTACTACAATCATGCACAAATTTATGAACTTGACTCTACGGAAATGGGGAACACACGGCACATCGAAAAAGGGGAAAACACATTACGAATTTCCCTTAACTCCCTCCCCTATACCTAAACTAAGTTTCGACCTGGGGAACTTGGGATCATGCTCACCACTCTCGAAATCGCGAGAAAGGGGGTTCGCAGCCTTTTTGGCACCGCTTTCCGTCGTCACGTGGATTTGGAAACTTCTGGCGCAGTCGATATTCTTTCCTCCCTCGAGGCGGTGGGGTAGACCCAGCCTCGATGAGCGCTCGTTAAGGTTGAGATCCACTAAGTCAATTTGGGTTCATGGAGCAGACCCAGATGCAGGCTATGCACTTGGGAGAATCTTGTGGCATCGATCGCCGGTTCTCCAGAGGGTTTCTTCTCCGTCGGCCTGGGTCGTCGATGATCTCCCGACCCCAGTACCCGGGCCACCCTCGTCGTCTTCTCGTCGTGGCCGAGCCTTGTTTGGCTGAACACCGACCACGTTGTCCTTTTACCGAAACCGTCCGTCTTTAAAAAAAAACGAAAACGTTTTCATCGATCTGCCGAAGTGGAAGAGGCGCCGATCCGGGCACCGTCCGCCCTTCGTTTGTTCCTCGTAGAAGAAAGTTCTTGAAGAAATGGAAGCCTGAAGTCGCCCAACAAGAAGCCGTGGCAGTGAAGAAGAATTTGTTCAAGTAACCCGGAGTCCGAAGTAACTTAGATGGACTTTCAATCCATAGTTATACTCTTTTGGGACAGTCTTATCTCCCGCCAAATCATAGTCCTGTCTTTGTATTAATTTTGGCGGGCAGAAATCTCTGCAGGGGCGCTTTGTCTTGTAACGGAGCCGGTGATAACTTAAACTGGCCTTCCTGGCCGATAATGTCTTTCAATGTCTTTTGCATTGTCACCGTGGCTCGGTTCGCATATTGATCGGTCCGGACATTTTCCTTGATGGCTGCTAAACGGTTTTTCCTTTGTACGATAAATGGGTATAAGTGTTTTTTACATTGTCCGCCCATATCTTGATGGGCCCCATCCTGTACTTATAATCCATTGAATATGTATGCTGTTGCTCTGAGTTTCGGTTCCCAGAGACTGGCTTTCGTGGGCTCACTGTCTTCAATCCACAAGCCTGTCTGGCTTGCAGTAACAGAAATAAAATGGTTCATAAACTGATCACGGGGCCTGGCGGCCATTTTGTATGCCCTTTTATCAAAGGTTTTTCTGTGCAAGCTTACTTTGGTCAATAAACAGTCTTAATTTTATCCAGTTTTCTTGCGTGATTTTTGCTGAAAATTGCGAATCTTACAGGCCCCCCTGTGATACTGATAGCTTGCTTAAAGTATCAATAATCCTTGATGAGCAAATTTTCCCTGATTCCCCACATCCAAACATTCCTGGCACTTAACTATCTATGCCCCTCATGACACATGCAGTTCCCATTTCCGGAGAAAATGAAAATTACCTCATGCACATTTGGAATCATAGACAGCAAAACTTAAACTATAACATCTTCACCTGTCAGATGGGCAGGGGTTGATACCCTTTTGCGCCATCTGCATGCATCTTTTATTAATCCAAAAAACTTACTAACAACTAATAACATAACCATACTTATTTCCTTATAACCCAAAACAATCAACAACAAAAAAAAAAAAAAAAATTTTAAATGGAGGGACGCTTAATCTTATACTAGCAGCTTAGAGTGGGGTATCTGCTTCCCCCATCTGCACATAGCGTTCTCTCCATTCTCCTGTGTTCTCGTGCCTCTGGAGGCGTTTGCCTCTTTTGCAATGCACGAAGAGCAAAAATATCACAATCAAAACCTGACATACTACTAGGATATGGGATGCTATTCTAATCCAGGCGGGGACCTCTATGTTGGTGAACAAGTCCCACCATGGTGGGATGGTTATGTCCAATATGTCTTTTCCTATCTCTAAAGTCTTCTGCTCCAGTGTATAGAAATGTTTCTGCGAAACTATAACGGCTTTTAAAACCTTGGTGAGGTGTTCGGGAAGAGGGGGAATGACATAACCAAAATGCGCGACAAATCGTTGTCAGTCTGTGAAATTCTCTTTGATAGTGATGTGTACAGTGGAGGGCGCAGGAATGGGAACAATTCGTTGTTGTGCCACTTGAACCTCGGCCCTGGGTTTGAAACAGAAACTGCTATCACCGACCGAACACCACTCGTGTTGTCCATATCGGTACTGAGGCGCTGCAGTGGTGACGCAGTATGTCCCACCCCCGATATATGCTACCTGTGGGGGCACATGGTCCTCTACCATTGCCTCCATGGTGCAATTCACCGGCTTCGCGCTAGCGGTTCTGAACCCGCACTGTGGTTTCAAAAAGGCATTCAAGTGCTGGGGACACAGGATGATGTGTGCTCCCCGGCTCCGACATCCCGAGAGGTCGGTGCCTGTCATCGTACGCTCCCATCTGATGACGTAAGGCGGGACCACTGCGTAACGAATGTGTGCGCCCCCCTGAATGACTCCAATGTTCTCTACTCTGTATACCGGGGCGGGCTTTGCTGCAGGACCCAACACCGGCATTCTTACTACTATTCCCATAATAGTGTGATTCGAATGTCCGCAGTCCACTGGAACTGGGTATGCTTCTGCGGCTAGTCTGAGCTGGCACGGGCTTAATGCATTCTCAAAAGGGTGGAGCGCTTGCAAGTGCTTGTTGCTGATCCAGGACGGGACCAAACCCTGTTTTAAATCCTCAAGATTACTGCGGCCCTCGCCCAATAACCACGCCCCGTACAGCACACAGGCCTCGTTTTGCGCAGCTTGATCGGACGCATTCCGATCCTCCTTAATGAGTGCATTTACCGTTCTCGCGTGTTTCTCCAGCTCAGCAATTATGTCCTTAAAGTGTAGTGTCATGGCCTGGTCCTCATGCAACTCAGAACCCACGACCTTGTTTTCGTCTGTCAATATGTTCCTTAACTGGGCTTTTAAACCGTTGATCTGTGTCTGCAGTTCCACGTTATCTAGAGCGTTGACAACAGATGTCCCGGTATTAAAAGCAGTGAATATGTCATTTACAGTACCCCTTCTTTGCCTCCCGACTCGATCCAAAACTTCTGGCGGTGTGGTGTATAATTTGTCTCTGTCGATGTCGGCAAAGTCAAATTCGTAAAATTGTCTAAACATACTGGTTAACAGGACCTGGTATAATTGTTCCGTTTCTTTGGGACACCACTCCGGCAATCTTACCTCAGTGAGATTTAAAATCACTGAGGCCACCGCGTAGTGTACCCCTTGGTACAGCACCTGACCGGTGGGTACCAATACTAAACCGTTCCCGGGTCCCCTGGTGGTGGTTGGGCACCCTCCTTTCTGGGCTAGTGCTACCGGAAGCGTGGGCAGGGGCTTGCGTGGGCGGGTGATGAGTTCAGTGGCGTTCACCGGAATAGGGGAGTATGGGGCTCCGCACGCTCGAGTGCTAACATCCCATCTCATCCCCTTCCCTTCATCCTGCCACTGCCTCTGGAAGAAGATGGACACGCCCTTGGGGCAGACGCGTCTCGAACCCCACATACAGACATATATTCCCTCATCCGGTTCCCACCATTTGTCCCAACACACATGTAATTGTCCGTGAGTTCCCGTAATAGTCCGATGGGTATTATTACCCAGTCGCTCCCACTCGACCATAGAGTTTCTCATGTCCTTTCCCAGCTTTCGTAGCCACCACCATCGCCTTGGTGGTACGTTCCCATTGCACACCAGACAAATCCTCTTTCCCACGGTGACGCTGACTCTGGGCGCTAGGATCCTCACTCGAGGGCACGTTAATGAAGTCTCTTGGTAGGCAAAACCGAAATTGCTGGAATATTCCGTAGAATTCGTTCCCAGCCAACCTGGCCATCTCCCTTGGTGGAAGTAGGTGGCGGTTTCCTCTACCTCTCGCTCCCCCGTCCCATCCGTTGCGATGGGGGCCGTGTCCCCGGAGCACCCGAAAATGATGACGTCCTTGGTGCGGCCTCGGTAGGCCCACCCGCACCCGATCGCCATGAACGCGACGACAATCCTTTCCATCGTATCCCAGGTTTCTGTAACCAACAAAATGATGTAGCCGGGCTCCCGATAGGTGCTGGCCTAAATTAATTGGACGCGCGGGTTCCTGGACCCCGCTCCCTAACAAACACACATACCGGGCAGACCTCAAAATTGTACTCTTAACACCATATACTTTACATTCCTTAAACTATGACCATAATTACCTATCTTAACTTATGTACAGCGCCGCCCTCCGTGGGGCGGCTTTCCGAATCCCTGTGAGGTCTGTCGTGTGCCACACCCTGCGGTGGGGCTGCATTGATCTTTGGCCTTGATCCCCCGCAGCCTGTCGCTGCTGAACGGGGATCATGTCTTCCTGGGGCTGCTTTAAACCGTGGTTGGGGAGGATGGGGAGAATCTGGACAAAATTTTCTGGGCTGGGGCGCTCGAGCTGACCTACGAGGGGCTGCTTTGGGTTGGGCTCCCGGGGCCGATGGACCTGGGGTCCTGACTGTTACCGTTACAGCCTGTGGTTCCTCCACAGCTGCCGGCTCCAGCTCCCCTCCCTCAGGCTCCGCCCCCCCGGGGTCGGGATCTGTGGCTTCCGACTCCACCTCACCTGTCCCTACAGGTAACGAGTCTCCACCCCCACTCCCTACCTCCCCCAAGCTTGAGTCGAGGGCGGGACTGCCGTCCTCTGACTCTTCCTCCTCCGTGATTGGGTCTAAAGCGAGGTTGAGCTGTTCGGGCTCTCCCCTGCCTAAATCCCATTCAAAAGATGAGACCTCCCACTCCAATGGGATGGCCTCTCCCTTCACGCAGGCTACTGCTCCAGCCTGTGTGGTCTGTGACTCTGTTACAGGCTGAGGATCTTTGTTCTCAGACCTGGTCCCCTTTGGTGGCCCTGGTGTACCCGGTTTAAACAGTTTACACTGGTTGATGTGAAACCATTTGGTACGTCGGGGCGTCTTCACTGCATAAACCATGGGGCTGGCTTTGTCTACAATGCTGTCTGGCCCCATGTACAGTGGTTCAAAACTCCCTACCCTGGCGTAGTTTCGGACCATGACCTGGTCCCCGACTACCCACTCTTGTTGTTTCCGAGGTTCCAACAACAGTTTATTTCCCTGGTGCTGTCTTCCCATGTTCCCAGCCGCCTGCCCATAAATCTGTCTCAGGCGCTCCAAGAGGGTTTGGGCGAATTTGTCCCGTTTCACCTCTCGGAGCTGGCCCTCAGTGAGCACCGGGGCTAGCACATGGGTGGGTGTTCGCATGATCCTTCCAGTCATTAACTCGTGCGGGGAATACCCCGTGCTTTTGGACTGGCTGGCTCGGATCCCCATGAGGACTAAAGGCAGGACCTCCGCCCATTTCTGGGGCGAGCCCATTGTCTCTTTCCTCAGCTTTTCCTTGAGGGTCCGATTCATACGCTCAACAATCCCAGATGACTGGGGATTGTATGCTACGTGCCACTTTCCCTCAATGCCCAAGAGCCTGAGGGCGTTCTGCATTACTTGACCGGTGAACTGACTCCCTTGGTCGGACTCTACAAAACGGGGGAGTCCCCACCGTGAGAACACTTCCCGAATCAAGATCTTAGCAGTACCCAGTGCCGTAGCTGTTCTGCACGGGAAGGCTTCTACCCATATGGTGAACACATCTACCAGGACAAGGCAGTACTTATAGCCTCCCTGGGCGGCGGGCAGGGGCCCTATGTAGTCGACCTGAATCGACTGCCATGGTCCCTCTACCCTCCTGATGTGCCCCATGGGCACCTTCCTTTTGTGGGGGTCTGGGTTGTTAGCAGCACACACAAGACAGCTTGCGCAGAACTCGCGGACATCGTCCCGAAGTCCCGGCCACCATCCCGCCTGTTCCACCCATTGCCAGGTGACCTCAGGTCCGGGGTGTCCCGCTCCTGGACCCTCGTGGGCCAATTGCAGGAATTCCCTTCGGTGCTGCTGCGGCACAACCCACTGCTCCTTTCGGAACAGCATACCTTCCTTGACTGTGTGGGCTGCCGTACTGTACGGACCTTCTACCTGTTTGCCCTCTGTGATGGCTTTTAGGACTGCTTTTAGGGCGGGATCCAGGGTTTGGACGGTCTTTAGGTCTGGGGGGGGCGGTGTCACCCCTGTGTTCCCGGGAATTCCCTCCCTGCCTTGGATCGCCGCCACGGGTCCGGGTTCGTATGGGTCCCAGAGAATGCCGCTGCGGGCACCCTCCCTGGCTAGCGCATCCGCCTGCTGGTTGCCCTGACTGCGGGGTTCTGTAATGGAGTGAGCCTTCACCTTATGGATGAACACCTCTCCTTTCTCCCCCACAGCTGCTAGGATCTTCTCCAGCAAGGGCTTAACTGTTAAAGGCCGCCCGTCCGCGGAGGTGTACCCGCGTCGGGACCAGATGGCGAGGTACTCCGTACACGAATTGCACGTGAACATGCTGTCTGAGCAAATCGTGTATGGGGTTGGGAAAATCTCGGGGTGGGTAACCACGTACGCCACCACGGACAGTTCAGCCTGCTGCGCGCTCATAGTGCTGGGGAGCTTAATTGCCAGGGCAATGTTTGCCGCAGGGTCATAAACTCCACACCCTGTGAGTCGCTTGCCGTCAGCTACAGTGCTAGAACCGTCTACGTAGATCTCGCGGCCCGTGGGATGTATCCCGGCCCGTAAACCTATGTTAACTTCCCATACCCCTTCTACGGAACATTGATGGGCTGTCCCGGGATATGCCATATTGGCTGCGAGCCTTGGCGCGCAGAGGCCTTTAACTTTGAGATCCATCTGGGAAAGGAGGAGGGTCCAGCGCGCAATCCGAGCGCTGCTTACGGTCCCATCCTTAATCCTCCCGTCCAGAAGCATCTTCGTGGGGGTGTGATGGGTGAGGAGCGTAATGGGCGAGGTCCCTGTGAAGATCACTGATCTGTTCACAGCCCAATGCGTGGCCAGGAGATGCCGTTCGCAATTGGAGAAACTCCTCTCCACATCCGTGAGCACCCTGGAGGAATAAACTACTGGTCTTAGCTTGCCATGCCGCTCTTGGAGCAGCACTGCGCTCAGGCTGTCCCCACTAGCGGCTACCTCCAGAAAGAACTCCTCTCCCCCATCTATGGCCCCTAGGGCTGGCGCGGTTTGCAGATCTCTTTTCAACTTCTCGAATGCTGCCTGGCACCCCTCGTCCCAAGACCACTCGACTCCCTTGTGTAAGAGTCGAAGTAGCGGGGCCGCTGTGGCAGCATAGTCCTCGATGAAATCTCTGCAGTACCCGGTCAATCCCAAAAAGGACCTTACACCCGTTACTGTGTTGGGAATCGGCAGATCTTGTATAGATTCCCGTCTGGCCTTATCTATGGCTCTTTCCCCAGCGCGGATGGCCAGACCCAGGAATTTAACTTCCTGCTGGCCGATCTGGGCTTTCTTTGGGTTTACTTTGAAACCCTTCCTTTCTAACAGTTCCAACAATTCGGCTAACAGTGGGCCGTGCTGCTCCCTTGTATCTGTGAACAGGAGTAAGTCGTCCACATACTGCACTATCTGGTTGGGCTGGCTGAACTCTTTCAAACTCCCCGCCATACACTGATGGAAAATGCTGGGGCTGTTGTGAAAACCCTGTGGTAAGCAGTTCCAGGTGTACTGTTGCCCTTTGAAAGTAAAGGCAAACTTGTACTGGTCCTCCCGCCGCAGCGGAATGGACCAAAAACCGTTCGAGATGTCCAGCACCGTGAATGTGGTCGCCGATGCTGGAATACTCCCTATTAAGTCTGCAACTGCTGCTACCGTGGGCGCGCAGGCTGGGATATTACTATTGAGGACTCTATAGTCCACTGTGGCTCTCCACGAATTGTCCGGTTTCTTTACCGGCCATAATGGGGAGTTCACGTGGGTGGCTATCGTCCTCAATACACCCTGCTGTACCAATGAAGATATTGCTGTCTCCATGTCGGGTTCTGCCTCCTTGGGGAAATTATACTGCTTTTGGGGTCGGATCATGGGGTCCCCGTCTACGCTGACTTCGAACCCAGTGACTCTCCCGCAGTCGTGCTTGTGGGTGGCGAACGCGGTCAGATTTTCTGACACACGCGCCTGCAAGTCCGTTGGGACGTTTGTTATCATGAACTCGAGATCGTAACCTCCTGAAGGCTTCATAGTGCACAGGGCCCCCTTTTCTTCCTTCCCCAGGATTACGACTACCTTACCTAAACCGCCCTCGGCTCCACAGAGACAGTGATTTCTCAGGTCCACGAGGATCCCGTGTTCCACCAAGAAATCAGCCCCGAGGATGCCTTTCCCCCCCCCCCTCTTTCCACTTCAATAGGATGCACGTCCATGTGGTGTGGAGCGCTCCCAACTGAATGGAGAGCGGGAGGGAGTGCGCGCCAGCCTGTGCTCTACCCGTGAAACCCGCTACTAAATATGGAGCCTGGGCGGACAGAGGTGAGGCAAAAGGTTTGTCCGTGTGGATCAAGGTACACGAAGCTCCCGTATCCAACAGGTAACTATCCCTTTGTTTCTCCACCTCCATCTCCACCACAGGTCTTCTCCAAGCGTCATAGCGGAGCGGACACAAGTAGATGGGCTGCGCGGGCGTCAGTCATTTAGGTGTTTCGGCTGGGGTCTCGGGGGCGATAGGGCTGTTAGCAACCGCTACCTTCCCCTGCCAGGTCATCAGAGACCGCATAGTCTCCAAGACTGACTCGATCGCAGCGGGGTCCACAACCGCACCACCCACTTCATTCGGGGCAAAGGCTACGGTTGGGTTCTGGACTGGTGTTGGGGCAGCGGCCTGCACTTGTGGTTGTGCTGGTGTTGGGGAAACTCTCGGGCCGTTGGCGACTCGGGCTTGGGCTCGATCTTGGGCTGCGGCGAACGCTCTCTCCCTCTTATCCTTCCAAGGATTCCTACAGTCCTTGCGCCAATGACCCTCCTTCCCACACCCGTAACAACTGCTATTTGCTTGGGGATGGCGATTTCCCTCCTGACGCCATTCCTTTTTAGCAGAGGCTGCGGGTCTCACCTCATGCACCTTTCCTTTCACAACAGGCGTTTTCTTGCCCTTGTTGTTTCTATAACTGATCGTGAGCTGATCTAGTACTACTTCCTCCGTGGAGCGGGCGTTAGTGGGGTCAAACCATGCTTTGGCCTGTTCCTTCACTACTGGCAGGCAACCTGCTACCAGGCACCGAAGCCAGTGAGCCCTTTGTTCGCCATCCAGCCCGGCCCGGGCCGGCCCGCCCGGGCAGCTGCGCCGATACACTGGCCACAACCTGTCGGCGAAAACCCGTGGGGGTTCTCCCTCTAGCTGCACTGTCTTTTCTAAACGGAGGAACGGAGTTCCGTCCCCCTCTCCCATGATCTCCAGAATCTCATCCCGTAGCAACTCATAGTCCCTGTGCCCTCTCTTGCTCTCGTCAGGGAGACACTGGAGGAGCGAACTGTCCAGGGAGAACAGCAGCATTTTAGACTGTTCAACCCCGTCGCAGTCATTGACTGCTGCGGTCTGCTCCACGTCCCTGAAATGCACGGAGGGATCTCCTGACTCGGAGAGTTTTGGGATGTGACTTATCATCTCTCTTAGCTGTCGTGCGCTATGAGGCATTATGATCTGACTCTCAAGGGGTCCGTCATCGCCATTTTCTTCATTTGGACCGATCCTCCGGTGTCTCGTTGGACACATTGGCGCCGACCCCGACTCTACTGTCTGGGGTTGCTCTACCTCAGGGCTCTCTTCCTCCACCGTCTCCGTCTCCTGTCCCGGAGTCCAAGACTCCTCATAGGCAGGAGGCGCAGAAGGTTCGGGGGTTGGTACCCCAACTGCCTCTTGTGGAATCGGTCTTTTGGATTCCTTGGCTAGCAACAGCTGACTCGCTGGTGGATTTATGAGACACACCAACCCGTTTGCCTTCGCTAGGGCCTTTCTCAGGTCCTCTAGCTCCCGGCGGCAAGTGCTGTGGTCGGTGTTCTCAGATCTATCCTCCATGGCCATTTTATATGCTGCCCTGGCTCCCAGGAGCTTTTCCTCTTGGGCATCTACTTGTTTGGCTAGACGGGAACACCTCTCTCTCATTCTACCTTCACTGGCCTTGGCCTCAACGACCTGACATTTTAAATATTCTACCCGGGTTTCGTGGCAGCGAATTACAGAGCGGCGTTCCTGGTTCAGCGCGTCAAGCGATTCAATCAGTTTTTGACCTCCCGCAACCTTTTCCTCCATGCCTTTAAGCAAGCCGTTGATCTGGACTGTCTGTGCTGCAACCACCTGGTCCAAAAGCTGGACTTGCTTCTTGTAGCACATCAGCCAGACCGCCTTTTCTACAGATTTCTTATGCTCTCTACCCGCTGTCCACTTGATGGCTGCGTCTAGCGGGCGCCTATCCCTTAGTAGATCAGATATCCATTGTTTTGTGAGGTTGACTTTTCCGAAAACATAATCTGCTATTCTTTCATCCATCACATTTCGTCTATTCAGATCTTGATCTAACACACTACTTTCCTGCTGCCAAGGTCCTGCCGCGGTCGCCATTTCTGTAGGGGGTTTCTCTTGCTCTTTCTGGTCTCCTGCCAGGCTTCGTGCAATAATTACCCTTGAGTGGTTCGACCCACTCCCCCCTACGGTTCTAGACCTTGGACTTAGGTGCAGAGAACAGTAGTGCAGAGAAAGAACTCAATAGACCAGGTTGAATAGCACGAAATGGATGCTTTTATTTTTAAACAGTTTGAAGCATTACAAAATACATGTCATAGGCACAGATTAAAGTTACTACAATCATGCACAAATTTATGAACTTGACTCTATGGAAATGGGGAACACACGGCACATCGAAAAAGGGGAAAACACATTACGATTTCCCTTAACTCCCTCCCCTATACCTAAACTAAGTTTTGACCTGGGGAACTTGGGATCATGCTCACCACTCTCGAAATCGCGAGAAAGGGGGTTCGCAGCCTTTTTGGCACCGCTTTCCGTCGTCACGTGGATTTGGAAACTTCTGGCGCAGTCGATATTCTTTCCTCCCTCGAGGCGGTGGGGTAGACCCAGCCTCGATGAGCGCTCGTTAAGGTTGAGATCCACTAAGTCAATTTGGGTTCATGGAGCAGACCCAGATGCAGGCTATGCACTTGGGAGAATCTTGTGGCATCGATCGCCGGTTCTCCAGAGGGTTTCTTCTCCGTCGGCCTGGGTCGTCGATGATCTCCCGACCCCAGTACCCGGGCCACCCTCGTCGTCTTCTCGTCGTGGCCGAGCCTTGTTTGGCTGAACACCGACCACGTTGTCCTTTTACCGAAACCGTCCGTCTTTAAAAAAAAACGAAAACGTTTTCATCGATCTGCCGAAGTGGAAGAGGCGCCGATCCGGGCACCGTCCGCCCTTCGTTCGTTCCTCGTAGAAGAAAGTTCTTGAAGAAATGGAAGCCTGAAGTCGCCCAACAAGAAGCCGTGGCAGTGAAGAAGAATTTGTTCAAGTAACCCGGAGTCCGAAGTAACTTAGATGGGCTTTCAATCCATAGTTATACTCTTTTGGGACAGTCTTATCTCCCGCCAAATCATAGTCCTGTCTTTGTATTAATTTTGGCGGGCAGAAATCTCTGCAGGGGCGCTTTGTCTTGTAACGGAGCCGGTGATAACTTAAACTGGCCTTCCTGGCCGATAATGTCTTTCAATGTCTTTTGCATTGTCACCGTGGCTCGGTTCGCATATTGATCGGTCCGGACATTTTCCTTGATGGCTGCTAAACGGTTTTTCCTTTGTACGATAAATGGGTATAAGTGTTTTTTACATTGTCCGCCCATATCTTGATGGGCCCCATCCTGTACTTATAATCCATTGAATATGTATGCTGTTGCTCTGAGTTTCGGTTCCCAGAGACTGGCTTTCGTGGGCTCACTGTCTTCAATCCACAAGCCTGTCTGGCTTGCAGTAACAGAAATAAAATGGTTCATAAACTGATCACGGGGCCTGGCGGCCATTTTGTATGCCCTTTTATCAAAGGTTTTTCTGTGCAAGCTTACTTTGGTCAATAAACAGTCTTAATTTTATCCAGTTTTCTTGCGTGATTTTTGCTGAAAATTGCGAATCTTACAGCTGGGTTTCTGGGATATGCTGTGTGGCAAGAGCGGGGTTTGGGGCTTTTGATGTGTTCTCGTGTGGGGTTGCATCCGACGGGTTCTGTGTCCTTGTGTGTGTTGTTTTTGTGTCATCAGGTTTTTGGACCTTAGGAGTTTTGTGTTGCCTGCTGAGCCTTTCTACGGCCTCCATAGTTTTGTTTAGCTGAGTATGGAGTTCTTTGATCTCATTTCTTTGTTCCTCTACGGTCTTTCTCAGCTTGTGGGTGGTGGACTCGTTTTCCATTTTCAGCTGCTTGAGTTCTTCCTTCAAATTCTTGGCCTGTGTTTCTCTGTATTCGTTGAAATCGAGTTCTAGTTTGGACAGACTCTCCTTCAGCATTGTGTTTGCGTTGAGAGGTGTGGGGGGGGTGGAGATGGGCAGGGAGGTGGTTGCCTCTGCTGGTCTCTCTTCTTCTTCCTCCGCTTGGCTCTCCTCATCCTCTGTTCGAATCTCTATTGCCTCCTGTCCATTGGTCCTCTTTGTGGCTGCCTTAGTTTTCAACTGGGGGAAATCTTTTTCGAAGGAGTTCAGATTTTCTGCATTCCCCTGTATCATGATCTTTCCTGTTTTGATGTAGTAGCTTATGGTTAACAGGGGGTCATCTTTATCTAGATTTCCATCTTTACATATTTTCAGTCTGCCTCCACTGCCAATACCTTCACTGAAGACGTATGCGTAGTGTTTTTTTAAAGTCTCCTTCCATGAGGGAATGGAGTCGGTGTAGAATATGAGGTTGTTCTTCGTCTTAATCCCTCTGTGTGTGGTATAGTCAACGTAGAGGACCTCTGGGTTACTTTTTAGTGTTATGTCCTTGTATTTTTCCTTTGTTTTACTTTTTGTGTAATGCTCAGGATATGTCATTTCCCTGCTCATTGTAGTCGTTTGTTTTTGTCTCAGATATATAACTTTTTTTCTTATATTTTTTTTTTTTTTTTCGTGTTCCACTTTATCCCACTTTTAGGTCCAAAATTGAAAGTTTTTCAGGGGTTCATCTTTGATATAGTTGCTCTTAAAAGTTTCTCTTTCTCTTTCTTTCACAGGCTCTTGGTTCGGGTAGTTTATCTATTTTCTCGGGTTTCTATTCCTTTTTCTCGCGGGTTTGTTGTTCTTTTTTCAGGTTTTTTTTTCTTTTCGAAATAAATTTAAATAAAATTAAACTATTTTTTTCGAACTAAATTTAAATAAAATGAAACTTAGGTAGAATTATGTAAAACTTTTTTCTCCGGTGTTTTCCTCTTCCAACTCTCTCACTCGCTCTCCGGGTCTCGGACTCGCTCTCTCTCTCCTTGCTCCAAAATCGTCCACTCTCCATTCCTCGGACTCGTTTGCTCTCCGCGCTCCGGGCGGATCTCCTCGCCTCGTCGTGTCGGTCTCAGGCCCCCGGGTTTTTTGACTCACCAGGCTGTTTTCTGCCCTGGTCTCCCGGTCTCCGATCCCGCTGTCTCTGGGCCTCGTGGTCTCGGGTTCACCCTCCCCAGGCCTCTTGTTCACTGTCCTGGTTCGGGCCGCTCCTCCCGTTCTCCGACCTCGCGGTCTCTGGGCCTCGTGGTCTCGGGTTCACCTTCCCCAGGTCTCTTACTCGCTTTCCCGGTTCGGGCCGCTGCTCCCGGTCTCCGATCCCGCGGTCTCTGGGCCTCGCGTTCGCCCTCCCCAGGCCTCTTACTTGCTGTCCCGGCTCGGGCCGCTCCTCCCGGTCTCCGATCCCGCGGTCTCTGGGTCTCGCGTTCTCGGGTTCGCCCTCCCCAGGCCTCTTACTTGCTGTCCCGGTTCGGGCCGCTCCTCCCGATCTCCGATCCCGCGGTCTCTGGTTCTCGGGTTCGCCCTCCCCAGGCCTCTTACTTGCTGTCCCGGTTCGGGCCGCTCCTCCCGGTCTCCGATCCCGCGGTCTCTGGGCCTCGTGGTCTCGGGTTCACCCTCCCCAGGCCTCTTACTTGCTGTCCCGGTTCGGGCCGCTCCTCCCGGTCTCCGATCCCGCGGTCTCTGGGCCTCGCGTTCTCGGGTTCGCCCTCCCCAGGCCTCTTACTTGCTGTCCCGGTTCGGGCCGCTCCTCCCGGTCTCCGTTCTCGCGGTTCAGGCTCCATGCTGCGGCTGCTGCTCGGGCTCTGTTTCGGTGCCTCGCTAATCCGGGTTTATCTCGCTGTCTTTTCTTTTTTGCTTTTTTGCTTTTTTTCTTTATTCCGGGTTTTTTTTTTTTTTTCCTTTGGCGCTCTTTTTGGCCTTTCGGTCTTTTTCTTAGGTATTTAGTACTTAATCTAAACTTAACTTAACTTAAATTAAACTAAACTAAACTAAACTGAACTCTCTCACATTCTCTCTTTGACTAAAGTTAACTTTAGCTTTTAGAAGTAGCTTTTTCTACACTTAAAAGATAAAAACCTTAAGAAAATTCAGCAGCCCATCTTCAGCGTGTCTCTCTCTCTCTATCTCCCCAGTCTCTCTCTCTCTCTCTCTCTCTCACTCTCCTTCTCTCTGTTTCCCTCTCCCTATCTCTCAGTCTTGCTCACTCTCTCCATCTCTCTCTCTCTCTCTCTCTCTCTCTCCCCTTCTGTCTGTTTCCCTCTCCCTACCTCTCAGTCTTGCTCACTCTCTCCATGTCTCTCTCTCTCTCTCTCTCTCTCTCTCCTTCTGTCTGTTTCCGTCTCCCTATCTCTCAGTCCTGCTCAATGTCTCCATGTCTCTCTCTCTCTCTCTCTCTCTCCTTCTGTCTGTTTCCCTCTCCCTATCTCTCTGTCTTGCTCACTCTCTCCATGTCTCTCTCTCTCTCTCTCTCTCCTTCTCTCTCTTTCCCTCTGATGTGCCTCAATAATTCCGAGACTCGAAGGTAGCAGAACAAAACAAGGCTTTTATTAACTTAGAACGAAACACGTAAGCGAGAGAGATGTTGTCCTTCTGGAGATTGGGGCTAGACCGAAGCTAGCTTACAAACGGGGCCAGGTATGGGCGGAGCCCTACACACAGCACATTCCAGCACATTCCAGTATACAATACAGCACATTCCAGTACACAATACAATGAGGTCTGGGGGAAGGGAAATGACACTGAAACCGATCTCAGTCACAGGCAGTGATGAATGGAAATATTTCATCACATTCACCCCTTCTATAGATTTAGTCTGTTCGGGGGTTTGATAGTCCTCTGCGACCGACGTGGCTGTTGTGGTGCCGCGGGTGTCGGCTGGGTGTCCCCGGTAGCCTCCTGGGTCTCTGCCGGGGGTGCCGCCAGGGTTGTTGAAGGGGTAGTTGGTGGGGGTGCCGTTGGTCGGTGTTCTTCCGGGGGTGATGAAAGAGTAGTGGGTGGGTAAGAGTTGCTGTGATCGTCGTTGCCGCTATTGCCGTGGTTGTTGTCGATGCCGGCTGGGGCGACGTCTTTTATGGACACGGTGTCCTCCCTTCCATCGGCGTGCCGGACATATGCGTATTGGGGTTTGGCGTGGAGTAGGTGTACTGGCTCCACGAGAGGGACCGTCTTGTGGCCCCTCACATGCCTTTGCACGAGTACCGGACCTGGGGTGGAGAGCCATGACGGCATGGATACGCCTGAGGTGGATTTCCGGGGAAAGACAAACATTCGTTCATGAGGCGTGGTATTAGTGGCCGTACACAATAGCGACCGTATCGAATGGAGCACATCCGAGAGGACTTCCTGCCAGCGGGAGATAGGGAGGCCCTTGGTCCTTAGAGCTAGAGTGACTGCTTTCCATACTGTCCCGTTCTCTCGCTCCACTTGGCCGTTACCCCGGGGGTTGTAGCTGGTGGTACGGCTCGTGGCGATCCCCCTGGACAGCATGTACTGGCGTAGCTCTTCACTCATGAAGGACGCCCCCCTATCCGTATGGATGTAGCTCGGCATACCGAACAGGCAGAACAGGCTGTTGAGGCATTTAATAACCGTGGCGCTGGTCATGTCTGGGCAGGGGAAGGCGAATGGGAACCGGGAGTATTCGTCCACAATGTTCAGGAAGTAAACATTGCGGTCGACGGACGGGAGGGGGCCCTTGAAATCTAAGCTGAGCCGCTCAAAGGGCCGTGTAGCTTTGATTAAGTGGGCTCTATCTGGGCGGTAGAACCGAGGCTTGCACTCAGCGCAAGTGCGGCAGTTCCTGGTCAGGGACCGAACTTCCTCAATCGAGTAGGGTAAGTTACGGGACTTTATGAAGTGGAACAGCCGCGTGACCCCTGGGTGGCAGAGGTCGTTGTGGAGGGTCTGTAGCCGATCCCCGGTGGCGCTGGCACACATCCCTCGTGAGAGGGCGTCAGGGGATTCGTTAAGGGCCCCTGGCCGGTAAATGATGTCGTACTCGAAGGTGGAGAGCTCGATCCGCCACCTAAGAATCTTATCATTTTTAATCTTCCCCCTCTGTTTATTATTGAACATAAACGCTACCGACCGCTGGTCGGTAAGTAGGGTGAAGCGTTTGCTGGCTAGGTAGTGGAGCCAGTGGCGCACTGCCTCCACGATGGCTTGGGCCTCCTTTTCCACGGAGGAGTGTCTGATCTCGGGCCCTTGGAGGGTCCTCGAGAAGAAAGCTGCAGGCCGCCCCGCCTGGTTGAGGGTGGCCGCCAAGGCGAAGTCAGACGCATCACTTTCCACTTGAAATGGAGTGTTCTCGTCCACTGCCTGTAGCGTGGCCCGCTCAATATCCTGCTTAATGCTTTTGAAGGCGGCGTGGGCCTCAGCAGAGAGCGGGAAAGAGGATGCTTTCAAGAGGGGGCGGGCTTTGTCGGAGTAGTTGGGGACCCATTGGGAATAATAAGAAAATAACCCCAGGCATCTTTTCAGGGCTTTGGGAGTGTTGGGCAGGGGCAGCTCCCGTAGTGGGCGCAATCGGTCGGGGTCTGGTCCGATTTCCCCATTCTCCACCACGCTGCCTAGTATGCAGAGGCGCGTGGTGTTGTAAACGCACTTGTCCTCGTTGTAGGTGAGGTTGAGTTTTTGTGCGGTTTTCAGGAACCTCTCGAGGTTCGAGTCGTGATCCTGCTGGTTGTGACCGCAGATGGTGACGTTGTCGAGGTAGGGGAAGGTTGCCTGCAAGTGGTGGTCATCGACCATGCGGTCCATCTCCCTCTGGAAGACCGAGACCCCATTCGTCACCCCAAAGGGGACTCTGAGGAATTGGTAGAGGCGTCCGTTCGCCTCGAAGGCGGTGTACGGGCGGTCCTCTGGTCTGATAGGGAGCTGGTGGTACGCTGACTTGAGGTCGATGGTGGAGAACACCCGGTATTGGGCGATTTGGTTCACCATTTCTGATATGCGGGGTAGCGGGTAGGCGTCTAGTAGGGTGTACCTGTTGATCGTTTGACTATAGTCGATCACCATCCATTTCTTCTCGCTACCCCTTACCACTACCACTTGGGCGCGCCACGGGCTGTTGCTGCGTTCAATAATGCGCTCTTTCAGGAGCCTGTCTACCTCGGTCGCGATAAACCGCCTGTCCTCCCAGCTGTACCTCCTGCTTTTGGTCGCTATTGGCCGGCAGTTAGGGGTAAGGTTCGCGAATAGCGAAGGCGGCTTTACCTTCAGGGTAGCCAGACCGCACACTGTGAGGGGCGGCTGGGACCCACCGTACTTGAGCGTGATGCTTTGGTGGTTGCACTGGAAATCCAGGCCCAAGATCACGCTCGCACATAGGTTCTTCATGATTAATACTTTAAAATTATCATATACAGTTCCGTTAACGCACAATTGTACCGTGCAGTAACCCAGAATGGTCGATGTCTGGGTTTTGTCAGCCATAGAGATGGTACCCTGAGTAGGGACCACCTTTAGGGAGAGTTGTTGTGCCAGTTCTGGGTGGATAAAGCTCTCCGTGCTTCCACTGTCAATTAAGCATTTAACCCAGCACCCGTTTACCTCGATGTCCACCATTGATCTGGATAGCGGGTGCGGCCTGGTCTGGTCCACTGTGACCGATGCCACTGTAGGGCCCTGATCGATACAAGATGGCGTCCACGCTGTCTGCTCACAAGATGGCGGACCCCACGAGGTCGGGCAAGATGGCGTCCAAGACGGCCGCTCCCACGGCGCACACGCGGCGGTGGCGGGTTTTCCGGCGGGGTTCCCTCTGCACACCTTCCCGAAGTGCCCCTTCTTACCGCACTTAAAGCAGGTGGTGCCTATCGCCGGGCACAGGTTTCTGGTGTGCTTTGGCTGCCCGCAGAAGTAGCAGTTGGGTCCCTGACGCGTCGCGGCTGTCGTAGGGCTTCTGGGGGGAGAGCGGGGCCCAGCCGGTGTCGGGCTGTCGGGCGGGGAAGATGCCTTCCAAGATGGCGGCGCCCTCGGTGCACACGTGGCAGCGTGGACGGCGCGGGCTGAAGAGTAGGCGTCCGGGTTTCTCTGGGCCACATCCAGGGATCGCGCGGTGTCCGCAGCCTGTTTCAGGTCCAACCCCGTTTTTACCAGCAGTCTTTGCCGGATGTAAGTGGAGCTGAGGCCTGTGATGAAGGCATCGCGAACAAGCTCGTCAGTGTACACCGCGGCTTTTACATCTCGGCACTTGCAGTCTTTGCCAAGCATTTTCAGGGTGCTTAGGAACACCTCCACCGATTCCCCAGGTCGCTGTGCGCGGGTGGGGAGCAGGTGCCTAGCATACACCTCATTCGTAGGCTGCTGGTAATGCGCCTTTAAGATGTCGCAGGCGGCCAGGTATGTCTCGGCGTCTTGGATGAGGGGGTAAACCCGGTGGCTTACCCAATTCCGCAGAATTCCGAGTCTCATCCTTGCAGCGTCCGTAGCGTCTTTGACGGCTGCGGAATTGTCCAGGAAGAATTCCATACACTCAAACCAGTGTCTGAAGCGTGCTGATGCGTCCGGAGCATGTTGATCCAAATCCAAACGTTCGGGTTTCAGGAGTTGATCCATAGTGTTGAAAAAATAAGTTAATAAAATTGATGTGCCTCAATAATTCCGAGACTCGAAGGTAGCAGAACAAAACAAGGCATTTATTAACTTAGAACGAAACACGTAAGCGAGAGAGATGTCGTCCTTCTGGAGATTGGGGCTAGACTGAAGCTAGCTTACAAACGGAGCCAGGTATGGGTGGAGCCCTACACACAGCACATTCCAGCACATTCCAGTATACAATACAGCACATTCCAGTACACAATACAATGAGGTCGGGGGAAGGGAAATGACACTGAAACCGATCTCAGTCACAGGCAGTGATGAATGGAAATATTTCATCACACCCTCTCCCTATCTCTCAGTCTTGCTCACTCTCTCCACGTCTCTCTCTCTCTCTCTCCTTGTCTCTGTTTCCCTCTCCCTATCTCTCAGTCTTGCTCACTCTCTCCATGTCTCTCTCTCTCTCTCTCTCTCCTTCTGTCTGTTTCCCTCTCCCATTCTCTCAGTCTTGCTCACTCTCTCCATGTCTCTCTCTCTCACTCTCTCCCTCCTTCTGTCTGTTTCCCTCTCCCTATCTCTCAGTCTTGCTCACTCTCTCCCACTCTCTCTCTCTCTCTCGCCTTCTGTCTGTTTCCCTCTCCCTATCTCTCAGTCTTCCTCACTCTCTCCATGTCTCTCTCTCTCTCTCTCTCTCTCTCACCTTCTGTCTGTTTCCCTCTCCCTATCTCTCAGTCTTGCTCACTCTCTCCATGTCTCTCTCTCTCTCTCTCTCTTGCCTTCTGTCTGTTTCCCTCTCCCTATCTCTCAGTCTTGCTCACTCTCTCCATGTCTCTCTCTCTCTCTCTCTTGCCTTCTGTCTGTTTCCCTCTCCCGATCTCTCAGTCTTGCTCACTCTCTCCATGTCTCTCTCTCTCTCTCTCTCTCTCTTGCCTTCTGTCTGTTTCCCTCTCCCTATCTCTCAGTCTTGCTCACTCTCTCCATGTCTCTCTCTCCTTCTGTCTGTTTCCCTCTCCCTATCTCTCAGTCTTGCTCACTCTCTCCATGTCTCTCTCTCTCTCTCTCTCTCTCTCTCCTTCTGTCTGTATCCCTCTCCCTATCTCTCAGTCTTGCTCACTCTCTCCATGTCTCTCTCTCTCTCTCTCACCTTCTGTCTGTTTCACTCTCCCTATCTCTGAGTCTTGCTCACTCTCTCCATGTCTCTCTCTCTCTCTCTCTCCTTCTGTCTGTTTCCCTGTCCCTATCTCTCAGTCTTGCTCACTCTCTCCATGTCTCTCTCTCTCTCTCTCTCTCTCCTTCTGTCTGTTTCCATCTCCCTATCTCCCAGTCTTGCTCACTCTCTCCATGTCTCTCTCTCTCTCTCTCTCTCTCCTTCTGTCTGTTTCCCTCTCCCTATCTCTCAGCCTTGCTCACTCTCTCCATGTCTCTCTCTCTCTCTCTCTCCTTCTGTCTGTTTCCCTCTCCCTATCTCTCAGTCTTGCTCACTCTCCCCATGTCTCTCTCTCTCTCTCTCTCTCACCTTCTGTCTGTTTCCCTCTCTCTATCTCTCACACTTGCTCACTATCTCCATGTCTCTCTCTCTCTCTCTCTCTCTCTCTCTCCTTCTGTCTGTTTCCCTCTCCCCATCTCTCAGTCTTGCTCACTCTCTCCATGTCTCTCTCTCTCTCTCTCTCCTTCTGTCTGTTTCCCTCTCCCTATCTCTCAGTCTTGCTCACTCTCTCCATGTCTCTCTCTCTCTCTCTCTCTCTCTCCTTCTGTCTGTTTCCCTCTCCCTATCTCTCAGTCTTGCTCACTCTCTCCATGTCTCTCTCTCACGCTCTCTCTCCTTCTCTCTGTTTCCCTCTCCCTATCTCTCAGTCTTGCTCACTCTCTCCATGTCTCTCTCTCTCTCTCTCTCTTTCTGTCTGTTTCCCTCTCCCTATCTCTCAGTCTTGCTCACTCTCTCCATGTCTCTCTCTCTTTCTCGCTCTCTCTCATTCTCTCTGTTTCCCTCTCCCTATCTCTCAGTCTTGCTCACTCTCTCCATGTCTCTCTCTCTCTCTCTCTCTCCTTCTGTCTGTTTCCCTCTCCCTATCTCTCAGTCTTGCTCACTCTCTCCATGTCTCTCTCTCGCTCTCCTTCTGTCTGTTTCCCTCTCCCTATCTCTCAGTCTTGCTCACTCTCTCCATGTCTCTCTCTCTCTCTCCCTCTCTCTCCTTCTGTCTGTTTCCTCTCCCTATCTCGCAGTCTTGCTCACTCTCTCCATGTCTCTCTCTCTCTCTCTCAATTCAATTCAATTCAATTCAATTCAAATGCTTTATTGGCATGAAAGTTTACAGAGAACCATATTGCCAAAGCTTACATAGCAAAAAGGTACAGTTTTCCAACATTCTGTAGGTGTCAATCGATTTGACATTTGTTGGGTACATATAATATTACTTTTAAACAATATTAATTTTAAACAGTCTTTGTACTTCATTTGGTACGTTCAATATTAATTTTAAACAGTCTTAATTTTAAACAGTCCTCAGGTTGTGACATGTTGTTACATATTTGGCCCCAAGGTATGGTGTGTCTCCTTCTCCTCGGACTAATCTCAAGTTTGACAGATCATCCAATTCCTTGAAATCTGGGGTTGTTTGGCTTAGCTTGTTGAATAATATGTTTCTTGATGTGTTGAATTTTTCGCATTTTAGGAGGAAATGCATTTCTGTTTCAACCTCGCCAGCCAGACATTGATCGCATATTCTATTCTCTCTAGGCTGCCAGGATTTCTTGTATCTGCCTTTTTCAATTTCCAGTTGGTGGTCGCTTAGTCTGTACCTGGTGAGGGTCTGTCTCTCTTTTGTGTCTCTGATGGTCGTGAGGTAGTCTGCCAGTTTATATTCTCTTTTTAGGGCCCGGTAACATTCTAATCTGCTTTGGCTTTCGATTATTTTGTTCCAATGTTCCAGGTAGGTTTCTTTGCATTGTTTAATGATTTGGTTCACTCGGATTGGTGTTTGGACGGCTGTGTTGGTCTGGGGCTGGTCAGGGTCCGGCTGAGTACTTAGTTTCAGTAGCAGCTGACTCAGGGGACTCTTTTCTGGGTTTAGCTCTTGGGTCTGAAAGGCTTTGAAATGCCCTGCCAGTACACTTTACACCTAATCCCAGCATATTACCATCTCGTCTAGCTTCTAATCTCTTTTACTTCATTTGGGTCTTTTATTCTTTTGTCCGATCGCAGCCCTGCCTTCGATCTAGTTCCTTTACTCTCCAGTTTTGAAGAAGGGTCAGACCCGAAACGTCAACTCAAATTTCTCTCCACGGATGTTGCCTGACCTGCTGAGTTTTTCCAGAATTTTCTGTTGTTATTTCGGACTTCCAATATCTGCAGTATTTTGCTATCGTTGAAATGAAGGGTGTCTGGGGAGCTAGATTTGAGGTGATTTAGGAAGTTTAGTGCTCGTTTTTGGATGTTTATTATCAGTGGGTATCTGCCTAGTTCGGCTCTGCATGCATTTGTTGGCGTTTTTCTTTGGATGCGAAGGATGCTTCGGCAGAATTCTGCATGTAGGGCTTCTATTGTGTGTTTTTCCCATTTAGTGTAGCTTTGGTGATTTCGCGGGCCCCATACTTCACTACCGTACAGTGCAATGGGCAGGATTATGCTGTCAAATATTTTGAGCCAGATTTTGATTGGGATTTGGATGTTGTAGAATTTTCTTTTTATTGCATATAGGGCTCTTCGGGCTTTGTTGAAGCTCCCTGATGCTGTAATAGTTAGACCAAGGTAGGTGTAGCTCATAGTGTGTCCTATAGTGGTATCACTGAGGGTGAACTGGTATTTGTTTTCCTGACATCTGGGCCTTTTTTGAAAAATCATGATGTTGGTTTTCTTTAGATTTACTGTTAGAGCCCAATTTTGGCAGTATTTGTCGAGTAGGTCTCGTTGTTGCTGTAATCCCTGTTCTGTGGGAGACAGCAGAACCAGGTCGTCCGCATAGAACAGGGATTTCACTTCTCCATCCAGGAGACGGAGACCTGGTGACTCGCTTTGCTCCAGCATGTCTGCTAATTCATTTATGTATATGTTGAACAGGGTCGGGCTCAAATTGCAGCCCTGCCGGACGCCTCTTCTCTGGGTGAAGAAATCGGTGCGTTTGTCTCCAATTTTGACCCCGCATTTGTTTTTCAGATACATTGATTTAATAAGGTCATAGACTTTGCCCCCTATTCCACACGGAAGAAGTTTATAATAGAGCCCTTCGTGCCATATAGAGTCAAAGGCTTTCTTGAAGTTGATGAAACAGGCGAATATTTTCCCATTTTTTGTTTGGTGTATATGTTTTTCAATGAGGGTGTGAAGGGTATAGATATGGTCGGCGGTGCGGTGTTTTGGAAGAAAGCCTATTTGGTTTTTTCTGAGGATATTATGTTTGTTAAGAAAATCAAGTAATCTACTATTTAGAATACTGCAGAATAACTTCCCTAGACAACTGTTGACGCAGATGCCGCGGTAGTTATTTGGGTCTAATTTGTTTCCACTTTTATATATGGGGGAGATTAGTCCTTGGCACCAGATATCGGGAAAGCAGCCTGAACGTAATATGATGTTGAATAATTTGAGTACGGCACCCTGCATCTCCATATTGCTGAACTTTAGCATTTCATTTTTGATGTTGTCTGGGCCACAGGCTTTCTTTAGGTGGAGAGATTTTGTTTTTGTGGCCAGTTCTTTCCATGTGATTGGGGAGTCTAGAGGGTTTTGGTTGTCTTTAATTGTTGCTTCTAATGTGTGGAGTTTTTCTGTGACCTGATGTTGACTTGGGTTTGTTTCGTTTATTGGGATGTCTTTGTAGAGGTTTTCAAAATGTGTTCTCCAGATGTCGCCATCTTGGATTGGTAATGCTTGCAATTGTGTTGTACTCAGGTTATTCCACATTTCCCAGAATTGTTTTGGATTGGTGGAGTTTTCAATTTCTTCGAGTATTTTGTGGGTATAGTTTTGTGTTTTGTTCCTAATGGTGTGTTTATATCTTTTGAGGGTTTCATTGTATCTAGTACGTAGGTCCGGATTGTTTGGTTGGCGATGCTTTTGGTTTGTTATTTTTCTCAGGTTTTTTCTGGCATTTTTGCATTCGTGGTCAAACCATTTCTTATTTTTATTTTGTCTTTTGTGACGCTTCCTCTTCTGTTTCACAAGGTCGGCTTTTACAGCTGCCTCATGGAAGATCATATTTATATCCTCTATGGCCATGTTTACACCATCTCTGGTGATCTCGTATGGGTTTTCTTTAAATTTTGATATTTTACTTGTGAGATCAGGTGACTTTAGTGCTGTGATGAATTTTTCTCCACTGTCTGGGGCCCATCTGTATGTCTGGTTTATTTTATGCAGCTTACTGGGTTCCTTTTTTGTGTCTGTAGTTTGGGCAGAAAGTTTAAGGTATATATTTATTTGGTTATGGTCTGAGAGGGGGGATTGCTGCCTGACAGTGAATGAGTTGATATCGCAGGGGTCCAGGTCAGTGATTGTATAGTCCACCACACTAGACCCAAGAGTTGAGGAGTATGTGAGTCTCCCTAGGGAGTCCCTTCTGAACCTACCGTTAACTATGTACAGGCCTAAGGCTCGGCAGAGTTGCACTACCTCCCTACCGCTTTTATTTATTTCACGATCAAGGTTGTTCCGATTTGCGATGGCTGGTGTGACATCTAAAGGGGTCTGGCCAAACACATGGTTGTTTCCCTGTGGGTCTATGAAGTCAGGTTCACAACCGGTCCTTGCATTTAGGTCCCCACATATTATCACCTTTCCTTGGGCCTGGAAATGGCTGATTTCCATGTGGAGAGTATCAAATAACTCCTCTTCGAAATATGGCGATTCTATTGGAGGTATGTAGATCGCACATAAGTAAACATCTTTTTTTGCTATTCCTATATTTTTATCTAGTTTTAGCCATACGTGTGATTTTCCCTGTTTTACCGGTGAGATGTGTTTGTCCAGTTCTCCCTTATACCACACCAATATTCCCCCGGAGGTTCTGCCCTTGCGTGTTTTAGTGTTCTTTACTGAGGGCACAATGATTTCATGGTACATTGGAGGACAGTGGGTCGGCACGTCCTTTTGTCACCATGTTTCTGTTAACACAATTATTTCAATGTCTTTTATAGCTTTTAGGAATTCAGGGTCTGTACTCTTCATCCCAAAAGTTGAGGAGCGGAGGCCCTGGATATTCCAGCAGCTTATGTGGAAAGAACGCATTTATATAGTTCAATAAAATGAAATAAAATGGACCTATTTTGTGGGATGAGTGTGGAAACACTATTTTCTATAATGCTAAATGATGATTTAGTATAAATTTCATGAGGCATGCACATATATCTATCTAATAATAGTAATAATACTGATCAATAATGATAATGATAAATAACAATATTAATAATTTCTCCGGCTTTCTATCAGGCTGTTCAGCATCGTCATGATCTTTCTCAGTTCTTGGTCTACAGTCTGTGGTCTAGAGGGGGGTCTTGGGTCAGGTATAAAAGTATGATTCTGTTGTTGGTTTTGTAATGGGGGGTGGGGGACATTGGTGGTCCTGTTTGGGCTCCCAGTGGTAGAGGGGGTGGGAGGGCTGCGTCTTTTGGCAGTGTTTATGAGGTTTCTTGCGAAGACCCACATCCGCTGTTTCAGTAGATGTATTTCGTCATAGAGGTCCCTTGTGTTGATGTTTGGATGATGGGCCAGGGAGACGTTGTGGAGGACAGAACATCTCGTGTCGATCTCCCTGTTGGTGTTGTGGATTATATAGGCTGGGGTGTCCTTTCTGGGCAGTAGTGTGGAGATCACGATCCGCGCCTCGGGGAATTCCCTGCTGGCCTTTTCCGCCATCCTGCTCACCGCCCTAGCAGTGCCTTCCTGTAGGGTGCGTAGGTCGTTCGTGCCTGTGTGGATCACAATCCATTTGGGGCTTCCAAGGGATTCTTTGTTCAGGATCTTCATTGCTTGGTCTGTGTTGCTGCACCATTTTTTCAGGACTTGATGGTCTGGGAACAGCCTCTGGGGGTCCAGAAACTTTCCGTTGGAGTCGGTCAGCAGGACCGCCTGAGGGGCTGGTTTTTCAGGCTGGGTAACAGTAGTCTGGGTAGGACTCGCCTGGTGGCTGGTTGTTGGCTGGGTTTCTGGGATATGTTGTGTGGCAGGAGTGGGGTTTGGGGCTTTCGGTGTGTCCTCGTTTGGGGGGGTATCTGTCAGTTTTTGTGTTCCTGTGTGTGAGGACTGGGTAGCAGTAGTCTGGGCATGGTTCGACTGGGGGCTGGTTGGAGCGGGGTTTGTGGCTTTCGGTGTGTCGTCGTGTGGGGTGGCATCCGGCGGGTTCTGTGTCCTTGTGTGTGTTGTTTTTGTGTCCTCAGGTTTTTGGACCTTAAGAGGTTTGTGTTGCCTGCTGAGCCTTTCTACGGTCTCCTTCGTTTTGTTTAGTTGAGTACGGAGTTCTTTGATCTCATTTCTTTGCTCCTCTATGGTCTTTGTCATCTTGTGGGTGGTGGACTCGTGTTCCGTTTTTAGCTGTTTGAATTCCTCCTTCAGATTCTTGGCCAGTGTTTCTCTGTATTCGTTGAAATCAAGTTCTAGTTTGGCCAGATTCTCTTTCATCATTTTGTTTTCGTTGAGAGGTGTGGGGGGGGTGGAGATGGACAGGGAGGTGTTTTCCTCTGCTGGTCTCTCTTCTTCTTCCTCCACTTGGTTCTCATCATCCTCTGTTCGACTCTCTTTTGCTTCCTGTCTATTGATCCTCTTTGTGTCTGCCTTAGTTTTCAACTGGGGGAATTCCTTTTCGAAGGAGTCCAGATTTTCCACATTCCCCTGTATCATGATCTTTCTATTTTTGTTGTAGTAGCTTATGGTTAGCAGGGGGTCATCTTTATCTAGGTTTCCATCTTTACATATTTTCAGTCTGCCTCCACTGCCAATACCTTCACTGGAGACGTATGTGTAGTGTTTTTGTAAAGTATCCTTCCAGGAGGTGACGTATTCGGTGTAGAATATGAGGTTGTTCTTCAGCTTAGTCCCTTTGTGTGTGGTATAGTCAACGTAGAGGATCTCTGGGTTATTTTTTAGTGTTGTGTACTTGTATTTTTCCTTTGCTTTATTTTTTGTGCATTGCTCAGGATATATCATTTCCCTGCTCATTGTAGTCATTTGTTTTTTGTCTCAGATAGATATCTTTTCTTTTTTTTTCTCTTTTTTGTGTCGTGTTCCACCTTAGCCCACTTTTAGGTCCAAAGTTGGGAGTTTTTCAGGGGTTCATCTTTGAGAAAGCTGTTCTTAAAGGTTTATCTTTCTCTTTCTCTCACAGGATCTTGGTTCGGGTAGTTTATCGTTTCTCTCGGGTTTCTATTCCTTTTCCTCGCGGGTTTGTTGTTCTTTTTTCAGGTATTTAAATAAAATTAAACTTTTTCCGAACTAACTTTAACTAAAATGAAACTTAGGTAGAATTAGGTAAAACTTATTTCTCCATTTTTTTTTTTTTTTTTTCTCTTCCGACTCTCTCACTCGCTCTCCGGGCCTCGGACTCGCTCTCTCTCTCCGTGTTCCAAACTCGTACACTCTCCGTGCCCCGGACTCATTCGCTTTCCGCGCTCTGGGCGGATCTCCTCGTGTCGTCGTGTCGGTCTCAGGCCCCCGGGTTTTTTGACTGACCAGGCTGTTTTCTGCCCTGGTCTCCCGGTCTCCGTTCCCGCGGTCTCTGGGCCTCGCGGTCTCAGGTTCACCCTCCCCAGGCCTCTTACTCGTTTTCCCAGTTCGGGCCGCTCCTCCCGTTCTTCGACCTCGCGGTCTCGGGTTCGCCCTTCCCAGGCCTCTTACTTGTTTTCCCGGTTCGGGCCGCTCCTCCCGGTCTCCGATCCCGCGGTCTCTGGGCCTCGCGTTCTCGGGTTCACCCTCCCCAGGCCTCTTATTCATTGTCCTGGTTCGGGCTGCTCCTCCCGGTCTCCGGTCTCGCGGTTCAGGCCTCTGTTTCTCTCTCTCTCCAGCTTTTTCGCTCTCTCTCTCTCCTTCTGTCTGTTTCCCTCTCCCTGTCTCTCAGTCTTGCTCACTCTCTCCATGTCTCTCTCTCACTCTCTCTCTCTCTCTCACCTTCTGTCTGTTTCCCTCTCCCTATCTCTCAGTCTTGCTCACTCTCTCCATGTCTCTCTCTCTCTCTCTCTCCCTCTCTTGCCTTCTGTCTGTTTCCCTCTCCCTATTTCTCAGTCTTGCTCACTCTCTCCATGTCTCTCTCTCTCTCTCTCTCTCTCCTTCTGTCTGTTTCCCTCTCCCTATCTCTCAGTCTTGCTCACTCTCTCCATGTCTCTCTCTCTCTCTCTCTTGCCTTCTGTCTGTTTCCCTCTCCCTATCTCTCAGTCTTGCTCACTCTCTCCATGTCTCTCTCTCACTCTCTCTCTCTCTCTCACCTTCTGTCTGTTTCCCTCTCCCTATCTCTCAGTCTTGCTCACTCTCTCCATGTCTCTCTCTCACTCTCTCTCTCTCTCTCTCCTTGTGTCTGTTTCCCTCTCCCTATCTCTCAGTCTTGCTCACTCTCTCCATGTCTCTCTCTCTCTCTCTCTCCTTCTGTCTGTTTCCCTCTCCCTATCTCTCAGTCTTGCTCACTCTCTCCATGCCTCTCTCTCTCTCTCACCTTCTGTCATTTTCCCTCTCCCTATCTCTCAGTCTTGCTCACTCTCTCCATGTCTCTCTCTCTCTCTCTCTCCTTCTGTCTTTTTCCCTCTCCCTATCTCTCAGTCTTGCTCACTCTCTCCATGTCTCTCTCTATCTCTCTCTCTCTCCTACTGTCTGTTTCCCTCTCCCTATCTCTCAGTCTTGCTCAATCTCTCCATGTCTCTCTCTCTCTCTCTCTCTCTCCTTCTGTCTGTTTCCCTCTCCCTATCTGTCAGTCTTGGTCACTCTCTCCATGTCTCTCTCTCTCTCTCTCTCTCTCCTTCAGTCGGTTTCCCTGTCCCTATCTCTCAGTCTTGCTCACTCTCTCCATGTCTCTCTCTCTCTCTCCTTCTGTCTGTTTCCCTCTCCCTATCTCTCAGTCTTGCTCACTCTCCCCATGTCTCTCTCTCTCTCTCTCTCGCTCCTCTTCTGTCTGTTTCCCTCTCCCTATCTCTCAGTCTTGCTCACTCTCTCCATGTCTCTCTCTCTCTCTCTCTCTTGCCTTCTGTCTGATTCCCTCTCCCTATCTCTCAGTCTTGCTCACTCTCTCCATGTCTCTCTCTCTCTCTCTCTCTCTCCTTCTGTCTGTTTCCCTCTCCCTATCTCTCAGTCTTGCTCACTCTCTCCATGTCTCTCTCTCTCTCTCTCTCTCTTGCCTTCTGTCTGATTCCCTCTCCCTATCTCTCAGTCTTGCTCACTCTCTCCATGTCTCTCTCTCTCTCTCTCTCTCTCCTTCTGTCTGTTTCCCTCTCCCTATCTCTCAGCCTTGCTCACTCTCTCCATGTCTCTCTCTCTCCAATTCCAATTCCAATTCAAATGCTTTATTGGCATGAAAGTTTACAGAGAACCATATTGCCAAAGCTTACATAGCAAAAAGGTACAGTTTTCCAACATTCTGTAGGTGTCAATCGATTTGACATTTGTTGGGTACATACAATATTACTTTGAAACAATATTAATTTTAAACAGTCTTTGTACTTCATTTGGTACGTTCAATATTAATTTTAAACAGTCTTAATTTTAAACAGTCCTCAGGTTGTGACAAGTTGTTACATATTTGGCCCCAAGGTATGGTCTGTCTCCTTCTCCTAGGACTAATCTCAATTTTGACAGGTCATCCAATTCCTTGAAATCTGGGGTTGTTTGGCTTAGCTTGTAGAATAATATGTTTCTTGATGTGTTGAATTTTTCGCATTTTAGGAGGAAATGCATTTCTGTTTCAAACTCGCCAGCCAGACATTGATCGCATATTCTATTCTCTCTAGGCTGCCAGGATTTCTTGTATCTGCCTTTTTCAATTTCCAGTTGGTGGCCGCTTAGTCTGTACCTGGTGAGGGTCTGCCTCTGTTTTGTGTCTCTGATGGTCGTGAGGTAGTCTGCCAGTTTATATTCTCTTTTTAGGGCCCGGTAACATTCTAATCTGCTTTGGCTTTCGGTTATTTTGTTCCAATGTTCCAGGTAGGTTTCTTTGCATTGTTTAATGATTTGGTTCACTCGGATTGGTGTTTGGATGGCTGTGTTGGTCTGGGGCTGGTCAGGGTCTGGCTGAGTACTTAGTTTCAGTAGCAGCTGACTCAGGGGACTCTTTTCTGGGTTTAGCTCTTGGGTCTGAAAGGCTTTGAAATGAAGGGTGTCTGGGGAGCTAGATTTGAGGTGATTTAGGAAGTTTAGTGCTCGTTTTTGGATGTTTATTATCTGTGGGTATCTGCCTAGTTCGGCTCTGCATGCATTTGTTGGCATTTTTCTTTGGGAGCGAAGGATGCTTCGGCAGAATTCTGCATGTAGGGCTTCTATTGTGTGTTTTTCCCATTTAGTGTAGCTTTGGTGATTTAGCGGGCCCCATACTTCACTACCGTACAGTGCAATGGGCAGGATTATGCTGTCAAATATTTTGAGCCAGATTTTGATTTGGATTTGGATGTTCTGGAATTTTCTTTTTATTGCATATAGGGCTCTTCGGGCTTTTTCTTTGAGTGCATTCACTGCTATGCTGAAGCTCCCTGATGCTGTAATAGTTAGACCATGGTAGGTGTAGCTCATAGTGTGTCCTATAGTGGTATCACTGAGGGTAAACTGGTATTTGTTTTCCTGACATCTGGGCCTTTATTGAAAAATCATGTTGTTGGTTTTCTTTAGATTTACTGTTAGAGCCCAATTTTGGCAGTTTTTGTCGAGTAGGTCCAGTTGTTGCTGTAATCCCTGTTCTGTGGGAGACAGCAGAACCAGGTCGTCCGCATAGAACAGGGATTTCACTTCTCCATCCAGGAGACGGAGACCTGGTGACTCGCTTTGCTCTCTCTCTCCTTCTGTCTGTATCCCTCTCCCTATCTCTCAGTCTTGCTCACTCTCTCCATGTCTCTCTGTCTCTCTCTCTCTCTCCTTCTGTCTGTTTCCCTCTCCCTATCTCTCAGTCGTGCTCACTCTCTCCATGTCTCTCTCTCACTCTCTCTCTTCTTCTCTCTGTTTCCCTCTCCCTATCTCTCAGTCTTGCTCACTCTCTACATGTCTCTCTCTCTTTCTCGCTCTCTCTCCTTCTCTCTGTTTCCCTCTCCCTATCTCTCAGTCTTGCTCACTCTCTCCATGTCTCTCTCTCTCTCTCTCTCTGTTTCTGTCTGTTTCCCTCTCCCTATCTCTCAGTCTTGCTCACTCTCTCCATGTCTCTCTCTCTCTCTCTCTCTCTCTCTCCTTCTGTCTGTTTCCCTCTCCCAATCTCTCAGTCTTGCTCACTCTCTCCATGTCTCTCTCTCTCTCCTTCTCTCTGTTTCCCTCTCCCTATCACTCAGTCTTGCTCACTCTCTCCATGTCTCTCTCTCTCTCTCTCTCTCTTTCTGTCTGTTTCCCTCTCCCTATCACTCAGTCTTGCTCACTCTCTCCATGTCTCTCTCTCTCTCTCTCTCTCTCTCTCTCCTTCTGTCTGTTTCCCTGTCCCTATCTCTCAGTCTTGCTCACTCTCTCCATGTCTCTCTCTCTCTCTCTCCTGCTCTCTGTTTCCCTCTCCCTATCTCTCAGTCTTGCTCACTCTCTCCATGTCTCTCTCTCTCTCTCTCTCTCTCCTTCTGTCTGTTTCCCTCTCCCTATCTCTCAGTCTTGCTCACTCTCTCCATGTCTCTCTCTCTCTCTCTTGCCTTCTGTCTGTTTCCCTCTCCCTATTCCTCAGTCTTGCTCACTCTCTCCATGTCTCTCTCTCACTCTCTCTCTCTCTCTCACCTTCTGTCTGTTTCCCTCTCCCTATCTCTCAGTCTTGCTCACTCTCTCCATGTCTCTCTCTCTCTCTCTCTCTCCTTCTGTCTGTTTCCCTCTCCCTATCTCTCAGTCTTGCTCACTCTCTCCATGTCTCTCTCTCTCTCTCTCTCCTTCTGTCTGTTTCCCTCTCCCTATCTCTCAGTCTTGCTCACGCTCTCCATGCCTCTCTCTCTCTCTCTCTCTCTCTCACCTTCTGTCATTTTCCCTCTCCCTATCTCTCAGTCTTGCTCACTCTCTCCATGTCTCTCTCTCTCTCTCTCTCCTTCTGTCTTTTTCCCTCTCCCTATCTCTCAGTCTTGCTCACTCTCTCCATGTCTCTCTCTATCTCTCTCTCTCCTACTGTCTGTTTCCCTCTCCCTATCTCTCAGTCTTGCTCAATCTCTCCATGTCTCTCTCTCTCTCTCTCTCTCTCCTTCTGTCTGTTTCCCTCTCCCTATCTGTCAGTCTTGGTCACTCTCTCCATGTCTCTCTTTCTCTCTCTCTCTCTCCTTCAGTCTGTTTCCCTGTCCCTATCTCTCAGTCTTGCTCACTCTCTCCATGTCTCTCTCTCTCTCTCTCCTTCTGTCTGTTTCCCTCTCCCTATCTCTCAGTCTTGCTCACTCTCCCCATGTCTCTCTCTCTCTCTCTCTCGCTCCTCTTCTGTCTGTTTCCCTCTCCCTATCTCTCAGTCTTGCTCACTCTCTCCATGTCTCTCTCTCTCTCTCTCTTGCCTTCTGTCTGATTCCCTCTCCCTATCTCTCAGTCTTGCTCACTCTCTCCATGTCTCTCTCTCTCTCTCTCTCTCTCCTTCTGTCTGTTTCCCTCTCCCTATCTCCCAGTCTTGCTCACTCTCTCCATGTCTCTCTCTCTCTCTCTCTCTCTTTCTGTCTGTTTCCCTCTCCCTATCTCTCAGTCTTGCTCACTCTCTCCATGTCTCTCTCTCTCTCCAATTCCAATTCCAATTCCAATTAAAATGCTTTATTGGCATGAAAGTTTACAGAGAACCATATTGCCAAAGCTTACATAGCAAAAAGGTACAGTTTTCCAACATTCTGTAGGTGTCAATCGATTTGACATTTGTTGGGTACATACAATATTACTTTTAAACAATATTAATTTTAAACAGTCTTTGTACTTCATTTGGTACGTTCAATATTAATTTTAAACAGTCTTAATTTTAAACAGTCCTCAGGTTGTGACATGTTGTTACATATTTGGCCCCAAGGTATGGTCTGTCTCCTTCTCCTAGGACTAATCTCAATTTTGACAGATCATCCAATTCCTTGAAATCTGGGGTTGTTTGGCTTAGCTTGTTGAATAATATGTTTCTTGATGTGTTGAATTTTTCGCATTTTAGGAGGAAATGCATTTCTGTTTCAACCTCGCCAGCCAGACATTGATCGCATATTCTATTCTCTCTAGGCTGCCAGGATTTCTTGTATCTGCCTTTTTCAATTTCCAGTTGGTGGTCGCTTAGTCTGTACCTGGTGAGGGTCTGTCTCTGTTTTGTGTCTCTGATGGTCGTGAGGTAGTCTGCCAGTTTATATTCTCTTTTTAGGGCCCGGTAACATTCTAATCTGCTTTGGCTTTCGGTTATTTTGTTCCAATGTTCCAGGTAGGTTTCTTTGCATTTTTTAATGATTTGGTTCACTCGGATTGGTGTTTGGACGGCTGTGTTGGTCTGGGGCTGGTCAGGGTCCGGCTGAGTACTTAGTTTCCGTAGCAGCTGACTCAGGGGACTCTTTTCTGGGTTTAGCTCTTGGGTCTGAAAGGCTTTGAAATGAAGGGTGTCTGGGGAGCTAGATTTGAGGTGATTTAGGAAGTTTAGTGCTCGTTTTTGGATGTTTATTATCAGTGGGTATCTGCCTAGTTCGGCTCTGCATGCATTTGTTGGCGTTTTTCTTTGGGTGCGAAGGATGCTTCGGCAGAATTCTGCATGTAGGGCTTCTATTGTATGTTTTTCCCATTTAGTGTAGCTTTGGTGATTTAGCGGGCCCCATACTTCACTACCGTACAGTGCAATGGGCAGGATTATGCTGTCAAATATTTTGAGCCAGATTTTGATTGGGATTTGGATGTTGTAGAATTTTCTTTTTATTGCATATAGGGCTCTTCGGGCTTTTTCTTTTAGTGCATTCACTGCTATGCTGAAGCTCCCTGATGCTGTAATAGTTAGACCAAGGTAGGTGTAGCTCATAGTGTGTCCTATAGTGATATCACTGAGGGTAAACTGGTATTTGTTTTCCTGACATCTGGGCCTTTTTTGAAAAATCATGATGTTGGTTTTCTTTATTCTCTCTCTCTCTCTCTCTCTCCTTCTGTCTGTTTCCCTGTCCCTATCTCTCAGTCTTGCTCACTCTCTCCATGTCTCTCTCTCTCTCTCTCCTGCTCTCTGTTTCCCTCTCCCTATCTCTCAGTCTTGCTCACTCTCTCCATGTCTCTCTCTCTCTCTCTCTCTCTCCTTCTGTCTGTTTCCCTCTCCCTATCTCTCAGTCTTGCTCACTCTCTCCATGTCTCTCTCTCTCTCTCTTGCCTTCTGTCTGTTTCCCTCTCCCTATCTCTCAGTCTTGCTCACTCTCTCCATGTCTCTCTCTCACTCTCTCTCTCTCTCTCACCTTCTGTCTGTTTTCCTCTCCCTATCTCTCAGTCTTGCTCACTCTCTCCATGTCTCTCTCTCTCTCTCTCTCCTTCTGTCTGTTTCCCTCTCCCTATCTCTCAGTCTTGCTCACTCTCTCCATGCCTCTCTCTCTCTCTCTCTCTCTCTCACCTTCTGTCATTTTCCCTCTCCCTATCTCTCAGTCTTGCTCACTCTCTCCATGTCTCTCTCTCTCTCTCTCTCCTTCTGTCTTTTTCCCTCTCCCTATCTCTCAGTCTTGCTCACTCTCTCCATGTCTCTCTCTATCTCTCTCTCTCCTACTGTCTGTTTCCCTCTCCCTATCTCTCAGTCTTGCTCAATCTCTCCATGTCTCTCTCTCTCTCTCTCTCTCTCCTTCTGTCTGTTTCCCTCTCCCTATCTGTCAGTCTTGGTCACTCTCTCCATGTCTCTCTTTCTCTCTCTCTCTCTCCTTCAGTCTGTTTCCCTGTCCCTATCTCTCAGTCTTGCTCACTCTCTCCATGTCTCTCTCTCTCTCTCTCCTTCTGTCTGTTTCCCTCTCCCTATCTCTCAGTCTTGCTCACTCTCCCCATGTCTCTCTCTCTCTCTCTCTCGCTCCTCTTCTGTCTGTTTCCCTCTCCCTATCTCTCAGTCTTGCTCACTCTCTCCATGTCTCTCTCTCTCTCTCTCTCTTGCATTCTGTCTGATTCCCTCTCCCTATCTCTCAGTCTTGCTCACTCTCTCCATGTCTCTCTCTCTCTCTCTCTCTCTCCTTCTGTCTGTTTCCCTCTCCCTATCTCCCAGTCTTGCTCACTCTCTCCATGTCTCTCTCTCTCTCTCTCTCTCTCCTTCTGTCTGTTTCCCTCTCCCTATCTCTCAGTCTTGCTCACTCTCCCCATGTCTCTCTCTCTACAATTCCAATTCCAATTCAAATGCTTTATTGGCATGAAAGTTTACAGAGAACCATATTGCCAAAGCTTACATAGCAAAAAGGTACAGTTTTCCAACATTCTGTAGGTGTCAATCGATTTGACATTTGTTGGGTACATACAATATTACTTTGAAACAATATTAATTTTAAACAGTCTTTGTACTTCATTTGGTACGTTCAATATTAATTTTAAACAGTCTTAATTTTAAACAGTCCTCAGGTTGTGACATGTTGTTACATATTTGGCCCCAAGGTATGGTCTGTCTCCTTCTCCTAGGACTAATCTCAATTTTGACAGGTCATCCAATTCCTTGAAATCTGGGGTTGTTTGGCTTAGCTTGTTGAATAATATGTTTCTTGATGTGTTGAATTTTTCGCATTTTAGGAGGAAATGCATTTCTGTTTCAACCTCGCCGGCCAGACATTGATCGCATATTCTATTCTCTCTAGGCTGCCAGGATTTCATGTATCTGCCTTTTTCAATTTCCAGTTGGTGGTCGCTTAGTCTGTACCTGGTGAGGGTCTGTCTCTGTTTTGTGTCTCTGATGGTCGTGAGGTAGTCTGCCAGTTTATATTCTCTTTTTAGGGCCCGGTAACATTCTAATCTGCTTTGGCTTTTGGTTATTTTGTTCCAATGTTCCAGGTAGGTTTCTTTGCATTTTTTAATGATTTGGTTCACTCGGATTGGTGTTTGGACGGCTGTGTTGGTCTGGGGCTGGTCAGGGTCTGGCTGAGTACTTAGTTTCAGTAGCAGCTGACTCAGGGGACTCTTTTCTGGGTTTAGCTCTTGGGTCTGAAAGGCTTTGAAATGAAGGGTGTCTGGGGAGCTAGATTTGAGGTGATTTAGGAAGTTTAGTGCTCGTTTTTGGATGTTTATTATCAGTGGGTATCTGCCTAGTTCGGCTCTGCATGCATTAGTTGGCGTTTTTCTTTGGGTGCGAAGGATGCTTCGGCAGAATTATGCATGTAGGGCTTCTATTGTGTGTTTTTCCCATTTAGTGTAGCTTTGGTGATTTAGCCTCTCTCTCTCCTTCTGCCTGTTTCCCTCTCCCTATCTCTCAGCCTTGCTCACTCTCTCCATGTCTCTCTCTCTCTCTCTCTCTCTCTCCTTCTGTCTGTTTCCCTCTCCCTATCTCTCAGTCTTGCTCACTCTCTCCATGTCTCTCTCTCTCTCTCTCTCACCTTCTGTCTGTTTCCCGCTCTCTATCTCTCACTCTTGCTCACTCTCTCCATGTCTCTCTCTCTCTCTCTCTCTCTCTCCTTCTGTCTGTTTCCCTCTCCCTATCTCTCAGTCTTGCTCACTCTCTCCATGTCTCTCTCTCTCCCTCTCTCAATTCCAATTCCAATTCCAATTCAAATGCTTTATTGGCATGAAAGTTTACAGAGAACCATATTGCCAAAGCTTACATAGCAAAAAGGTACAGTTTTCCAACATTCTGTAGGTGTCAATCGATTTGACATTTGTTGGGTACATACAATATTACTTTTAAACAATATTAATTTTAAACAGTCTTTGTACTTCATTTGGTACGTTCAATATTAATTTTAAACAGTCTTAATTTTAAACGGTCCTCAGGTTGTGACATGTTGTTACATATTTGGCCCCAAGGTATGGTCTGTCTCCTTCTCCTAGGACTAACCTCAATTTTGACAGGTCATCCAATTCCTTGAAATCTGGGGTTGTTTGGCTTAGCTTGTTGAATAATATGTTTCTTGATGTGTTGAATTTTTCGCATTTTAGGAGGAAATGCATTTCTGTTTCAACCTCGCCGGCCAGACATTGATCGCATATTCTATTCTCTCTAGGCTGCCAGGATTTCTTGTATCTGCCTTTTTCAATTTCCAGTTGGTGGCCGCTTAGTCTGTACCTGGTGAGGTTCTGTCTCTGTTTTGTGTCTCTGATGGTCGTGAGGTAGTCTGCCAGTTTATATTCTCTTTTTAGGGCCCGGTAACATTCTAATCTGCTTTGGCTTTCGGTTATTTTGTTCCAATGTTCCAGGTAGGTTTCTTTGCATTGTTTAATGATTTGGTTCACTCGGATTGGTGTTTGGACGGCTGTGTTGGTCTGGGGCTGGTCAGGGTCCGGCTGAGTACTTAGTTTCAGTAGCAGCTGACTCAGGGGACTCTTTTCTGGGTTTAGCTCTTGGGTCTGAAAGGCTTTGAAATGAAGGGTGTCTGGGGAGCTAGATTTGAGGTGATTTAGGAAGTTTAGTGCTCGTTTTTGGATGTTTATTATCAGTGGGTATCTGCCTAGTTCGGCTCTGCATGCATTTGTTGGCGTTTTTCTTTGGGAGCGAAGGATGCTTCGGCAGAATTCTGCATGTAGGGCTTCTATTGTGTGTTTTTCCCATTTAGTGTAGCTTTGGTGATTTAGCGGGCCCCATACTTCACTACCGTACAGTGCAATGGGCAGGATTATGCTGTCAAATATTTTGAGCCAGATTTTGATTGGGATTTGGATGTTGTAGAATTTTCTTTTTATTGCATATAGGGCTCTTCGGGCTTTTTCTTTTAGTGCATTCACTGCTATGCTGAAGCTCCCTGATGCTGTAATAGTTAGACCATGGTAGGTGTAGCTCATAGTGTGTCCTATAGTGGTATCACTGAGGGTAAACTGGTATTTGTTTTCCTGACATCTGGGCCTTTTTTGAAAAATCATGTTGTTGGTTTTCTTTAGATTTACAGTTAGAGCCCAATTTTGGCAGTATTTGTCGAGTAGGTCCAGTTGCTGCTGTAATCCCTGTTCTGTGGGAGACAGCAGAACCAGGTCGTCCGCATAGAACAGGGATTTCACTTCTCCATCCAGGAGACGGAGACCTGGTGACTCGCTTTGCTCTCTCTCTCCTTCTGTCTGTTTCCCTCTCCCTATCTCTCAGTCTTGCTCACTCTCTCCATGTCTCTCTGTCTCTCTCTCTCTCTCCTTCTGTCTGTTTCCCTCTCCCTATCTCTCAGTCGTGCTCACTCTCTCCATGTCTCTCTCTCACTCTCTCTCTTCTTCTCTGTTTCCCTCTCCCTATCTCTCAGTCTTGCTCACTCTCTCCATGTCTCTCTCTCTTTCTCGCTCTCTCTCCTTCTCTCTGTTTCCCTCTCCCTATCTCTCAGTCTTGCTCACTCTCTCCATGTCTCTCTCTCTCTCTCTCTCTGTTTCTGTCTGTTTCCCTCTCCCTATCTCTCAGTCTTGCTCACTCTCTCCATGTCTCTCTCTCTCTCTCTCTCTCTCTCTCCTTCTGTCTGTTTCCCTCTCCCAATCTCTCAGTCTTGCTCACTCTCTCCATGTCTCTCTCTCTCTCTCTCTCTCCTTCTGTCTGTTTCCCTCTCCCTGTCTCTCAGTCTTGCTCACTCTCTCCATGTCTCTCTCTCTCTCTCTCTCTCTTTCTGTCTGTTTCCCTCTCCCTATCTCTCAGTCTTGCTCACTCTCTCCATCTCTCTCTCTCTCTCTCTCTCTCTCTCTCTCCTTCTGTCTGTTTCCCTGTCCCTATCTCTCAGTCTTGCTCACTCTCTCCATGTCTCTCTCTCTCTCTCTCCTGCTCTGTTTCCCTCTCCCTATCTCTCAGTCTTGCTCACTCTCTCCATGTCTCTCTCTCTCTCTCTTTCTCTCTCCTTCACTCTGTTTCCCTCTCCCTATCATTCAGTCTTGCTCACTCTCTCCATGTCTCTCTCTCTCTCACCTTCTGTCTGTTTCCCTCTCCCTATCTCTCAGTCTTGCTCACTCTCTCCATGTCTCTCTCTCTCTCTCTCTCTCCTTCTGTCTGTTTCCGTCTCCCTATCTCTCAGTCTTGCTCACTCTCTCCATCTCTCTCTCTCTCTCTCTCTCTCCTTCTGTCTGTTTCCATCTCCCTATCTCTCAGTCTTGCTCACTCTCTCCATGTCTCTCTCTCTCTCTCTCTCTCCTACTGTCTGTTTCCCTCTCCCTGTCTCTCAGTCTTGCTCACTCTCTCCATGTCTCTCTCTCTCTCTCTCTTGCCTTCTCTCTCTTTCCCTCTCCCGATCTCTCAGTCTTGCTCACTCTCTCTATGTCTCTCTCTCTCTCTCTCTCCTTCTGTCTGTTTCCCTCTCCCTGTCTCTCAGTCTTGCTCACTCTCTCCATGTCTCTCTCTCACTCTCTCTCTCTCTCTCACCTTCTGTCTGTTTCCCTCTCCCTATCTCTCAGTCTTGCTCACTCTCTCCATGTCTCTCTCTCTCTCTCTCTCTCTTGCCTTCTGTCTGTTTCCCTCTCCCTATCTCTCAGTCTTGCTCACTCTCTCAATGTCTCTCTCTCTCTCTCTCTCTCTCCTTCTGTCTGTTTCCCTCTCCCTATCTCTCAGTCTTGCTCACTCTCTCCATGTCTCTCTCTCTCTCTCTATCTCTCTCCTTCTGTCTGTTTCCCTCTCCCTATCTCTCAGTCTTGCTCACTCTCTCCATGTCTCTCTCTCACTCTCTCTCTCTCTCTCACCTTCTGTCTGTTTCCCTCTCCCTATCTCTCAGTCTTGCTCACTCTCTCCATGTCTCTCTCTCTCTCTCTCTCTCTCTTGCCTTCTGTCTGTTTCCCTCTCCCTATCTCTCAGTCTTGCTCACTCTCTCCATGTCTCTCTCTCTCTCAATTCAATTCAATTCAATTCAAATGCTTTATTGGCATGAAAGTTTACAGAGAACCATATTGTCAAAGCTTACATTGCAAAAAGGTACAGTTTTCTAACATTCTGTGTCAATCGATTTGACATTTGTTGGGTACATACAATGTTACTTTTAAACAATATTAATTTTAAACAGTCTTTGTGCTTCCTTTGGTACGTTCAATATTAATTTTAAACAGTCTTAATTTTAAACAGTCCTCAGGTTGTGACATGTTGTTACATATTTGGCCCCAAGGTATGGTCTGTCTCCTTCTCCTCGGACTAATCTCAATTTTGACAGATCATCCAATTCCTTGAAATCTGGGGTTGTTTGGCTCAGCTTGTTGAATAATATGTTTCTTGATGTGTTGAATTTTTCGCATTTTAGGAGTAAATGCATTTCTGTTTCATCCTTGCCAGCCAGACATTGGTCGCATATTCTATTCTCTCTAGGCTGCCAGAATTTCTTGTATCTGCCTTTTTCAATTTCCAGTTGGTGGTCGCTTAGTCTGTACCTGGTGAGGGTCTGTCTCTGTTTTGTGTCTCTGATGGTCGTGAGGTAGTCTGCCAGTTTATATTCTCTTTTTAGGGCCCGGTAACATTCTAATCTGCTTTGGCTTTCGGTTATTTTGTTCCAATGTTCCAGGTAGGTTTCTTTGCATTTTTTAATGATTTGGTTCACTCGGATTGGTGTTTGGACGGCTGTGTTGGTCTGGGGCTGGTCAGGGTCCAGCTGAGTATTTAGTTTCAGTAGCAGCTGACTCAGGGGACTCTTTTCTGGGTTTAGCTCTTGGGTCTGAAAGGCCTTGAAATGAAGGGTGTCTGTGGAGCTAGATTTGAGGTGATTTAGGAAGTTTCGTGCTCGTTTTTGGATGTTTATTATCAGTGGGTATCTGCCTAGTTCGGCTCTGCATGCATTTGTTGGTGTTTTTCTTTGGGTGCGAAGGATGCTTCGGCAGAATTCTGCATGTCGGGCTTCTATTGTGTGTTTTTCCCATTTAGTGTAGCTTTCGTGATTTAGCGGGCCCCATACTTCACTACCATACAGTGCAATGGGCAGGATTATGCTGTCAAATATTTTGAGCCAGATTTTGATTGGGATTTGGATGTTGTAGAATTTTCTTTTTATTGCATATAGGGCTCTTCGGGCTTTTTCTTTTAGTGCATTCACTGCTATGCTGAAGCTCCCTGATGCTGTAATAGTTAGACCAAGGTAGGTGTAGCTCATAGTGTGTCCTATAGTGGTATCACTGAGGGTAAACTGGTATTTGTTTTCCTGACATCTGGGCCTTTTTTGAAAAATCATGATGTTGGTTTTCTTTAGATTTACTGTTAGAGCCCAATTTTGGCAGTATTTGTCGAGTAGGTCTAGTTGTTGCTGTAATCCCTGTTCTGTGGGAGACAGCAGAACCAGGTCGTCTGCATAGAACAGGGATTTCACTTCTCCATCCAGGAGACGGAGACCTGGTGACTCGCTTTGCTCCAGCATGTCTGCTAATTCATTTATGTATATGTTGAACAGGGTCGGGCTCAAATTGCAGCCCTGCCGGACGCCTCTTCTCTGGGTGAAGAAATCGGTGCGTTTGTCTCCAATTTTGACCCCGCATTTGTTTTTCAGATACATTGATTTAATAAGGTCATAGACTTTGCCACCTATTCCACACTGAAGAAGTTTATAATAGAGCCCTTCGTGCCATATAGAGTCAAAGGCTTTCTTGAAGTCGATGAAACAGGTGAATATTTTCCCATTTTTTGTTTGGTGTATATGTTTTCCAATGAGGGTGTGAAGGGTATAGATATGGTCGGCTGTGCGGTGTTTTGGAAGAAAGCCTATTTGGTTTTTTCTGAGGATATTATGTTTGTTAAGAAAATCAAGTAATCTACTATTTAGAATACTGCAGAATAACTTCCCTAGACAACTGTTGACACAGATGCCGTGGTTATTTGGGTCTGATTTGTTTCCACTTTTATATATGGGGGAGATTAGTCCTTGGCACCAGATATCGGGAAAACAGCCTGAGCGTAATATGATGTTGAATAGTTTGAGTATCGCACCCTGCATCTCCATATTGCTGAACTTGAGCATTTCATTTTTGATGTTGTCTGGGCCACAGGCTTTCTTTAGGTGGAGAGATTTTGTTTTTGTGGCCAGTTCTTTCCATGTGATTGGGGAGTCTAGAGGGTTTTGGTTGTCTTTAATTGTTGCTTCTAATGTGTGGAGTTTTTCTGTGACCTGATGTTGACTTGGGTTTGTTTCGTTTATTGGGATGTCTTTGTAGAGGTTTTCAAAATGTGTTCTCCAGATGTCTCCATCTTGGATTGGTAATGCTTGCAATTGTGTTGTACTCAGGTTATTCCACATTTCCCAGAATTGTTTTGGATTGGTGGAGTTTTCAATTTCTTCGAGTATTTTGTGGGTATAGTTTTGTGTTTTGTTCCTAATGGTGTGTTTATATCTTTTGAGGGTTTCATTGTATCTAGTACGTAGGTCCGGATTGTTTGGTTGGTGATGCTTTTGGTTTGATATTTTTCTCAGGTCTTTTCTGGCATTTTTGCATTCGTGGTCAAACCATTTCTTATTTTTATTTTGTCTTTTGTGACGCTTCCTCTTCTGTTTCACAAGGTCGGCTTTTACAGCTGCCTCATGGAAGATCATATTTATATCCTCTATGGCCATGTTTACACCATCTCTGGTGATCTCGTATGGGTTTTCTTTAAATTTTGATATTTTACTTGTGAGATCAGGTGACTTTAGTGCTGTGATGAATTTTTCTCCACTGTCTGGGGCCCATCTGTATGTCTGGTTTATTTTATGGAGCTTACTGGGTTCCTTTTTTGTGTCTGTAGTTTGGGCAGAAAGTTTAAGGTACATATTTATTTGGTTATGGTCTGAGAGGGGGGATTGCTGCCTGACAGTGAATGAGTTGATATCGCAGGGGTCCAGGTCAGTGATTGTATAGTCCACCACACTAGACCCAAGAGTTGAGGAGTATGTGAGTCTCCCTAGGGAGTCCCCTCTGAACCTACCGTTAACTATGTACAGGCCTAAGGCTCGGCAGAGTTGCACTACCTCCCTACCGCTTTTATTTATTTCACGATCAAGGCTGTTCCGATTTGCGATGGCTGGTGTGACATCTAAAGGGGTCTGGCCAAACACATGGTTGTTTCCCTGTGGGTCTATGAAGTCAGGTTCACAACCGGTCCTTGCATTTAGGTCCCCACATATTATCACCTTTCCTTGGGCCTGGAAATGGCTGATTTCCATGTGGAGAGTGTCAAATAACTCCTCTTCGAAATATGGCGATTCTATTGGAGGTATGTAGATCGCACATAAGTAAACATCTTTTTTTGCTATTCCTATATTTTTATCTAGTTTTAGCCATACGTGTGATTTTCCCTGTTTTACCGGTGAGATGTGTTTGTCCAGTTCTCCCTTATACCACACCAATATTCCCCCGGAGGTTCTGCCCTTGCGTGTTTTAGTGTTCTTTACTGAGGGCACAATGATTTCATGGTACATTGGAGGACAGTGGGTCGGCACGTCCTTTTGTCACCATGTTTCTGTTAACACAATTATATCAATGTCTTTTATAGCTTTTAGGAATTCAGGGTCTGTACTCTTCATCCCAAAAGTTGAGGAGCGGAGGCCCTGGATATTCCAGCAGCTTATGTGGAAAGAACGCATTTATATAGTTCAATAAAACGAAATAAAATGGACCTATTTTGTGGGATGAGTGTGGAAACACTATTTTCTATAATGCTAAATGATGATTTAGTATAAATTTCATGAGACATGCACATATATCTATCTAATAATAGTAATAATACTGATCAATAATGATAATGATAAATAACAATATTAATAATTTCTCCGGCTTTCTATCAGGCTGTTCAGCATCGTCATGATCTTTCTCAGTTCTTGGTCTACAGTCTGTGGTCTAGAGGGGGGTCTTGGGTCAGGTATAAAAGCACGGTTCTGTTGTTGGTTTTGTAATGGGGGGTGGGGGTCATTGGTGGTCCTGTTTGGGCTCCCAATGGTATAGGGGGTGGGAGGGCTGCGTCTTTTGGCAGTGTTTATGAGGTTTCTTGCGAAGACCCACATCCGCTGTTTGAGTAGATGTATTTCGTCATAGAGGTCCCTTGTGTTGATGTTTGGATGATGGGCCAGGGAGACGTTGGGGAGGACAGAACATCTCGTGTCGATCTCCCTGTTGGTGTTGTGGATTATATAGGCTGGGGTGTCCTTTCTGGGCAGTAGTGTGGAGATCACGATCCGCGCCTCGGGGAATTCCCTGCTGGCCTTTTCCGCCATCCTGCTCACCGCCCTAGCAGTGCCTTCCTGTAGGGTGCGTAGGTCGTTCGTGCCTGTGTGGATCACAATCCATTTGGGGCTTCCAAGGGATTCTCTCTCCTGCTGTCTGTTTCCCTCTCCCTATCTCTCAGTCTTGCTCACTCTCTCCATGTCTCTCTCTCTCTCTCTCTCCTTCTGTCTGTTTCCCTCTCCCTATTTCTCAGTCTTGCTCACTCTCTCCATGCCTCTCTCTCTCTCTCTCTCTCTCTCACCTTCTGTCATTTTCCCTCTCCCTATCTCTCAGTCTTGCTCACTCTCTCCATGTCTCTCTCTCTCTCCCTCTCCTTCTCTCTGTTTCCCTCTACCTATCTCTCAGTCTTGCTCACTCTCTCTCACTCCAATTCAATTTTCCAATTCAAATGCTTTATTGGCATGAAAGTTTATAGAGAACCATATTGCCAAAGCTTACATAGCAAAAAGGTACAGTTTTCCAACATTCTGTAGGTGTCAATCGATTTGACATTTGTTGGGTACATACAATATTACTTTTAACAATATTAATTTTAAACAGTCTTACTTTTAAACAGTCCTCAGGTTGTGACATGTTGTTACATATTTGGCCCCAAGGTATGGTCTGTCTCCTTCTCCCAGGACTAATCTCAATTTTGACAGGTCATCCAATTCCTTGAAATCTGGGGTTGTTTGGCTTAGCTTGTTGAATAATATGTTACTTGATGTGTTGAATTTTTCGCATTTTAGGAGGAAATGCATTTCTGTTTCAACCTCGCCGGCCAGACATTGATCGCATATTCTATTCTCTCTAGGCTGCCAGGATTTCTTGTATCTGCCTTTTTCAATTTCCAGTTGGTGGTCGCTTAGTCTGTACCTGGTGAGGGTCTGTCTCTGTTTTGTGTCTCTGATGGTCGTCAGGTAGTCTGCCAGTTTATAATCTCTTTTTAGGGCTCTCCATGTCTCTCTCTCTCCCTCTCTCTCTCTCTCCTTCTGTCTGTTTCCCTCTCCCTATCTCTCAGTCGTGCTCACTCTCTCCATGTCTCTCTCTCCCTCTCTCTCTTCTTCTCTCTGTTTCCCTCTCCCTATCTCTCAGTCTTGCTCACTCTATCCATGTCTCTCTCTCTCTCTCTCCTTCTGTCTGTTTCCCTCTCCCTATCTCTGTCTTGCTCACTCTCTCCATGTCTCTCTCGCTCTCTCTCTCTCTCTCTCCTTCTGTCTGTTTCCCTCTCCCATTCTCTCAGTCTTGCTCACTCTCTCCATGTCTCTCTCTCTCTCTCTCTCTCTCCTTCTGTCTGTTTCCCTCTCCCTATCTCTCAGTCTTGCTCACTCTCTCCATGTCTCTCTCTCTCTCTCTCTCTCCTTCTGTCTGTTTCCCTCTCCCTATCTCTCAGTCTTGCTCACTCTCTCCATGTCTCTCTCTCTCTCTCTCTCTCTCTCTCCTTCTGTCTGTTTCCCTGTCCCTATCTCTCAGTCTTGCTCACTCTCTCCATGTCTCTCTCTCTCTCTCTCTCTCTCCTTCTGTCTGTTTCCCTCTCCCTATCTCTCAGTCTTGCTCACTCTCTCCATGTCTGTCTCTCTCTCTCTCTCTCTCCTTCACTCTGTTTCCCTCTCCCTATCATTCAGTCTTGCTCACTCTCTCCATGTCTCTCTCTCTCTCACCTTCTGTCTGTTTCCCTCTCCCTATCTCTCAGTCTTGCTCACTTTCTCCATGTCTCTCTCTCTCTCTCTCTCTCTCTCCTTCTGTCTGTTTCCGTCTCCCTATCTCTCAGTCTTGCTCACTCTCTCCATGTCTCTCTCTCTCTCTCTCTCTCCTTCTGTCTGTTTCCCTCTCCCTATCTCTCAGTCTTGCTCACTCTCTCAATGTCTCTCTCTCTCTCTCTCTCTCTCCTTCTGTCTGTTTCCCTCTCCCTATCTCTCAGTCTTGCTCACTCTCTCCATGTCTCTCTCTCTCTCTCTCTCTCTTGCCTTCTGTCTGTTTCCCTCTCCCTATCTCTCAGTCTTGCTCACTCTCTCCATGTCTCTCTCTCTCTCTCTATCTCTCTCCTTCTGTCTGTTTCCCTCTCCCTATCTCTCAGTCTTGCTCACTCTCTCCATGTCTCTCTCTCACTCTCTCTCTCTCTCTCACCTTCTGTCTGTTTCCCTCTCCCTATCTCTCAGTCTTGCTCACTCTCTCCATGTCTCTCTCTCTCTCTCTCTCTCTTGCCTTCTGTCTGTTTCCCTCTCCCTATCTCTCAGTCTTGCTCACTCTCTCCATGTCTCTCTCAGTTCAGTTCAGTTCAAATGCTTTATTGGCATGAAAGTTTACAGAGAACCATATTGCCAAAGCTTACATAGCAAAAAGGTACAGTTTTCCAACATTCTGTAGGTGTCAATCGATTTGACATTTGTTGGGTACATACAATATTACTTTTAAACAATATTAATTTTAAACAGTCTTACTTTTAAACAGTCCTCAGGTTGTGACATGTTGTTACATATTTGGCCCCAAGGTATGGTCTGTCTCCTTCTCCTAGGACTAATCTCAATTTTGACAGATCATCCAATTCCTTGAAATCTGGGGTTGTTTGGCTTAGCTTGTTGAATAATATGTTTCTTGATGTGTTGAATTTTTTGCATTTTAGGAGGAAATGCATTTCTGTTTCAACCTCGCCAGCCAGACATTGATCGCATATTCTATTCTCTCTAGGCTGCCAGGATTTCTTGTATCTGCCTTTTTCAATTTCCAGTTGGTGGTCGCTTAGTCTGTACCTGGTGAGGGTCTGTCTCTGTTTTGTGTCTCTGATGGTCGTGAGGTAGTCTGCCAGTTTATATTCTCTTTTTAGGGCCCGGTAACATTCTAATCTGCTTTGGCTTTCGGTTATTTTGTTCCAATGTTCCAGGTAGGTTTCTTTGCATTTTTTAATGATGTGGTTCACTCGGATTGGTGTCTCTCTCTCTCTCCTTCTGTCTGTTTCCCTCTCTCTATCTCTCAGTCTTGCTCACTCTCTCCATGTCTCTCTCTCACTCTCTCTCTCTCTCCTTCTGTCTGTTTCCCGCTCCCTATCCCTCAGTCTTGCTCACTCTCTCCATGTCTCTCTCTCTCTCTCTCTCTCCTTCTGTCTGTTTCCCTCTCCCTATCTCTCAGTCTTGCTCACTGTCTCCATGTCTCTCTCTCTCTCTCTCTCTCTCCTTCTGTCTGTTTCCCTCTCCCTATCTCTCATTCTTGCTCACTCTCTCCATGTCTCTCTCTCTCTCTCTCTCTCTTGCCTTCTGTCTGTTTCCCTCTCCCTATCTCTCAGTCTTGCTCACTCTCTCCATGTCTCTCTCTCTCTCTCTCCTTCTGTCTGTTTCCCTCTCCCTATCTCTCAGTCTTGCTCACTCTCTCCATGTCTCTCTCTCTCTCTCTCTCTTGCCTTCTGTCTGTTTCCCTCTCCCTATCTCTCAGTCTTGCTCACTCTCTGCATGTCTCTCTCTCTCTCTCTCTCTCTCCTTCTGTCTGTTTCCCTCTCCCTATCTCTGTCTTGCTCACTCTCTCCATGTCTCTCTCTCTCTCTCTCTCTCTCTCTCCTTCTGTCTGTTTCCCTCTCCCTTTCTCTCAGTCTTGCTCACTCTCTCCATGTCTCTCTCTCTCTCTCTCTCTCTCCTTCTCTCTGTTTCCCTCTCCCTATCTCTCAGTCTTGCTCACTCTCTCCATGTCTCTCTCTCTCTCTCTCTCTTGCCTTCTGTCTGTTTCCCTCTCCCTATCTCTCAGTCTTGTTCACTCTCTCCATGTCTCTCTCTCTCTTGCCTTCTGTCTGTTTCCCTCTCCCTAGCTCTCAGTCTTGCTCACTCTCTCCATGTCTCTCTCTCTCTCTCTCTCTCTTGCCTTCTGTCTGTTTCCCTCTCCCTATCTCTCAGTCTTGCTCACTCTCTCCATATCTCTCTCTCTCTCTCTCCTTCTGTCTGTTTCCCTCTCCCTATCTCTCAGTCTTGTTCACTCTCTCCATGTCTCTCTCTCTCTTGCCTTCTGTCTGTTTCCCTCTCCCTATCTCTCAGTCTTGCTCACTCTCTCCATGTCTCTCTCTCTCTCTCTTGCCTTCTGTCTGTTTCTCTCTCCCTGTCTCTCACTTTGTTCTTTATCTTTCTGGAATGTGGGCACCACTGGCAAGGCCAGCATTTGTTGCCCATCCCTAATTGCTCTTGAGAAAGTGTTGCTGAGCCGCCTTCTTGAACCGCTGCAGTCCATGGGGTGAGTTATTCCCACAGTGCTCTTATGGAGAGAGTTCCAGGATTTTGACCAGCGACGATGAAGGATCAGTGTTATATTTACAAGTCAGGATGGTGTGTAACTTGAAGCGCAACTTTCAGGTTATTGCGTTCTCATTTTCCTGCTGCCCTTGTCCTTCTATGTGGTAGAGGTCGTGGGTTTGGGAGGTGCTGCCGAAGAAGCCTTGGTGAGTTGCTGGTGTGCATCTTGTAGATGGTACACACTGCAGCCACAGTGCACCAGTGGTGGAGGGGGTGCATGTTTAAGGTGGGGATGTGGTGCCAATCAAGCGGGCTGCTTTGTCCTGGATGCTGTCAAGCTTCTTGAGTGGAGAGTATTCCATCACACTCCTTACTTGCGACTTGTAGAAAGGCTTTATGGAGTCAGGAGGTGAGACAATCACTGCCAAATACCCTGCCTCTGACATGCTCTTGTTGCCACAGTATTTATGTGGCTGGTCCAGTTAAGTTTCTGGGCAATAGTGACTGCCCAGGATGTTGACGGTGTGGGATTTGGCAATGGCACTTTCAAATGTCAAGAGGATGTGGTTAGACTCTCGCTTGTTGGAGATCGGCATTGTCTGGCACTTGTACTGCACGAATGTTACCTGCCACTTATCAGCCCAAGTCTGAATGTCGTCCAGATCTTGTTGCATGTGGACATGGACGGCTTCATTTTCTGAGGAGTTGCGAATTGAATTGAACATTGTGCAATTATCAGCGAACATCCCCACTTCTGACCATATGATGGACGGAAGGTCATTGATGAAGCAGCTGAAAATGTTTGGACATATGATATTGCCCACAGGAACTCATGCAGCAATGTCCTGGGGCTGAAATGATTGACATCCAACAACCACAACCATCCTCCTATTTGCTAGATATGACTCCAGCCAGTGGAAAATATTCCGCCTGATTCCCATTGACTTCAATTTTACTAGGGCTCCTTGGTGCCACACTCGGTCAAATGCTGCCTTGAGCGTGGTCTCTCTCCCCATGTCTCTTTCTCTCTCCGCCCTTCAGTCTCTGACACTCGTTCTCTCTCTCTATCTCTCACACTCTGTCTCACTCTCCATGTCTTCTCTCTCTCCGCCTTTCTGTCTCTGTCTCTGTTGCTCTATCCCTATCTCTCACTCTATGTCTCTCTCTCTTCATGTCTCTCACTCTGTCCCCTTCAATATCAGTTTCCCTCTCCATTTCTCTCACTCTCGGTCTCTCTCCATGTCTCTCTCTCTCTTTTAGTCTCTGTCACTGTTTCTCTAACCCTATCACTCATCCTTGGTCTCTCTCCCCAAGTCTCTCTCTCAATTCAATTCAATTCAATTCAAATTGCTTTATTGGCATGACAAGATACATGTTATGTTGCCAAAGCACAGAAAAACATGTATGATTGAACACGTAAACGCAGATCTAGACATACAGTGTATAGACAGATATATCCGTATACATAAATATACACACATATAATATGCATATAATCTTTTCTTAGATTTAATGGTTGGCCGTCTGCTTATGGCAAGCTGTAACATAGTTTGCCGCTAAGGTTACGCAAATTTCTCTGTTCCCCTAATAGATATGGGAGTTTTTGGTGTTCATTCAAATTTTTGAATTCAGGGCATATTTTTATGAATTTTGGGTAGAAATTCCCCCTTGTGTCCTGATAGTTTCCACAAGTTGTGAGGAAGTGCATCTCTGTCTCCACCACTCCCTGACTGCAGTGAGAGCATATCCTGTCCTCTCTTGGCAGCCAGGTCTGCTTCTGTCTGCCTTTTTCGATGGCCAGGCTATGCGCACTAAGTCTGTGCATTGTCACGGTTTTTCTCAGTTTGCTAACTTTTACCATGGTCAGGTATTCAGCCATGGTGTATTGTCTGTTTAGGGCCAAATAGCAATCGAGTTTGTTTGGGTTATTCTCGTTTCTATCTATTATGTCAAATATTTTTCCTTTTGTTTAGTGACAATTGTGTTGGGTAGAATTCTCTGTGCTAGGGTGTCACTGTCCTGGGGCTGATTATTATTAGTAGTGTTAGTAGATACTTCACTGAGTCCCAGGACCAGTTGACTGAGAGGACTCATCTCTATGATCATCTCTTGGCATTTCAGGGCTTCATAATGATAGCAGTGGGGGTTGCTCATTTTTAGGTGTTTCCAAAATTTGATGGCTCTTTTTTGGATATTAATTAGTAGTGGATATTGGCCTAGTTCTGCCCTGCATGCATTGTTTGCAGTTTTCCTCTGAGTCTGGAGGATACTTTTACAGAATTCTGCATGTAGGATCTCAATTGGGTGTTTGTCCCATTTTGCAAATTTTATTGTTAGTGGACCCCACACCTCACTGCCATAGAGGTTCAATTGGTTCAATTATTGATTTAAAAATTTTGAGCCAAATGCCAATTGGAATTTCTATTTGGATTGACTTTTTAATGGCATAGAAAGCCCTTTTTGCTTTCTCTTTCAGTTCATACACAGCCAAATGAAAATTTCCCGCAGAACTGATTTTTAAGCCTAAGTATGTGTAATTTGTAGTTTGTTCAATTTTAGTTGCTCCTAGTGTGAAGTTTATTCTGGGTCCCTGATGTCTGGATCTTTGCTGGAACACAAGAACTTTGGTTTTTTGGGGGTTTATTGTCAGGGCCCAGGTCTGACAGAATGACTCTAGCAGATCCAGGTTCTGCTGTAGACCCTCCTCAGTTGGTGAGAGCAGAACCAGGTCATCTGCATAGAGGAGGAATTTAACCTTGGAGTCATATAGGACGAGGCCAGGTGCTGTAGATTGTTGAAGTAGTTTTGCCAATTCATTTATGTAAATATTAAAGAGTGTCGGTGAGATAGGCGAGCCCTGGTGCCAGCACCCCCTGATGCGGGATTATACGGACCTAATCCCCAAGCCTTACCCCCAGAGTGGCGGAATGCACATGTGGCTCAGCCAGCCAACCCTCAAGCAGACATGGTGCCTCAGCCTGCTCCTCACCAGTCCCCACTTCGGCCTGCTCTTCACCAGTCCGCACCTCGGCCTGTCCATACATGTTCTCGCCCTGGCCACCTACAGGACTTTGTCACTACATTTCATGTTTGAAATTCTGTGAGGGGGGAGGAAATGTTATGTCCGACATTGGTGATAGGTACTCGATTGCCTTGGCCTGAGCACATGGAGTTTGATAGTGATGTTATCATTGTATTGTGTATAGGTGTAAGATTCGCAATTTTCAGCAAAAATCATGCAAGAAAACTGGATAAAATAAGACTGTTTATTGACCAAAGTAAGCTTGCACAGAAAAACCTTTGATAAAAGGGCATACAAAATGGCCGCCAGGCCCCGTGATCAGTTTATGAACCATTTTATTTCTGTTACTGCAAGCCAGACAGGCTTGTGGATTGAAGACAGTGAGCCCACGAAAGCCAGTCTCTGGGAACCGAAACTCAGAGCAACAGCATACATATTCAATGGATTATAAGTACAGGATGGGGCCCATCAAGATATGGGCGGACAATGTAAAAACACTTATACCCATTTATCGTACAAAGGAAAAACCGTTTAGCAGCCATCAAGGAAAATGTCCGGACCGATCAATATGCGAACCGAGCCACGGTGACAATGCAAAAGACATTGAAAGACATTATCGGCCAGGAAGGCCAGTTTAAGTTATCACCGGCTCCGTTACAAGACAAAGCGCCCCTGCAGAGATTTCTGCCCGCCAAAATTAATACAAAGACAAGACTATGATTTGGCGGGAGATAAGACTGTCCCAAAAAGAGTATAACTATGGATTGAAAGTCCATCTAAGTTACTTCGGACTTCGGGTTACTTGAACAACTTCTTCTTCACTGCCACGGCTTCTTGTTGGGCGACTTCAGGCTTCCATTTCTTCAAGAACTTTCTTCTACGAGGAACGAACGAAGGGAGGACGTTGCCCGGATCGGCGCCTCTTCCACTTCGGCAGATCGATGAAAACGTTTTCGTCTTTTTAAAGACGGACGGTTTCGGTAAAAGGACAACGTGGTCGGTGTTCAGCCAAACAAGGCTCGACCACGACGAGAAGACGACGAGGGTGGCCCGGGTACTGGGGTCGGGAGATCATCGACGACCCAGGCCGACGAAGAAGAAACCCTCTGGAGGACTGGCGATCTAGGCCACAAGATTCTCCCAAGTGCATAGCCTGCATCTGGGTCTGCTCCATGAACCCAAATCGACTTAGTGGATCTCAACCTTAACGAGCGCTCATCGAGGCTGGGTCTACCCCACCGCCTCGAGGGAGGAGAGAATATCGACTGCGCCAGAAGTTTCCAAATCCACGTGACGACGGAAAGCGGTGCCAAAAAGGCTGCGAACCCCCTTTCTCGCGATTTCGAGAGTGGTGAGCATGATCCCAAGTTCCCCAGGTCGAAACTTAGTTTAGGTATAGGGGAGGGAGTTAAGGGAAATCGTAATGTGTTTCCCCTTTTTCGATGTGCCGTGTGTTCCCCATTTCCATAGAGTCAAGTTCATAAATTTGTGCATGATTGTAGTAACTTTAATCTGTGCCTATGACATGTATTTTGTAATGCTTCAAACTGTTTAAAAATAAAAGCATCCATTTCGTGCTATTCAACCTGGTCTATTGAGTTCTTTCTCTGCACTACTGTTCTCTGCACCTAAGTCCAAGGTCTAGAACCGTAGGGGGAGTGGGTCGAACCACTCAAGGGTAATTATTGCACGAAGCCTGGCAGGAGACCAGAAAGAGCAAGAGAAACCCCCTACAGAAATGGCGACCGCGGCAGGACCTTGGCAGCAGGAAAGTAGTGTGTTAGATCAAGATCTGAATAAACGAAATGTGATGGATGAAAGAATAGCAGATTATGTTTTCAGAAAAGTCAACCTCACAAAACAATGGATATCTGATCTACTAAGGGATAGGCGCCCGCTAGACGCAGCCATCAAGTGGACAGCGGGTAGAGAGCATAAGAAATCTGTAGAAAAGGCGGTCTGGCTGATGTGCTACAAGAAGCAAGTCCAGCTTTTGGACCAAGTAGTTGCAGCACAGACAGTCCAGATCAACGGCTTGCTTAAAGGCGTAGAGGAAAAGGTTGCGGGAGGTCAAAAACTGATTGAATCGCTTGACGCGCTGAACCAGGAACGCCGCTCTGTAATTCGCTGCCATGAAACCCGGGTAGAATATTTAAAATGTCAGGTCGTTGAGGCCAAGGCCAGTGAAGGTAGAATGAGAGAGAGGTGTTCCCGTCTAGCCAAACAAGTAGATGCCCAAGAGGAAAAGCTCCTGGGAGCCAGGGCAGCATATAAGATGGCCATGGAGGATAGATCTGAGAACACCGACCACAGCACTTGCCGCCGGGAGCTAGAGGACCTGAGAAAGGCCCTAGCGAAGGCAAACGGGTTGGTGTGTCTCATAAATCCACCAGCGAGTCAGCTGTTGCTAGCCAAGGAATCCAAAAGACCGATTCCACAAGAGGCAGTTGGGGTACCAACCCCCGAACCTTCTGCGCCTCCTGCCTATGAGGAGTCTTGGACTCCGGGACAGGAGACGGAGACGGTAGAGGAAGAGAGCCCTGAGGTAGAGCAACCCCAGACAGTAGAGTCGGGGTCGGCGCCAATGTGTCCAACGAGACACCGGAGGATCGGTCCAAATGAAGAAAATGGCGATGACGGACCCCTTGAGAGTCAGATCATAATGCCTCATAGCGCACGACAGCTAAGAGAGATGATAAGTCACATCCCAAAACTCTCCGAGTCAGGAGATCCCTCCGTGCATTTCAGGGACGTGGAGCAGACCGCAGCAGTCAATGACTGCGACGGGGTTGAACAGTCTAAAATGCTGCTGTTCTCCCTGGACAGTTCGCTCCTCCAGTGTCTCCCTGACGAGAGCAAGAGAGGGCACAGGGACTATGAGTTGCTACGGGATGAGATTCTGGAGATCATGGGAGAGGGGGACGGAACTCCGTTCCTCCGTTTTGAAAAGACAGTGCAGCTAGAGGGAGAACCCCCACGGGTTTTCGCCGACAGGTTGTGGCCAGTGTATCGGCGCAGCTGCCCGGGCGGGCCGGCCCGGGCCGGGCTGGATGGCGAACAAAGGGCTCACTGGCTTCGGTGCCTGGTAGCAGGTTGCCTGCCAGTAGTGAAGGAACAGGCCAAAGCATGGCTTGACCCCACTAACGCCTGCTCCACGGAGGAAGTAGTACTAGATCAGCTCACGATCAGTTATAGAAACAACAAGGGCAAGAAAACGCCTGTTGTGAAAGGAAAGGTGCATGAGGTGAGACCCGCAGCCTCTGCTAAAAAGGAATGGCGTCAGGAGGGAAATCGCCATCCCCAAGCAAATAGCAGTTGTTACGGGTGTGGGAAGGAGGGTCATTGGCGCAAGGACTGTAGGAATCCTTGGAAGGATAAGAGGGAGAGAGCGTTCGCCGCAGCCCAAGATCAAGCCCAAGCCCGAGTCGCCAACGGCCCGAGAGTTTACCCAACACCAGCACAACCACAAGTGCAGGCCGCTGCCCCAACACCAGTCCAGAACCCAACCGTAGCCTCTGCCCCGAATAAAGGGGGTGGTGCGGTTGTGGACCCCGCTGCGATCGAGTCAGTCTTGGAGACTATGCGGTCTCTGATGACCTGGCAGGGGAAGGTAGCGGTTGCTAACAGCCCTATCGCCCCCGAGACCCCAGCCGAAACACCTAAATGACTGACGCCCGCGCAGCCCATCTACTTGTGTCCGCTCCGCTATGACGCTTGGAGAAGACCTGTGGTGGAGATGGAGGTGGAGAAACAAAGGGGTAGTTACCTGTTGGATACGGGAGCTTCGTGTACCGTGATCCACACGGACAAACCTTTTGCCTCACCTCTGTCCGCCCAGGCTCCATATTTAGTAGCGGGTTTCACAGGTAGAGCACAGGCTGGCGCGCACTCCCTCCCGCTCTCCATTCAGTTGGGAGCGCTCCACACCACATGGACGTGCATCCTATTGAAGTGGAAAGAGGAGGGGGGGAAAGGCATCCTCGGGGCTGATTTCTTGGTGGAACACGGGATCCTCGTGGACCTGAGAAATCACTGTCTCTGGGGAGCCGAGGGCGGTTTAGGTAAGGTAGTCGTAATCCCGGGGAAGGAAGAAAAGGGGGCCCTGTGCACTATGAAGCCATCAGGAGGTTACGATCTCGAGCTCATGATAACAAACGTCCCAACGGACTTGCAGGCGCGTGTGTCAGAAAATCTGACCGCGTTCGCCACCCACAAGCACGACTGCGGGAGAGTCACTGGGTTCGAAGTCAGCGTAGACGGGGACCCCATGATCCGACCCCAAAAGCAGTATAATTTCCCAAAAGCAGTATAATTTCCCCAAGGAGGCAGAACCCGACATGGAGACAGCAATATCTTCATTGGTACAGCAGGGCGTATTGAGGACGATAGCCACCCACGTGAACTCCCCATTCTGGCGGTAAAGAAACCGGACAATTCGTGAGAGCCACGGTGGACTATAGTGTCCTCAATAGTAATATCCCAGCCTGCGCGCCCACGGTAGCAGCAGTTGCAGACTTAATAGGGAGTATTCCAGCATCGGCGACCACATTCACGGTGCTGGACATCTCGAACGGTTTTTGGTCCATTCGCTGCGGCGGGAGGACCAGTACAAGTTTGCCTTTACTTTCAAAGGGCAACAATACACCTGGAACTGCTTACCACAGGGTTTTCACAACAGCCCCAGCATTTTCCATCAGTGCATGGCGGGGAGTTTGAAAGAGTTCAGCCAGCCCACCCAGATAGTGCAGTATGTGGACGACTTACTCCTGTTCACAGATACAAGGGAGCAGCACGGCCCACTGTTAGCCGAATTGTTGGAACTGTTAGAAAGGAAGGGTTTCAAAGTAAACCCAAAGAAAGCCAGATCGGCCAGCAGGAAGTTAAATTCCTGGGTCTGGCCATCCGCGCTGGGGAAAGAGCCATAGATAGGCCAGACGGGAATCTATACAAGATCTGCCGATTCCAACACAGTAACGGGTGTAAGGTCCTTTTTGGGATTGACCGGGTACTGCAGAGATTTCATCGAGGACTATGCTGCCACAGCGGCCCCGCTACTTCGACTCTTACACAAGGGAGTCGAGTGGTCTTGGGACGAGGGGTACCAGGCAGCATTCGAGAAGTTGAAAAGAGATCTGCAGACCGCGCCAGCCCTAGGGGCCATAGATGGGGGAGAGGAGTTCTTTCTGGAGGTAGCCGCTAGTGGGGACAGCCTGAGCGCAGTGCTGCTCCAAGAGCGGCACGGCAAGCTAAGACCAGTAGTTTATTCCTCTAGGGTGCTCACGGATGTGGAGAGGAGTTTCTCCAATTGCGAACGGCATCTCCTGGCCACGCATTGGGCTGTGAACAGATCAGTGATCTTCACAGGGACCTCTCCCATTACGCTCCTCACCCATCACACCCCCACGAAGATGCTTCTGGACGGGAGGATTAAGGATGGGACCATAAGCAGCGCTCGGATTGCGCGCTGGACCCTCCTCCTTTCCCAGATGGATCTCAAAGTTAAAGGCCTCTGCGCGCCAAGGCTCGCAGCCAATATGGCATATCCCGGGACAGCCCATCAATGTTCCGTAGAAGGGGTATGGGAAGTTAACATAGGTTTACGGGCCGGGATACATCCCACGGGCCGCGAGATCTACGTAGACGGTTCTAGCACTGTAGCTGACGGCAAGCGACTCACAGGGTGTGGAGTTTATGACCCTGCGGCAAACATTGCCCTGGCAATTAAGCTCCCCAGCACTATGAGCGCGCAGCAGGCTGAACTGTCCGCGGTGGCGTACGTGGTTACCCACCCCGAGATTTTCCCAACCCCATACACGATTTGCTCAGACAGCATGTTCACGTGCAATTCGTGTACAGAGTACCTCGCCATCTGGTCCCGACGCGGGTACACCTCCGCGGACGGGCGGCCTTTAACAGTTAAGCCCTTGCTGGAGAAGATCCTAGCAGCTGTGGGGGAGAAAGGAGAGGTGTTCATCCATAAGGTGAAGGCTCACTCCATTACAGAACCCCGCAGTCAGGGCAACCAGCAGGCGGATGCGCTAGCCAGGGAGGGTGCCCGCAACGGCATTCTCTGGGACCCATACGAACCCGGACCCGTGGCGGCGATCCAAGGCAGGGAGGGAATTCCCGGGAACACAGGGGTGACACCGCCCCCAGACCTAAAGACCGTCCAAACCCTGGATCCCGCCTAAAAGCAGTCCTAAAAGCCATCACAGAGGGCAAACAGGTAGAAGGTCCGTACAGTATGGCAGCCCTCACAGTCAAAGAAGGTATGCTGTTCCGAAAGGAGCAGTGGGTTGTGCCGCAGCAGCACCGAAGGGAATTCCTGCAATTGGCCCACGAGGGTCCAGGAGCGGGACACCCCGGACCTGAGGTCACCTGGCAACGGGTGGAGCAGGCGGGATGGTGGCCGGGACTTCGGGACGATGTCCGCGAGTTCTGCGCAAGCTCTCTTGTGTGTGCTGCTAACAACCCAGACCCCCACAAAAGGAAGGTGCCCATGGGGCACATCAGGAGGGTAGAGGGACCATGGCAGTCGATTCAGGTCGACTACATAGGGCCCCTGCCCGCCGCCCAGGGGAGGCTATAAGTACTGCCTTGTCCTGGTAGATGTGTTCACCAAATGGGTAGAAGCCTTCCCGTGCAGAACAGCTACGGCACTGGGTGCTGCTAAGATCTTGATTCGGGAAGTGTTCTCATGGTGGGGACTCCCCCCGTTTTGTAGAGTCCGACCAAGGGAGTCAGTTCACCGGTCAAGTAATGCAGAACGCCCTCAGGCTCTTGGGCATTGAGGGAAAGTGGCACGTAGCATACAATCCCCAGTCATCCGGGATTGTTGAGCGTATGAATCGGACCCTCAAGGAAAAGCTGAGGAAAGAGACAATGGGCTCGCCCCAGAAATGGGCGGAGGTCCTGCCTTTAGTCCTCATGGGGATCCGAGCCAGCCAGTCCAAAAGCACGGGGTATTCCCCGCACGAGTTAATGACTGGAAGGATCATGCGAACACCCACCCATGTGCTAGCCCCGGTGCTCACTGAGGGCCAGCTGGGACAAATTCGCCCAAACCCTCTTGGAGCGCCTGAGACAGATTTATGGGCAGGCGGCTGGGAACATGGGAAGACAGCACCAGGGAAATAAACTGTTGTTGGAACCTCGGAAACAACAAGAGTGGGTAGTCGGGGACCAGGTCATGGTCCGAAACTACGCCAGGGTAGGGAGTTTTGAACCACTGTACATGGGGCCATACAGCATTGTAGACAAAGCCAGCCCCATGGTTTATGCAGTGAAGACGCCCCGACGTACCAAATGGTTTCACATCAACCAGTGTAAACTGTTTAAACCGGGTACACAAGGGCCACCAAAGGGGACCAGGTCTGAGAACAAAGATCCTCAGCCTGTAACAGAGTCACAGACCACACAGGCTGGAGCAGTAGCCTGCGTGAAGGGAGAGGCCATCCCATTGGAGTGGGAGGTCTCATCTTTTGAATGGGATTTAGGCAGGGGAGAGCCCGAACAGCTCAACCTCGCTTTAGACCCAATCACGGAGGAGGAAGAGTCAGAGGACGGCAGTCCCGCCCTCGACTCAAGCTTGGGGGAGGTAGGGAGTGGGGGTGGAGACTCGTTACCTGTAGGGACAGGTGAGGTGGAGTCGGAAGCCACAGATCCCGACCCCGGGGGGGCGGAGCCTGAGGGAGGGGAGCTGGAGCCGGCAGCTGTGGAGGAACCACAGGCTGTAACGGTAACAGTCACGACCCCAGGTCCATCGGCCCCGGGAGCCCAACCCAAAGCAGCCCCTCGTAGGTCGGCTCGAGCGCCCCAGCCCAGAAAATTTTGGCCAGATTCTCCCCATCCTCCCCAACCACGGTTTAAAGCAGCCCCAGGAAGACATGATCCCCGTTCAGCAGCGACAGGCTGCGGGGGATCAAGGCCAAAGATCAATGCAGCCCCACCGCAGGGTGTGGCACACGACAGACCTCACAGGGATTCGGAAAGCCGCCCCACGGAGGGCGGCGCTGTACATAAGTTAAGATAGGTAATTATGGTCATAGTTTAAGGAATGTAAAGTATATGGTGTTAAGAGTACAATTTTGAAGTCTGCCCGGTATGTGTGTTTGTTAGGGAGCGGGGTCCAGGAACCCGCGCGTCCAATTAATTTAGGTAGAGGAAACCGCCACCTACTTCCACCAAGGGAGATGGCCAGGTTGGCTGGGAACGAATTCTACGGAATATTCCAGCAATTTCGGTTTTGCCTACCAAGAGACTTCATTAACGTGCCCTCGAGTGAGGATCCTAGCGCCCAGAGTCAGCGTCACCGTGGGAAAGAGGATTTGTCTGGTGTGCAATGGGAACGTACCACCAAGGCGATGGTGGTGGCTACGAAAGCTGGGAAAGGACATGAGAAACTCTACGGTCGAGTGGGAGCGACTGGGTAATAATACCCATCGGACTATTACGGGAACTCACGGACAATTACGTGTGTGTTGGGACAAATGGTGGGAACCGGATGAGGGAATATATGTCTGTATGTGGGGTTCGAGACGCGTCTGCCCCAAGGGCGTGTCCATCTTCTTCCAGAGGCAGTGGCAGGATGAAGGGAAGGGGATGAGATGGGATGTTAGCACTCGAGCGTGCGGAGCCCCATACTCCCCTATTCCGGTGAACGCCACTGAACTCATCACCCGCCCACGCAAGCCCCTGCCCACGCTTCCGGTAGCACTCGCCCAGAAAGGAGGGTGCCCAACCACCACCAAGGGACCCGGGAACGGTTTAGTATTGGTACCCACCGGTCAGGTGCTGTACCAAGGGGTACACTACGCGGTGGCCTCAGTGATTTTAAATCTCACTGAGGTAAGATTGCCGGAGTGGTGTCTCAAAGAAACGGAACAATTATACCAGGTCCTGTTAACCAGTATGTTTAGACAATTTTACGAATTTGACTTTGCCGACATCGACAGAGACAAATTATACACCACACCGCCAGAAGTTTTGGATCGAGTCGGGAGGCAAAGAAGGGGTACTGTAAATGACATATTCACTGCTTTTAATACCGGGACATCTGTTGTCAACGCTCTAGATAACGTGGAGCTGCAGACACAGATCAGCGGATTAAAAGCCCAGTTAAGGAACATATTGACAGACGAAAACAAGGTCGTGGGTTCTGAGTTGCATGAGGACCAGGCCATGACACTACACTTTAAGGACATAATTGCTGAGCTGGAGAAACACGCGAGAACGGTAAATGCACTCATTAAGGAGGATCGGAATGCGTCCGATCAAGCTGCGCAAAACGAGGCCTGTGTGCTGTACGGGGCGTGGTTATTGGGCGAGGGCCGCAGTAATCTTGAGGATTTAAAACAGGGTTTGGTCCCGTCCTGGATCAGCAACAAGCACTTGCAAGCGCTCCACCCTTTTGAGAATGCATTAAGCCCGTGCCAGCTCAGACTAGCCGCAGAAGCATACCCAGTTCCAGTGGACTGCGGACATTCGAATCACACTATTATGGGAATAGTAGTAAGAATGCCGGTGTTGGGTCCCGCAGCAAAGCCCGCCCCGGTATACAGAGTAGAGAACATTGGAGTCATTCAGGGGGGCGCACACATTCGTTACGCAGTGGTCCCGCCTTATGTCATCAGATGGGAGCGTACGATGACAGGCACCGACCTCTCGGGATGTCGGAGCCGGGGAGCACACATCATCCTGTGTCCCCAGCACTTGAATGCCTTTTTGAAACCACAGTGCGGGTTCAGAACCGCTAGCGCGAAGCCGGTGAATTGCACCATGGAGGCAATGGCAGAGGACCATGTGCCCCCACAGGTAGCATATATCGGGGGTGGGACATACTGCGTCACCACTGCAGCGCCTCAGTACCGATATGGACAACACGAGTGGTGTTCGGTCGGTGATAGCAGTTTCTGTTTCAAACCCAGGGCCGAGGTTCAAGTGGCACAACAACGAATTGTTCCCATTCCTGAGCCCTCCACCGTACACATCACTATCAAAGAGAATTTCACAGACTTACAACGATTTGTCGCGCATTTTGGTTATGTCATTCCCCCTCTTCCCGAACACCTCACCAAGATTTTAAAAGCCGTTATAATTTCGCAGAAACATTTCTACACACTGGAGCAGAAGACTTTAGAGATAGGAAAAGACATATTGGACATAACCATCCCACCATGGTGGGACTTGTTCACCAACATAGAGGTCCCCGCCTGGATTAGAATAGCATCCCATATCCTAGTAGTATGTCAGGTTTTGATTGTGATATTTTTGCTCTTCGTGCATTGCAAAAGAGGCAAACGCCTCCAGAGGCACGAGAACACAGGAGAATGGAGAGAACGCTATGTGCGGATGGGGGAAGCAGATACCCCACTCTAAGCTGCTAGTATAAGATTAAGCGTCCCTCCATTTAAAATTTTTTTTTTTTTTGATTGTTTTGGGTTATAAGGAAATAAGTATTGTTATGTTATTAGTTGTTCTTAAGTTTTTTTGGATTAATAAAAGATGCATGCAGATGGCGCAAAAGGGTATCAACCCCTGCCCATCTGACAGGTGAAGGTGTTATAGTTTAAGATTTGCTGTCTATGATTCCAAATGTGCATGAGGTAATTTTCATTTTCTCCGGAAATGGGAACTGCATGTGTCGTGAGGGGCATAGATAGTTAAGTGCCAGGAATGTTTGGATGTGGGGAATCAGGGAAAATTTGCTCATCAAGGATTATTGATACTTTAAGCAAGCTATCAGTATCACAGGGGGGCCTGTAAGATTCGCAATTTTCAGCAAAAATCACGCAAGAAAACTGGATAAAATAAGACTGTTTATTGACCAAAGTAAGCTTGCACAGAAAAACCTTTGATAAAAGGGCATACAAAATGGCCGCCAGGCCCCGTGATCAGTTTATGAACCATTTTATTTCTGTTACTGCAAGCCAGACAGGCTTGTGGATTGAAGACAGTGAGCCCACGAAAGCCAGTCTCTGGGAACCGAAACTCAGAGCAACAGCATACATATTCAATGGATTATAAGTACAGGATGGGGCCCATCAAGATATGGGCGGACAATGTAAAAACACTTATACCCATTTATCGTACAAAGGAAAAACCGTTTAGCAGCCATCAAGGAAAATGTCCGGACCGATCAATATGCGAACCGAGCCACGGTGACAATGCAAAAGACATTGAAAGACATTATTGGCCAGGAAGGCCAGTTTAAGTTATCACCGGCTCCGTTACAAGACAAAGCGCCCCTGCAGAGATTTCTGCCCGCCAAAATTAATACAAAGACAAGACTATGATTTGGCGGGAGATAAGACTGTCCCAAAAAGAGTATAACTATGGATTGAAAGTCCATCTAAGTTACTTCGGACTTCGGGTTACTTGAACAACTTCTTCTTCACTGCCACGGCTTCTTGTTGGGCGACTTCAGGCTTCCATTTCTTCAAGAACTTTCTTCTACGAGGAACGAACGAAGGGCGGACGGTGCCCGGATCGGCGCCTCTTCCACTTCGGCAGATCGATGAAAACGTTTTCGTCTTTTTAAAGACGGACGGTTTCGGTAAAAGGACAACGTGGTCGGTGTTCAGCCAAACAAGGCTCGACCACGACGAGAAGACGACGAGGGTGGCCCGGGTACTGGGGTCGGGAGATCATCGACGACCCAGGCCGACGAAGAAGAAACCCTCTGGAGGACTGGCGATCTAGGCCACAAGATTCTCCCAAGTGCATAGCCTGCATCTGGGTCTGCTCCATGAACCCAAATCGACTTAGTGGATCTCAACCTTAACGAGCGCTCATCGAGGCTGGGTCTACCCCACCGCCTCGAGGGAGGAGAGAATATCGACTGCGCCAGAAGTTTCCAAATCCACGTGACGACGGAAAGCGGTGCCAAAAAGGCTGCGAACCCCCTTTCTCGCGATTTCGAGAGTGGTGAGCATGATCCCAAGTTCCCCAGGTCGAAACTTAGTTTAGGTATAGGGGAGGGAGTTAAGGGAAATCGTAATGTGTTTCCCCTTTTTCGATGTGCCGTGTGTTCCCCATTTCCATAGAGTCAAGTTCATAAATTTGTGCATGATTGTAGTTACTTTAATCTGTGCCTATGACATGTATTTTGTAATGCTTCAAACTGTTTAAAAATAAAAGCATCCATTTCGTGCTATTCAACCTGGTCTATTGAGTTCTTTCTCTGCACTACTGTTCTCTGCACCTAAGTCCAAGGTCTAGAACCGTAGGGGGAGTGGGTCGAACCACTCAAGGGTAATTATTGCACGAAGCCTGGCAGGAGACCAGAAAGAGCAAGAGAAACCCCCTACAGAAATGGCGACCGCGGCAGGACCTTGGCAGCAGGAAAGTAGTGTGTTAGATCAAGATCTGAATAAACGAAATGTGATGGATGAAAGAATAGCAGATTATGTTTTCGGAAAAGTCAACCTCACAAAACAATGGATATCTGATCTACTAAGGGATAGGCGCCCGCTAGACGCAGCCATCAAGTGGACAGCGGGTAGAGAGCATAAGAAATCTGTAGAAAAGGCGGTCTGGCTGATGTGCTACAAGAAGCAAGTCCAGCTTTTGGACCAAGTAGTTGCAGCACAGACAGTCCAGATCAACGGCTTGCTTAAAGGCGTAGAGGAAAAGGTTGCGGGAGGTCAAAAACTGATTGAATCGCTTGACGCGCTGAACCAGGAACGCCGCTCTGTAATTCGCTGCCATGAAACCCGGGTAGAATATTTAAAATGTCAGGTCGTTGAGGCCAAGGCCAGTGAAGGTAGAATGAGAGAGAGGTGTTCCCGTCTAGCCAAACAAGTAGATGCCCAAGAGGAAAAGCTCCTGGGAGCCAGGGCAGCATATAAGATGGCCATGGAGGATAGATCTGAGAACACCGACCACAGCACTTGCCGCCGGGAGCTAGAGGACCTGAGAAAGGCCCTAGCGAAGGCAAACGGGTTGGTGTGTCTCATAAATCCACCAGCGAGTCAGCTGTTGCTAGCCAAGGAATCCAAAAGACCGATTCCACAAGAGGCAGTTGGGGTACCAACCCCCGAACCTTCTGCGCCTCCTGCCTATGAGGAGTCTTGGACTCCGGGACAGGAGACGGAGACGGTAGAGGAAGAGAGCCCTGAGGTAGAGCAACCCCAGACAGTAGAGTCGGGGTCGGCGCCAATGTGTCCAACGAGACACCGGAGGATCGGTCCAAATGAAGAAAATGGCGATGACGGACCCCTTGAGAGTCAGATCATAATGCCTCATAGCGCACGACAGCTAAGAGAGATGATAAGTCACATCCCAAAACTCTCCGAGTCAGGAGATCCCTCCGTGCATTTCAGGGACGTGGAGCAGACCGCAGCAGTCAATGACTGCGACGGGGTTGAACAGTCTAAAATGCTGCTGTTCTCCCTGGACAGTTCGCTCCTCCAGTGTCTCCCTGACGAGAGCAAGAGAGGGCACAGGGACTATGAGTTGCTACGGGATGAGATTCTGGAGATCATGGGAGAGGGGGACGGAACTCCGTTCCTCCGTTTTGAAAAGACAGTGCAGCTAGAGGGAGAACCCCCACGGGTTTTCGCCGACAGGTTGTGGCCAGTGTATCGGCGCAGCTGCCCGGGCAGGCCGGCCCGGGCCGGGCTGGATGGCGAACAAAGGGCTCACTGGCTTCGGTGCCTGGTAGCAGGTTGCCTGCCAGTAGTGAAGGAACAGGCCAAAGCATGGCTTGACCCCACTAACGCCCGCTCCACGGAGGAAGTAGTACTAGATCAGCTCACGATCAGTTATAGAAACAACAAGGGCAAGAAAACGCCTGTTGTGAAAGGAAAGGTGCATGAGGTGAGACCCGCAGCCTCTGCTAAAAAGGAATGGCGTCAGGAGGGAAATCGCCATCCCCAAGCAAATAGCAGTTGTTATGGGTGTGGGAAGGAGGGTCATTGGCGCAAGGACTGTAGGAATCCTTGGAAGGATAAGAGGGAGAGAGCGTTCGCCGCAGCCCAAGATCAAGCCCAAGCCCGAGTCGCCAACGGCCCGAGAGTTTACCCAACACCAGCACAACCACAAGTGCAGGCCGCTGCCCCAACACCAGTCCAGAACCCAACCGTAGCCTCTGCCCCGAATAAAGGGGGTGGTGCGGTTGTGGACCCCGCTGCGATCGAGTCAGTCTTGGAGACTATGCGGTCTCTGATGACCTGGCAGGGGAAGGTAGCGGTTGCTAACAGCCCTATCGCCCCCGAGACCCCAGCCGAAACACCTAAATGACTGACGCCCGCGCAGCCCATCTACTTGTGTCCGCTCCGCTATGACGCTTGGAGAAGACCTGTGGTGGAGATGGAGGTGGAGAAACAAAGGGGTAGTTACCTGTTGGATACGGGAGCTTCGTGTACCGTGATCCACACGGACAAACCTTTTGCCTCACCTCTGTCCGCCCAGGCTCCATATTTAGTAGCGGGTTTCACAGGTAGAGCACAGGCTGGCGCGCACTCCCTCCCGCTCTCCATTCAGTTGGGAGCGCTCCACACCACATGGACGTGCATCCTATTGAAGTGGAAAGAGGGGGGGGGGAAAGGCATCCTCGGGGCTGATTTCTTGGTGGAACACGGGATCCTCGTGGACCTGAGAAATCACTGTCTCTGGGGAGCCGAGGGCGGTTTAGGTAAGGTAGTCGTAATCCCGGGGAAGGAAGAAAAGGGGGCCCTGTGCACTATGAAGCCATCAGGAGGTTACGATCTCGAGCTCATGATAACAAACGTCCCAACGGACTTGCAGGCGCGTGTGTCAGAAAATCTGACCGCGTTCGCCACCCACAAGCACGACTGCGGGAGAGTCACTGGGTTCGAAGTCAGCGTAGACGGGGACCCCATGATCCGACCCCAAAAGCAGTATAATTTCCCCAAGGAGGCAGAACCCGACATGGAGACAGCAATATCTTCATTGGTACAGCAGGGCGTATTGAGGACGATAGCCACCCACGTGAACTCCCCATTCTGGCCGGTAAAGAAACCGGACAATTCGTGGAGAGCCACGGTGGACTATAGAGTCCTCAATAGTAACATCCCAGCCTGCGCGCCCACGGTAGCAGCAGTTGCAGACTTAATAGGGAGTATTCCAGCATCGGCGACCACATTCACGGTGCTGGACATCTCGAACGGTTTTTGGTCCATTCCGCTGCGGCGGGAGGACCAGTACAAGTTTGCCTTTACTTTCAAAGGGCAACAATACACCTGGAACTGCTTACCACAGGGTTTTCACAACAGCCCCAGCATTTTCCATCAGTGCATGGCGGGGAGTTTGAAAGAGTTCAGCCAGCCCAACCAGATAGTGCAGTATGTGGACGACTTACTCCTGTTCACAGATACAAGGGAGCAGCACGGCCCACTGTTAGCCGAATTGTTGGAACTGTTAGAAAGGAAGGGTTTCAAAGTAAACCCAAAGAAAGCCCAGATCGGCCAGCAGGAAGTTAAATTCCTGGGTCTGGCCATCCGCGCTGGGGAAAGAGCCATAGATAAGGCCAGACGGGAATCTATACAAGATCTGCCGATTCCCAACACAGTAACGGGTGTAAGGTCCTTTTTGGGATTGACCGGGTACTGCAGAGATTTCATCGAGGACTATGCTGCCACAGCGGCCCCGCTACTTCGACTCTTACACAAGGGAGTCGAGTGGTCTTGGGACGAGGGGTACCAGGCAGCATTCGAGAAGTTGAAAAGAGATCTGCAGACCGCGCCAGCCCTAGGGGCCATAGATGGGGGAGAGGAGTTCTTTCAGGAGGTAGCCGCTAGTGGGGACAGCCTGAGCGCAGTGCTGCTCCAAGAGCGGCACGGCAAGCTAAGACCAGTAGTTTATTCCTCTAGGGTGCTCACGGATGTGGAGAGGAGTTTCTCCAATTGCGAACGGCATCTCCTGGCCACGCATTGGGCTGTGAACAGATCAGTGATCTTCACAGGGACCTCTCCCATTACGCTCCTCACCCATCACACCCCCACGAAGATGCTTCTGGACGGGAGGATTAAGGATGGGACCATAAGCAGCGCTCGGATTGCGCGCTGGACCCTCCTCCTTTCCCAGATGGATCTCAAAGTTAAAGGCCTCTGCGCGCCAAGGCTCGCAGCCAATATGGCATATCCCGGGACAGCCCATCAATGTTCCGTAGAAGGGGTATGGGAAGTTAACATAGGTTTACGGGCCGGGATACATCCCACGGGCCGCGAGATCTACGTAGACGGTTCTAGCACTGTAGCTGACGGCAAGCGACTCACAGGGTGTGGAGTTTATGACCCTGCGGCAAACATTGCCCTGGCAATTAAGCTCCCCAGCACTATGAGCGCGCAGCAGGCTGAACTGTCCGCGGTGGCGTACGTGGTTACCCACCCCGAGATTTTCCCAACCCCATACACGATTTGCTCAGACAGCATGTTCACGTGCAATTCGTGTACAGAGTACCTCGCCATCTGGTCCCGACGCGGGTACACCTCCGCGGACGGGCGGCCTTTAACAGTTAAGCCCTTGCTGGAGAAGATCCTAGCAGCTGTGGGGGAGAAAGGAGAGGTGTTCATCCATAAGGTGAAGGCTCACTCCATTACAGAACCCCGCAGTCAGGGCAACCAGCAGGCGGATGCGCTAGCCAGGGAGGGTGCCCGCAACGGCATTCTCTGGGACCCATACGAACCCGGACCCGTGGCGGCGATCCAAGGCAGGGAGGGAATTCCCGGGAACACAGGGGTGACACCGCCCCCAGACCTAAAGACCGTCCAAACCCTGGATCCCGCCCTAAAAGCAGTCCTAAAAGCCATCACAGAGGGCAAACAGGTAGAAGGTCCGTACAGTACGGCAGCCCTCACAGTCAAAGAAGGTATGCTGTTCCGAAAGGAGCAGTGGGTTGTGCCGCAGCAGCACCGAAGGGAATTCCTGCAATTGGCCCACGAGGGTCCAGGAGCGGGACACCCCGGACCTGAGGTCACCTGGCAACGGGTGGAGCAGGCGGGATGGTGGCCGGGACTTCGGGACGATGTCCGCGAGTTCTGCGCAAGCTCTCTTGTGTGTGCTGCTAACAACCCAGACCCCCACAAAAGGAAGGTGCCCATGGGGCACATCAGGAGGGTAGAGGGACCATGGCAGTCGATTCAGGTCGACTACATAGGGCCCCTGCCCGCCGCCCAGGGAGGCTATAAGTACTGCCTTGTCCTGGTAGATGTGTTCACCAAATGGGTAGAAGCCTTCCCGTGCAGAACAGCTACGGCACTGGGTGCTGCTAAGATCTTGATTCGGGAAGTGTTCTCATGGTGGGGACTCCCCCGTTTTGTAGAGTCCGACCAAGGGAGTCAGTTCACCGGTCAAGTAATGCAGAACGCCCTCAGGCTCTTGGGCATTGAGGGAAAGTGGCACGTAGCATACAATCCCCAGTCATCCGGGATTGTTGAGCGTATGAATCGGACCCTCAAGGAAAAGCTGAGGAAAGAGACAATGGGCTCGCCCCAGAAATGGGCGGAGGTCCTGCCTTTAGTCCTCATGGGGATCCGAGCCAGCCAGTCCAAAAGCACGGGGTATTCCCCGCACGAGTTAATGACTGGAAGGATCATGCGAACACCCACCCATGTGCTAGCCCCGGTGCTCACTGAGGGCCAGCTCCGAGAGGAGAAACGGGACAAATTCGCCCAAACCCTCTTGGAGCGCCTGAGACAGATTTATGGGCAGGCGGCTGGGAACATGGGAAGACAGCACCAGGGAAATAAACTGTTGTTGGAACCTCGGAAACAACAAGAGTGGGTAGTCGGGGACCAGGTCATGGTCCGAAACTACGCCAGGGTAGGGAGTTTTGAACCACTGTACATGGGGCCATACAGCATTGTAGACAAAGCCAGCCCCATGGTTTATGCAGTGAAGACGCCCCGACGTACCAAATGGTTTCACATCAACCAGTGTAAACTGTTTAAACCGGGTACACAAGGGCCACCAAAGGGGACCAGGTCTGAGAACAAAGATCCTCAGCCTGTAACAGAGTCACAGACCACACAGGCTGGAGCAGTAGCCTGCGTGAAGGGAGAGGCCATCCCATTGGAGTGGGAGGTCTCATCTTTTGAATGGGATTTAGGCAGGGGAGAGCCCGAACAGCTCAACCTCGCTTTAGACCCAATCACGGAGGAGGAAGAGTCAGAGGACGGCAGTCCCGCCCTCGACTCAAGCTTGGGGGAGGTAGGGAGTGGGGGTGGAGACTCGTTACCTGTAGGGACAGGTGAGGTGGAGTCGGAAGCCACAGATCCCGACCCCGGGGGGGCGGAGCCTGAGGGAGGGGAGCTGGAGCCGGCAGCTGTGGAGGAACCACAGGCTGTAACGGTAACAGTCACGACCCCAGGTCCATCGGCCCCGGGAGCCCAACCCAAAGCAGCCCCTCGTAGGTCGGCTCGAGCGCCCCAGCCCAGAAAATTTTGGCCAGATTCTCCCCATCCTCCCCAACCACGGTTTAAAGCAGCCCCAGGAAGACATGATCCCCGTTCAGCAGCGACAGGCTGCGGGGGATCAAGGCCAAAGATCAATGCAGCCCCACCGCAGGGTGTGGCACACGACAGACCTCACAGGGATTCGGAAAGCCGCCCCACGGAGGGCGGCGCTGTACATAAGTTAAGATAGGTAATTATGGTCATAGTTTAAGGAATGTAAAGTATATGGTGTTAAGAGTACAATTTTGAAGTCTGCCCGGTATGTGTGTTTGTTAGGGAGCGGGGTCCAGGAACCCGCGCGTCCAATTAATTTAGGTAGAGGAAACCGCCACCTACTTCCACCAAGGGAGATGGCCAGGTTGGCTGGGAACGAATTCTACGGAATATTCCAGCAATTTCGGTTTTGCCTACCAAGAGACTTCATTAACGTGCCCTCGAGTGAGGATCCTAGCGCCCAGAGTCAGCGTCACCGTGGGAAAGAGGATTTGTCTGGTGTGCAATGGGAACGTACCACCAAGGCGATGGTGGTGGCTACGAAAGCTGGGAAAGGACATGAGAAACTCTACGGTCGAGTGGGAGCGACTGGGTAATAATACCCATCGGACTATTACGGGAACTCACGGACAATTACGTGTGTGTTGGGACAAATGGTGGGAACCGGATGAGGGAATATATGTCTGTATGTGGGGTTCGAGACGCGTCTGCCCCAAGGGCGTGTCCATCTTCTTCCAGAGGCAGTGGCAGGATGAAGGGAAGGGGATGAGATGGGATGTTAGCACTCGAGCGTGCGGAGCCCCATACTCCCCTATTCCGGTGAACGCCACTGAACTCATCACCCGCCCACGCAAGCCCCTGCCCACGCTTCCGGTAGCACTCGCCCAGAAAGGAGGGTGCCCAACCACCACCAAGGGACCCGGGAACGGTTTAGTATTGGTACCCACCGGTCAGGTGCTGTACCAAGGGGTACACTACGCGGTGGCCTCAGTGATTTTAAATCTCACTGAGGTAAGATTGCCGGAGTGGTGTCTCAAAGAAACGGAACAATTATACCAGGTCCTGTTAACCAGTATGTTTAGACAATTTTACGAATTTGACTTTGCCGACATCGACAGAGACAAATTATACACCACACCGCCAGAAGTTTTGGATCGAGTCGGGAGGCAAAGAAGGGGTACTGTAAATGACATATTCACTGCTTTTAATACCGGGACATCTGTTGTCAACGCTCTAGATAACGTGGAGCTGCAGACACAGATCAGCGGATTAAAAGCCCAGTTAAGGAACATATTGACAGACGAAAACAAGGTCGTGGGTTCTGAGTTGCATGAGGACCAGGCCATGACACTACACTTTAAGGACATAATTGCTGAGCTGGAGAAACACGCGAGAACGGTAAATGCACTCATTAAGGAGGATCGGAATGCGTCCGATCAAGCTGCGCAAAACGAGGCCTGTGTGCTGTACGGGGCGTGGTTATTGGGCGAGGGCCGCAGTAATCTTGAGGATTTAAAACAGGGTTTGGTCCCGTCCTGGATCAGCAACAAGCACTTGCAAGCGCTCCACCCTTTTGAGAATGCATTAAGCCCGTGCCAGCTCAGACTAGCCGCAGAAGCATACCCAGTTCCAGTGGACTGCGGACATTCGAATCACACTATTATGGGAATAGTAGTAAGAATGCCGGTGTTGGGTCCCGCAGCAAAGCCCGCCCCGGTATACAGAGTAGAGAACATTGGAGTCATTCAGGGGGGCGCACACATTCGTTACGCAGTGGTCCCGCCTTACGTCATCAGATGGGAGCGTACGATGACAGGCACCGACCTCTCGGGATGTCGGAGCCGGGGAGCACACATCATCCTGTGTCCCCAGCACTTGAATGCCTTTTTGAAACCACAGTGCGGGTTCAGAACCGCTAGCGCGAAGCCGGTGAATTGCACCATGGAGGCAATGGCAGAGGACCATGTGCCCCCACAGGTAGCATATATCGGGGGTGGGACATACTGCGTCACCACTGCAGCGCCTCAGTACCGATATGGACAACACGAGTGGTGTTCGGTCGGTGATAGCAGTTTCTGTTTCAAACCCAGGGCCGAGGTTCAAGTGGCACAACAACGAATTGTTCCCATTCCTGCGCCCTCCACCGTACACATCACTATCAAAGAGAATTTCACAGACTTACAACGATTTGTCGCGCATTTTGGTTATGTCATTCCCCCTCTTCCCGAACACCTCACCAAGATTTTAAAAGCCGTTATAATTTCGCAGAAACATTTCTACACACTGGAGCAGAAGACTTTAGAGATAGGAAAAGACATATTGGACATAACCATCCCACCATGGTGGGACTTGTTCACCAACATAGAGGTCCCCGCCTGGATTAGAATAGCATCCCATATCCTAGTAGTATGTCAGGTTTTGATTGTGATATTTTTGCTCTTCGTGCATTGCAAAAGAGGCAAACGCCTCCAGAGGCACGAGAACACAGGAGAATGGAGAGAACGCTATGTGCGGATGGGGGAAGCAGATACCCCACTCTAAGCTGCTAGTATAAGATTAAGCGTCCCTCCATTTAAAATTTTTTTTTTTTTTGATTGTTTTGGGTTATAAGGAAATAAGTATTGTTATGTTATTAGTTGTTCTTAAGTTTTTTTGGATTAATAAAAGATGCATGCAGATGGCGCAAAAGGGTATCAACCCCTGCCCATCTGACAGGTGAAGGTGTTATAGTTTAAGATTTGCTGTCTATGATTCCAAATGTGCATGAGGTAATTTTCATTTTCTCCGGAAATGGGAACTGCATGTGTCGTGAGGGGCATAGATAGTTAAGTGCCAGGAATGTTTGGATGTGGGGAATCAGGGAAAATTTGCTCATCAAGGATTATTGATACTTTAAGCAAGCTATCAGTATCACAGGGGGGCCTGTAAGATTCGCAATTTTCAGCAAAAATCACGCAAGAAAACTGGATAAAATAAGACTGTTTATTGACCAAAGTAAGCTTGCACAGAAAAACCTTTGATAAAAGGGCATACAAAATGGCCGCCAGGCCCCGTGATCAGTTTATGAACCATTTTATTTCTGTTACTGCAAGCCAGACAGGCTTGTGGATTGAAGACAGTGAGCCCACGAAAGCCAGTCTCTGGGAACCGAAACTCAGAGCAACAGCATACATATTCAATGGATTATAAGTACAGGATGGGGCCCATCAAGATATGGGCGGACAATGTAAAAACACTTATACCCATTTATCGTACAAAGGAAAAACCGTTTAGCAGCCATCAAGGAAAATGTCCGGACCGATCAATATGCGAACCGAGCCACGGTGACAATGCAAAAGACATTGAAAGACATTATCGGCCAGGAAGGCCAGTTTAAGTTATCACCAGCTCCGTTACAAGACAAAGCGCCCCTGCAGAGATTTCTGCCCGCCAAAATTAATACAAAGACAAGACTATGATTTGGCGGGAGATAAGACTGTCCCAAAAAGAGTATAACTATGGATTGAAAGTCCATCTAAGTTACTTCGGACTTCGGGTTACTTGAACAACTTCTTCTTCACTGCCACGGCTTCTTGTTGGGCGACTTCAGGCTTCCATTTCTTCAAGAACTTTCTTCTACGAGGAACGAACGAAGGGCGGACGGTGCCCGGATCGGCGCCTCTTCCACTTCGGCAGATCGATGAAAACGTTTTCGTCTTTTTAAAGACGGACGGTTTCGGTAAAAGGACAACGTGGTCGGTGTTCAGCCAAACAAGGCTCGACCACGACGAGAAGACGACGAGGGTGGCCCGGGTACTGGGGTCGGGAGATCATCGACGACCCAGGCCGACGAAGAAGAAACCCTCTGGAGGACTGGCGATCTAGGCCACAAGATTCTCCCAAGTGCATAGCCTGCATCTGGGTCTGCTCCATGAACCCAAATCGACTTAGTGGATCTCAACCTTAACGAGCGCTCATCGAGGCTGGGTCTACCCCACCGCCTCGAGGGAGGAGAGAATATCGACTGCGCCAGAAGTTTCCAAATCCACGTGACGACGGAAAGCGGTGCCAAAAAGGCTGCGAACCCCCTTTCTCGCGATTTCGAGAGTGGTGAGCATGATCCCAAGTTCCCCAGGTCGAAACTTAGTTTAGGTATAGGGGAGGGAGTTAAGGGAAATCGTAATGTGTTTCCCCTTTTTCGATGTGCCGTGTGTTCCCCATTTCCATAGAGTCAAGTTCATAAATTTGTGCATGATTGTAGTTACTTTAATCTGTGCCTATGACATGTATTTTGTAATGCTTCAAACTGTTTAAAAATAAAAGCATCCATTTCGTGCTATTCAACCTGGTCTATTGAGTTCTTTCTCTGCACTACTGTTCTCTGCACCTAAGTCCAAGGTCTAGAACCGTAGGGGGAGTGGGTCGAACCACTCAAGGGTAATTATTGCACGAAGCCTGGCAGGAGACCAGAAAGAGCAAGAGAAACCCCCTACAGAAATGGCGACCGCGGCAGGACCTTGGCAGCAGGAAAGTAGTGTGTTAGATCAAGATCTGAATAAACGAAATGTGATGGATGAAAGAATAGCAGATTATGTTTTCGGAAAAGTCAACCTCACAAAACAATGGATATCTGATCTACTAAGGGATAGGCGCCCGCTAGACGCAGCCATCAAGTGGACAGCGGGTAGAGAGCATAAGAAATCTGTAGAAAAGGCGGTCTGGCTGATGTGCTACAAGAAGCAAGTCCAGCTTTTGGACCAAGTAGTTGCAGCACAGACAGTCCAGATCAACGGCTTGCTTAAAGGCGTAGAGGAAAAGGTTGCGGGAGGTCAAAAACTGATTGAATCGCTTGACGCGCTGAACCAGGAACGCCGCTCTGTAATTCGCTGCCATGAAACCCGGGTAGAATATTTAAAATGTCAGGTCGTTGAGGCCAAGGCCAGTGAAGGTAGAATGAGAGAGAGGTGTTCCCGTCTAGCCAAACAAGTAGATGCCCAAGAGGAAAAGCTCCTGGGAGCCAGGGCAGCATATAAGATGGCCATGGAGGATAGATCTGAGAACACCGACCACAGCACTTGCCGCCGGGAGCTAGAGGACCTGAGAAAGGCCCTAGCGAAGGCAAACGGGTTGGTGTGTCTCATAAATCCACCAGCGAGTCAGCTGTTGCTAGCCAAGGAATCCAAAAGACCGATTCCACAAGAGGCAGTTGGGGTACCAACCCCCGAACCTTCTGCGCCTCCTGCCTATGAGGAGTCTTGGACTCCGGGACAGGAGACGGAGACGGTAGAGGAAGAGAGCCCTGAGGTAGAGCAACCCCAGACAGTAGAGTCGGGGTCGGCGCCAATGTGTCCAACGAGACACCGGAGGATCGGTCCAAATGAAGAAAATGGCGATGACGGACCCCTTGAGAGTCAGATCATAATGCCTCATAGCGCACGACAGCTAAGAGAGATGATAAGTCACATCCCAAAACTCTCCGAGTCAGGAGATCCCTCCGTGCATTTCAGGGACGTGGAGCAGACCGCAGCAGTCAATGACTGCGACGGGGTTGAACAGTCTAAAATGCTGCTGTTCTCCCTGGACAGTTCGCTCCTCCAGTGTCTCCCTGACGAGAGCAAGAGAGGGCACAGGGACTATGAGTTGCTACGGGATGAGATTCTGGAGATCATGGGAGAGGGGGACGGAACTCCGTTCCTCCGTTTTGAAAAGACAGTGCAGCTAGAGGGAGAACCCCCACGGGTTTTCGCCGACAGGTTGTGGCCAGTGTATCGGCGCAGCTGCCCGGGCAGGCCGGCCCGGGCCGGGCTGGATGGCGAACAAAGGGCTCACTGGCTTCGGTGCCTGGTAGCAGGTTGCCTGCCAGTAGTGAAGGAACAGGCCAAAGCATGGCTTGACCCCACTAACGCCCGCTCCACGGAGGAAGTAGTACTAGATCAGCTCACGATCAGTTATAGAAACAACAAGGGCAAGAAAACGCCTGTTGTGAAAGGAAAGGTGCATGAGGTGAGACCCGCAGCCTCTGCTAAAAAGGAATGGCGTCAGGAGGGAAATCGCCATCCCCAAGCAAATAGCAGTTGTTATGGGTGTGGGAAGGAGGGTCATTGGCGCAAGGACTGTAGGAATCCTTGGAAGGATAAGAGGGAGAGAGCGTTCGCCGCAGCCCAAGATCAAGCCCAAGCCCGAGTCGCCAACGGCCCGAGAGTTTACCCAACACCAGCACAACCACAAGTGCAGGCCGCTGCCCCAACACCAGTCCAGAACCCAACCGTAGCCTCTGCCCCGAATAAAGGGGGTGGTGCGGTTGTGGACCCCGCTGCGATCGAGTCAGTCTTGGAGACTATGCGGTCTCTGATGACCTGGCAGGGGAAGGTAGCGGTTGCTAACAGCCCTATCGCCCCCGAGACCCCAGCCGAAACACCTAAATGACTGACGCCCGCGCAGCCCATCTACTTGTGTCCGCTCCGCTATGACGCTTGGAGAAGACCTGTGGTGGAGATGGAGGTGGAGAAACAAAGGGGTAGTTACCTGTTGGATACGGGAGCTTCGTGTACCGTGATCCACACGGACAAACCTTTTGCCTCACCTCTGTCCGCCCAGGCTCCATATTTAGTAGCGGGTTTCACAGGTAGAGCACAGGCTGGCGCGCACTCCCTCCCGCTCTCCATTCAGTTGGGAGCGCTCCACACCACATGGACGTGCATCCTATTGAAGTGGAAAGAGGGGGGGGGGAAAGGCATCCTCGGGGCTGATTTCTTGGTGGAACACGGGATCCTCGTGGACCTGAGAAATCACTGTCTCTGGGGAGCCGAGGGCGGTTTAGGTAAGGTAGTCGTAATCCCGGGGAAGGAAGAAAAGGGGGCCCTGTGCACTATGAAGCCATCAGGAGGTTACGATCTCGAGCTCATGATAACAAACGTCCCAACGGACTTGCAGGCGCGTGTGTCAGAAAATCTGACCGCGTTCGCCACCCACAAGCACGACTGCGGGAGAGTCACTGGGTTCGAAGTCAGCGTAGACGGGGACCCCATGATCCGACCCCAAAAGCAGTATAATTTCCCCAAGGAGGCAGAACCCGACATGGAGACAGCAATATCTTCATTGGTACAGCAGGGCGTATTGAGGACGATAGCCACCCACGTGAACTCCCCATTATGGCCGGTAAAGAAACCGGACAATTCGTGGAGAGCCACGGTGGACTATAGAGTCCTCAATAGTAACATCCCAGCCTGCGCGCCCACGGTAGCAGCAGTTGCAGACTTAATAGGGAGTATTCCAGCATCGGCGACCACATTCACGGTGCTGGACATCTCGAACGGTTTTTGGTCCATTCCGCTGCGGCGGGAGGACCAGTACAAGTTTGCCTTTACTTTCAAAGGGCAACAGTACACCTGGAACTGCTTACCACAGGGTTTTCACAACAGCCCCAGCATTTTCCATCAGTGCATGGCGGGGAGTTTGAAAGAGTTCAGCCAGCCCAACCAGATAGTGCAGTATGTGGACGACTTACTCCTGTTCACAGATACAAGGGAGCAGCACGGCCCACTGTTAGCCGAATTGTTGGAACTGTTAGAAAGGAAGGGTTTCAAAGTAAACCCAAAGAAAGCCCAGATCGGCCAGCAGGAAGTTAAATTCCTGGGTCTGGCCATCCGCGCTGGGGAAAGAGCCATAGATAAGGCCAGACGGGAATCTATACAAGATCTGCCGATTCCCAACACAGTAACGGGTGTAAGGTCCTTTTTGGGATTGACCGGGTACTGCAGAGATTTCATCGAGGACTATGCTGCCACAGCGGCCCCGCTACTTCGACTCTTACACAAGGGAGTCGAGTGGTCTTGGGACGAGGGGTGCCAGGCAGCATTCGAGAAGTTGAAAAGAGATCTGCAGACCGCGCCAGCCCTAGGGGCCATAGATGGGGGAGAGGAGTTCTTTCTGGAGGTAGCCGCTAGTGGGGACAGCCTGAGCGCAGTGCTGCTCCAAGAGCGGCACGGCAAGCTAAGACCAGTAGTTTATTCCTCCAGGGTGCTCACGGATGTGGAGAGGAGTTTCTCCAATTGCGAACGGCATCTCCTGGCCACGCATTGGGCTGTGAACAGATCAGTGATCTTCACAGGGACCTCTCCCATTACGCTCCTCACCCATCACACCCCCACGAAGATGCTTCTGGACGGGAGGATTAAGGATGGGACCATAAGCAGCGCTCGGATTGCGCGCTGGACCCTCCTCCTTTCCCAGATGGGTCTCAAAGTTAAAGGCCTCTGCGCGCCAAGGCTCGCAGCCAATATGGCATATCCCGGGACAGCCCATCAATGTTCCGTAGAAGGGGTATGGGAAGTTAACATAGGTTTACGGGCCGGGATACATCCCACGGGCCGCGAGATCTACGTAGACGGTTCTAGCACTGTAGCTGACGGCAAGCGACTCACAGGGTGTGGAGTTTATGACCCTGCGGCAAACATTGCCCTGGCAATTAAGCTCCCCAGCACTATGAGCGCGCAGCAGGCTGAACTGTCCGCGGTGGCGTACGTGGTTACCCACCCCGAGATTTTCCCAACCCCATACACGATTTGCTCAGACAGCATGTTCACGTGCAATTCGTGTACAGAGTACCTCGCCATCTGGTCCCGACGCGGGTACACCTCCGCGGACGGGCGGCCTTTAACAGTTAAGCCCTTGCTGGAGAAGATCCTAGCAGCTGTGGGGGAGAAAGGAGAGGTGTTCATCCATAAGGTGAAGGCTCACTCCATTACAGAACCCCGCAGTCAGGGCAACCAGCAGGCGGATGCGCTAGCCAGGGAGGGTGCCCGCAACGGCATTCTCTGGGACCCATACGAACCCGGACCCGTGGCGGCGATCCAAGGCAGGGAGGGAATTCCCGGGAACACAGGGGTGACACCGCCCCCCCCAGACCTAAAGACCGTCCAAACCCTGGATCCCGCCCTAAAAGCAGTCCTAGAAGCCATCACAGAGGGCAAACAGGTAGAAGGTCCGTACAGTACGGCAGCCCTCACAGTCAAAGAAGGTATGCTGTTCCGAAAGGAGCAGTGGGTTGTGCCGCAGCAGCACCGAAGGGAATTCCTGCAATTGGCCCACGAGGGTCCAGGAGCGGGACACCCCGGACCTGAGGTCACCTGGCAACGGGTGGAGCAGGCGGGATGGTGGCCGGGACTTCGGGACGATGTCCGCGAGTTCTGCGCAAGCTCTCTTGTGTGTGCTGCTAACAACCCAGACCCCCACAAAAGGAAGGTGCCCATGGGGCACATCAGGAGGGTAGAGGGACCATGGCAGTCGATTCAGGTCGACTACATAGGGCCCCTGCCCGCCGCCCAGGGAGGCTATAAGTACTGCCTTGTCCTGGTAGATGTGTTCACCAAATGGGTAGAAGCCTTCCCGTGCAGAACAGCTACGGCACTGGGTGCTGCTAAGATCTTGATTCGGGAAGTGTTCTCACGGTGGGGACTCCCCCGTTTTGTAGAGTCCGACCAAGGGAGTCAGTTCACCGGTCAAGTAATGCAGAACGCCCTCAGGCTCTTGGGCATTGAGGGAAAGTGGCACGTAGCATACAATCCCCAGTCATCCGGGATTGTTGAGCGTATGAATCGGACCCTCAAGGAAAAGCTGAGGAAAGAGACAATGGGCTCGCCCCAGAAATGGGCGGAGGTCCTGCCTTTAGTCCTCATGGGGATCCGAGCCAGCCAGTCCAAAAGCACGGGGTATTCCCCGCACGAGTTAATGACTGGAAGGATCATGCGAACACCCACCCATGTGCTAGCCCCGGTGCTCACTGAGGGCCAGCTCCGAGAGGAGAAACGGGACAAATTCGCCCAAACCCTCTTGGAGCGCCTGAGACAGATTTATGGGCAGGCGGCTGGGAACATGGGAAGACAGCACCAGGGAAATAAACTGTTGTTGGAACCTCGGAAACAACAAGAGTGGGTAGTCGGGGACCAGGTCATGGTCCGAAACTACGCCAGGGTAGGGAGTTTTGAACCACTGTACATGGGGCCATACAGCATTGTAGACAAAGCCAGCCCCATGGTTTATGCAGTGAAGACGCCCCGACGTACCAAATGGTTTCACATCAACCAGTGTAAACTGTTTAAACCGGGTACACAAGGGCCACCAAAGGGGACCAGGTCTGAGAGCAAAGATCCTCAGCCTGTAACAGAGTCACAGACCACACAGGCTGGAGCAGTAGCCTGCGTGAAGGGAGAGGCCATCCCATTGGAGTGGGAGGTCTCATCTTTTGAATGGGATTTAGGCAGGGGAGAGCCCGAACAGCTCAACCTCGCTTTAGACCCAATCACGGAGGAGGAAGAGTCAGAGGACGGCAGTCCCGCCCTCGACTCAAGCTTGGGGGAGGTAGGGAGTGGGGGTGGAGACTCGTTACCTGTAGGGACAGGTGAGGTGGAGTCGGAAGCCACAGATCCCGACCCCGGGGGGGCGGAGCCTGAGGGAGGGGAGCTGGAGCCGGCAGCTGTGGAGGAACCACAGGCTGTAACGGTAACAGTCACGACCCCAGGTCCATCGGCCCCGGGAGCCCAACCCAAAGCAGCCCCTCGTAGGTCGGCTCGAGCGCCCCAGCCCAGAAAATTTTGGCCAGATTCTCCCCATCCTCCCCAACCACGGTTTAAAGCAGCCCCAGGAAGACATGATCCCCGTTCAGCAGCGACAGGCTGCGGGGGATCAAGGCCAAAGATCAATGCAGCCCCACCGCAGGGTGTGGCACACGACAGACCTCACAGGGATTCGGAAAGCCGCCCCACGGAGGGCGGCGCTGTACATAAGTTAAGATAGGTAATTATGGTCATAGTTTAAGGAATGTAAAGTATATGGTGTTAAGAGTACAATTTTGAAGTCTGTCCGGTATGTGTGTTTGTTAGGGAGCGGGGTCCAGGAACCCGCGCGTCCAATTAATTTAGGCCAGCACCTATCGTGAGCCCGGCTACATCATTTTGTTGGTTACAGAAACCTGGGATACGATGGAAAGGATTGTCGTCGCGTTCATGGCGATCGGGTGCGGGTGGGCCTACCGAGGCCGCACCAAGGACGTCATCATTTTCGGGTGCTCCGGGGACACGGCCCCCATCGCAACGGATGGGACGGGGGAGCGAGAGGTAGAGGAAACCGCCACCTACTTCCACCAAGGGAGATGGCCAGGTTGGCTGGGAACGAATTCTACGGAATATTCCAGCAATTTCGGTTTTGCCTACCAAGAGACTTCATTAACGTGCCCTCGAGTGAGGATCCTAGCGCCCAGAGTCAGCGTCACCGTGGGAAAGAGGATTTGTCTGGTGTGCAATGGGAACGTACCACCAAGGCGATGGTGGTGGCTACGAAAGCTGGGAAAGGACATGAGAAACTCTACGGTCGAGTGGGAGCGACTGGGTAATAATACCCATCGGACTATTACGGGAACTCACGGACAATTACGTGTGTGTTGTGACAAATGGTGGGAACCGGATGAGGGAATATATGTCTGTATGTGGGGTTCGAGACGCGTCTGCCCCAAGGGCGTGTCCATCTTCTTCCAGAGGCAGTGGCAGGATGAAGGGAAGGGGATGAGATGGGATGTTAGCACTCGAGCGTGCGGAGCCCCATACTCCCCTATTCCGGTGAACGCCACTGAACTCATCACCCGCCCACGCAAGCCCCTGCCCACGCTTCCGGTAGCACTAGCCCAGAAAGGAGGGTGCCCAACCACCACCAAGGGACCCGGGAACGGTTTAGTATTGGTACCCACCGGTCAGGTGCTGTACCAAGGGGTACACTACGCGGTGGCCTCAGTGATTTTAAATCTCACTGAGGTAAGATTGCCGGAGTGGTGTCCCAAAGAAACGGAACAATTATACCAGGTCCTGTTAACCAGTATGTTTAGACAATTTTACGAATTTGACTTTGCCGACATCGACAGAGACAAATTATACACCACACCGCCAGAAGTTTTGGATCGAGTCGGGAGGCAAAGAAGGGGTACTGTAAATGACATATTCACTGCTTTTAATACCGGGACATCTGTTGTCAACGCTCTAGATAACGTGGAGCTGCAGACACAGATCAGCGGTTTAAAAGCCCAGTTAAGGAACATATTGACAGACGAAAACAAGGTCGTGGGTTCTGAGTTGCATGAGGACCAGGCCATGACACTACACTTTAAGGACATAATTGCTGAGCTGGAGAAACACGCGAGAACGGTAAATGCACTCATTAAGGAGGATCGGAATGCGTCCGATCAAGCTGCGCAAAACGAGGCCTGTGTGCTGTACGGGGCGTGGTTATTGGGCGAGGGCCGCAGTAATCTTGAGGATTTAAAACAGGGTTTGGTCCCGTCCTGGATCAGCAACAAGCACTTGCAAGCGCTCCACCCTTTTGAGAATGCATTAAGCCCGTGCCAGCTCAGACTAGCCGCAGAAGCATACCCAGTTCCAGTGGACTGCGGACATTCGAATCACACTATTATGGGAATAGTAGTAAGAATGCCGGTGTTGGGTCCCGCAGCAAAGCCCGCCCCGGTATACAGAGTAGAGAACATTGGAGTCATTCAGGGGGGCGCACACATTCGTTACGCAGTGGTCCCGCCTTACGTCATCAGATGGGAGCGTACGATGACAGGCACCGACCTCTCGGGATGTCGGAGCCGGGGAGCACACATCATCCTGTGTCCCCAGCACTTGAATGCCTTTTTGAAACCACAGTGCGGGTTCAGAACCGCTAGCGCGAAGCCGGTGAATTGCACCATGGAGGCAATGGCAGAGGACCATGTGCCCCCACAGGTAGCATATATCGGGGGTGGGACATACTGCGTCACCACTGCAGCGCCTCAGTACCGATATGGACAACACGAGTGGTGTTCGGTCGGTGATAGCAGTTTCTGTTTCAAACCCAGGGCCGAGGTTCAAGTGGCACAACAACGAATTGTTCCCATTCCTGCGCCCTCCACCGTACACATCACTATCAAAGAGAATTTCACAGACTTACAACGATTTGTCGTGCATTTTGGTTATGTCATTCCCCCTCTTCCCGAACACCTCACCAAGATTTTAAAAGCCGTTATAATTTCGCAGAAACATTTCTACACACTGGAGCAGAAGACTTTAGAGATAGGAAAAGACATATTGGACATAACCATCCCACCATGGTGGGACTTGTTCACCAACATAGAGGTCCCCGCCTGGATTAGAATAGCATCCCATATCCTAGTAGTATGTCAGGTTTTGATTGTGATATTTTTGCTCTTCGTGCATTGCAAAAGAGGCAAACGCCTCCAGAGGCACGAGAACACAGGAGAATGGAGAGAACGCTATGTGCGGATGGGGGAAGCAGATACCCCACTCTAAGCTGCTAGTATAAGATTAAGCGTCCCTCCATTTAAAATTTTTTTTTTTTTTTGATTGTTTTGGGTTATAAGGAAATAAGTATTGTTATGTTATTAGTTGTTCTTAAGTTTTTTTGGATTAATAAAAGATGCATGCAGATGGCGCAAAAGGGTATCAACCCCTGCCCATCTGACAGGTGAAGGTGTTATAGTTTAAGATTTGCTGTCTATGATTCCAAATGTGCATGAGGTAATTTTCATTTTCTCCGGAAATGGGAACTGCATGTGTCGTGAGGGGCATAGATAGTTAAGTGCCAGGAATGTTTGGATGTGGGGAATCAGGGAAAATTTGCTCATCAAGGATTATTGATACTTTAAGCAAGCTATCAGTATCACAGGGGGGCCTGTAAGATTCGCAATTTTCAGCAAAAATCACGCAAGAAAACTGGATAAAATAAGACTGTTTATTGACCAAAGTAAGCTTGCACAGAAAAACCTTTGATAAAAGGGCATACAAAATGGCCGCCAGGCCCCGTGATCAGTTTATGAACCATTTTATTTCTGTTACTGCAAGCCAGACAGGCTTGTGGATTGAAGACAGTGAGCCCACGAAAGCCAGTCTCTGGGAACCGAAACTCAGAGCAACAGCATACATATTCAATGGATTATAAGTACAGGATGGGGCCCATCAAGATATGGGCGGACAATGTAAAAACACTTATACCCATTTATCGTACAAAGGAAAAACCGTTTAGCAGCCATCAAGGAAAATGTCCGGACCGATCAATATGCGAACCGAGCCACGGTGACAATGCAAAAGACATTGAAAGACATTATCGGCCAGGAAGGCCAGTTTAAGTTATCACCGGCTCCGTTACAAGACAAAGCGCCCCTGCAGAGATTTCTGCCCGCCAAAATTAATACAAAGACAAGACTATGATTTGGCGGGAGATAAGACTGTCCCAAAAAGAGTATAACTATGGATTGAAAGTCCATCTAAGTTACTTCGGACTTCGGGTTACTTGAACAACTTCTTCTTCACTGCCACGGCTTCTTGTTGGGCGACTTCAGGCTTCCATTTCTTCAAGAACTTTCTTCTACGAGGAATGAACGAAGGGCGGACGGTGCCCGGATCGGCGCCTCTTCCACTTCGGCAGATCGATGAAAACGTTTTCGTCTTTTTAAAGACGGACGGTTTCGGTAAAAGGACAACGTGGTCGGTGTTCAGCCAAACAAGGCTCGACCACGACGAGAAGACGACGAGGGTGGCCCGGGTACTGGGGTCGGGAGATCATCGACGACCCAGGCCGACGGAGAAGAAACCCTCTGGAGGACTGGCGATCTAGGCCACAAGATTCTCCCAAGTGCATAGCCTGCATCTGGGTCTGCTCCATGAACCCAAATCGACTTAGTGGATCTCAACCTTAACGAGCGCTCATCGAGGCTGGGCCTACCCCACCGCCTCGAGGGAGGAGAGAATATCGACTGCGCCAGAAGTTTCCAAATCCACGTGACGACGGAAAGCGGTGCCAAAAAGGCTGCGAACCCCCTTTCTCGCGATTTCGAGAGTGGTGAGCATGATCCCAAGTTCCCCAGGTCGAAACTTAGTTTAGGTATAGGGGAGGGAGTTAAGGGAAATCGTAATGTGTTTCCCCTTTTTCGATGTGCCGTGTGTTCCCCATTTCCATAGAGTCAAGTTCATAAATTTGTGCATGATTGTAGTAACTTTAATCTGTGCCTATGACATGTATTTTGTAATGCTTCAAACTGTTTAAAAATAAAAGCATCCATTTCGTGCTATTCAACCTGGTCTATTGAGTTCTTTCTCTGCACTACTGTTCTCTGCACCTAAGACCAAGGTCTAGAACCGTAGGGGGAGTGGGTCGAACCACTCAAAGGGTAATTATTGCACGAAGCCTGGCAGGAGACCAGAAAGAGCAAGAGAAACCCCCTACAATAGGTATTCGATTGCTTTTGCCTGGGAGAGTGTGTTTGGATCAGCCATTAAAAGCAACATGAACTGAGCTCTGCTTACGGCCTCTGGATTATCTTTGCAAATGCAACATCACTCCCTATATCTCTCTCAATCCACTATGTTTATATCTTACTATCCTATCTCTCACTCTACCTATCTCTCATCATATCTCTCTATCTCTCTCACTGTATTTCTCACCCTGTTTGTCTTTCTCTTTCGTCCACTCTCACTATCTCTCAGTCTCTGCCGCTCTCTCGTCCCCTGTTTCTTTCTATCACTCTCCTTTTCTTTTGTCCTGCATTTCTCATAGTCTGGTACTGTGTGGGCCACGTGTGTCTCAGTGTCAGATCCTGTACATTTACTGTACACAGCGGGCAAACAGAGACGGGAGTCTGATATTATACAGTCCGAGTGTGTCTCAGTTTCAGCCCCTGTACATATACATTGCACAGTAGTTAAAAGGGAACGATTCACTCCTGCCTGGCACTGTATTGAATGTGTGTGTCTCAGTGTCAACTCCTGTCTATACTGTAAACCAGGGACAAAAGAAACAGTGAGTGAGAGAGAAAGAGAGACCGGGCGAGACAGGGAGTGAAAGTGAGAGAGAGAGAGAGAGAGAGGCGAGGCTGACCAGGCGAGAATGAGAGAGTGAGAGAGTGAGAGGACAGGCAAGTGATTGAAGGCCAGGCAAGAGATTGAGAGGGAGAAGTGAGGTAGGTCAGGTGCATTAGAGTATGGGAGAGACAGAGAGAGATGAGGCACAAGACAGTGAGGGAGATTTACCTACAGCAAACCCATGACAATGTGTTACAATGAACAATGTGTCTCTGTGCAGGTGTTAATATTTATTGTGGATTTAAGGGCGAATTTTATTGCACAAAGAACGGGCCATATTTTCTGACCCCCACGGGTGCGTACGAGGTGTGTACATGGGTCGTCGCAAGTGCCGGTTTCAGGCATGCGAATTCTCTTGACAGATCATCCACCTGCCTGGGAAAAGAGCCTCCGCGGGCAGGTAGTTCCGCCTTCTGCACAACTTCCGCCCGCTGCAAACCTTTAAATATCTTATGCTGGTAAAAGTGGGCCTTACTCCTGCTTTTACCAGGCATAAGAGTTTAAAAACAAAATTAAAAATTATTTCCACTCATTTATAAATTTACATTTTTTACTAAAAGATAAGTTTATAGCCACGTAAAAAACTTCAATTATTTTTTTCAAAAAATTAAATTTTTGTATAAAATATTTAATTTAATGTAATTTTAAATATGTGATTTTAAAACAATGTATTTAATGTTTAACTGTGTTTTAAAATGTGATCCCCACTCATACTTTTTACAGATCTGTGCGTAGAGACTTGTCGAAAGTGTGAAGGGTGATTCCCTTCTTTGATTGGTTTCTCATGGCCCACGTGATCCGGGAGGCGCTTGCGAACCGCATGCACCCCTGGGATACCTGGGTCTCTGTGCATTTTGTAGAGCAGAGACCCAGGATCGGAGTCTCGGGACCTACGGAGCTAACGGGTAAGTGCGTAGATTTTTTCCGATCGGAGGCATCCGCCCGCAGGAAACCCCCGATCGGAAATTCAGAGCCAATGTCTCTGGTGTATTTTAATGGCCCAGTAATTCCGTTCCAAACGCGTGAGTACGGTCAGGGTACTCATGCGTCTGGCCGGAGGAAATGCCGGTTTTCAGCATGCACAGCGCATTCGGGGAAAACCAGCATTTCCAGTCCTCTGAACGAAGGGGTTCAGAGGCACAGCACGTGCGACTGCACAGGCAGCGCGTGCGCAGTGAACTTCATCGATTTCATTCATGGATTCAGTGAGGTTAAGTCCTTACAACTTACACATGAAGAAAGCATGTGTAAAGTTGCTCCAGAGGCTGCGGAGGAAGATATATGTTATCGTGGAGCTTCTGAAAGGCAATATTTTTGTTTGGGAAAGGGAGGAAAGTTATTTTAAGAAATGATGAGGTAAGTTTTAAAGTTTAATTTTTTTTTTTTTAAACGGGTTTTCAGTACTGTATGTAGAAGGAGCAATTGTGGCTGTGTGACTTGAATTTGCTGTGTTTATTAAATGTGAAAATGACTGTTTAAAATGAGTAATGTAACATTTCCAACATTTTTAAGAAAGAAACTTCATCAGTAATATATTCTTTTAAGTAATTATGTATGTATGTCCGTATATATTCCTTTACGTATATGTATATATTCCTTTACTTATGTGTATGAATGTATGTATTTAATTATGATTTTCCAATAAGTTACTTTCTCTGAAAGTCATAATTAAATACATACATTCATACACATAAGTAAAGGAATATATACATACATATACGCAAAGGAATATATACAGACATACATACATAATTACTTAAAAGAATATATTACTGATGAAAAGTTTCTTTCTTAAAAATGTTGGAGTCATTTTCACATTTAATAAACACAGCAAATGCAATTGACATAGCCACAATTGCTCCTTCTACCTACAGTACTGAAAACCTGTTTTAAAAAACAAAAATAAACTTTAAAACTTACCTCAGCATTTCTTAAAATAACTTTCCTCCCTTTCCCAAACAAAAATTTTGGGGCAGTAATTCGGGTCGGCGGCTTGCCGCGCGTGCAAGCCCCCGATATGCACTTACCCGACGCGCCTGCCGTTCACCTCCAGGGACGCCTGGAATTCCTTTTTTAAAGAGAAGAATCCCGGGCAGCGTCTGACATCACGCCGCCCAGGAGTGCAGCCAGTGCGAAGCCTGTAGCGCGCTGTGCAACTGAGACACGCCCCTTGAGGTCTCAGTTTAATAGGACACGCCCCCAATGTTTCTCACAAGCTGCTAAGCATTTTTACATGCAAAGCAGCATTTTAAATAGGTTTTTGGTATTTTTATGAAGCTTTTGGTAACTTTTATAACATTTTAAAAATGTTTACATTATTTTGAAGAATCTGAAGTAGTTTTAAACAGAATTAAAGCAATTTAAAGACTTTTAAAAGCCCTAAAAGAATTTTTATTATTCCATTTATTTATTTAGCAATGTCGTCGTCATACGTGTCTTCACACTGTTCCCTTTGGGGAACTGTATGAAGTGGTGGAAGGATTTATGGCCGTGATTAACGCTCATTCCATGACCGTAACCATCTTTGAACCAGCCATTAGGGTGGTTAGTCCTATGGTGGGAGGGTTTTACGGGCTCCCACAAGCTATACAAGGAGGGGGGGCCACCCACACCCACGGACGCAAATATCCCACTGGATGTCAGCCCAGAATTTAGAGCCGGAGCTCCGACTCCACTTGCCGGGACTGTCTGGAGCGGGGTTCGAAACTCTACCCCGTCTGGCCCAGCGGCGGGGATCCTACCACTACGCCAAAGGCCCAATCCGATTAGCAACGTGAAATGGCTGGAATGAGCACAATTCACGGCATTAAAAGAACTCACAATTGAACTGATGAACCTCAGCAATCTCCTCAATGAGGTGGAGGCGCAGCGCCTGCTCATCATTGGTAATGAGAAGTCCAAGGTGCCGCAAAAAGGACAGATGATCGCTTGGTCTTTCAAGTGGCAGCATAGGGCTCCAGTCACGGGGAGGGAAAAGGCGCAGGAAACGTAAGGGTGTCATCTTTTGCACGGAGTGGGCCTTTTGCGTAGCGGTAAGCATCCCCGCCGCTGGGCCAGAAGGAGTAGGGTTTCGAACACCACTCCAGACAGTCCCAGCAAGTGGAGTCGGAGCTCCAACTATAAATTCTGGGTGGACATCCAGCGGGATACTTGCGTCTGCGGGTGTGGGTGGCCCCCCCCCCTCAGATGGGTTGTGGGAGCCCATAAAACCCTCACGCCATAGGACTAACCACCCTAATGGCTGGTATGAAGATGGTTATGGTCACGGAAGGAGTGTTAAAGTGGAGTCAGAGCTCCGGCTCTAAATTCTGGGTTGACATCCAGTGGGATATTTGCGTCCGTGGGTGTGGGTGGCCCCCCCCTCCTCGTATAGCTTGTGGGAGCCCGTAAAACCCTCCCGCCATAGGACTAACCACCCTCATGGCTGGTTCAAAGATGGTTACGGTCACGGAATGAGCGTTAATCACAGCCATAAACCCTTCCACCACTTCATACAGTTCCCCAAAGGGAACAGTGTGAAGACACGTATGACGACGACGTTGCTAAATAAATAAATGGAATTTAAAAAATTCTTTTAGGGCTTTTAAAAGTCTTTAAATTGCTTCAATTCTGTTTAAAACTACTTCAGATTCTTCAAAATAA
>NW_028225179.1:74794899-74917399 GCF_052327205.1 Somniosus microcephalus
TCTCTTCTCTCCCCCCCTCTCTCCTTCCCCCCCTACACCCTCTCTCCTCCCCCCTCTCTCTCCTCCCCCCTCCCCCACACTCTCTCCTCCCCCCTCCCCCTCTCTCCTCCCACCCTCTTCCTCCTCCAACCTCTCCCTCCTACCCCACTCTCTCCTCCCCCTCTCTCCTCCCCCTCTCTCTCCAACCCCCACCCCACTTCGCATCCCCCCTCTCTCACCCCCTCTCCTCCCCCCCTCCCCCCTCTCTCCTCCCCCACTCTCTCTCCTCACCCCTCGCCACTCTCTCCTCCCCCTCTCTCCTCGCCCTCTCTCTCCTACCCCCTCCCCCTCTCTCTCCTCCCCCTCTCCTCCCTCCTCCCCCCCCCCTCTCTCCAACCCCCTCCCCAATTTCTCCTCGCCCCCTCTCCAACCCCTCTCCTCCCCCTCTCCATCCCCCCTCCCCCCTCTCTCTTCCCCCTCTCTGTCATCCCCCTCCCCCCTCTCTCTCCTCCCCCTCTCTCCTCTATCTCCTCCCCCCCCCTCTCTCTCTCCTCTCTCCTACCCCCTTCCCCCTCTCCTCCCCCTCCCCCTCTCCTACCCCCTTCCCCCCTCTCCTCCCCCCTCGCCCTCTCTCTACTCCCCCCTCTGTCCTCCCCACTCTCTCCTCCCGCCACTCCCCCCTCTCTCTCCTCCCCCCTCTCTCCCCTCCCCCTCCCCCTCTCTCCCCTCCCCCCTCTCTCCTCCCCCTCCCCCCTCCCCTCTCTCCTCCACCCCTCCCCTTCCCCCCCTCTCCCTCCCCCCATCCCCCACTCTCTCCTCCCCCCCTCGCTGTCCTCCCCCCCTCCCCCCCTCTTTTTTCATAACATCATGCCCTCAAAAAACCCTCGGCACTGCCAGGCACTCCAGCAAGTCTATCTATCTATATCTATCTATATATCTATTTAAATATATATATTAATATATAAAAGGATCCTTCCGTCTGTATGTTCGCTATAAACTCAAAAGTTATAGAGCGTACTTACACATATGTTAGATCAAAGAAAGCTTATGATTATGGAAGTGTCATAGGCATATTTACTTTTTGTTCCGACAAAAATTGTTCAGACAGTATACAAAAAACATTCAAAAAAGGACAACTCTGCTCATTAGCATTGAATGATGTGATGGTTAACCAATCGTAGAGAGGATAGCGTCAACTGACGTGATGGTAGACCAATCGGTGTGTCACGGGGGGGCGTTTCATTGCGTGTGTGGGCGGGCATCCTACAGGGGATAGTGTTGAGTGACGTGATGGTTGACCAATCCTACAGGGGATAGCGTTGAGTGACGTGATGGTTGACCAATCCTACAGTTGAGTGACCTGATGGTTGACCAATCGGTGCGTCACGGGGGGGCGTTTCATTGTGTATGTAGGTGGGCCTAATCCTCCAGCCTCCTCAAACATGGCCGCCATTTTTTTTACTGCTAGAACCTTCTGACTTCGAGGGAAGAGAGGTACCTCTTCAGCCAAGCGGACAAATGTAATATATACTGAATATATTTATGTATGGAAGTGACTGCTCCCACCGAATTTGAAGTAGTTCTGGCGTGCGCCATTTCAGCGTTTTTATCCATTGTTCACGAACTGAAAAGAAAATATTGTCGCCATCACAAAGAAAACACATCCACAGAGAAACGAGGGGAGGGGGGGTGAAAAGAGATCGCTGCTGCCGAGCACAGCCACGGCAGGAAAGAAAATCTGCACCACCAAACTCAGTAGGTGAGCTGGGGTCACTCGGGCCGGGCCTGACAACCACTCGGTCTGAGACAGAGAGCGGGGGAGCGGCGCGGCGACAGAGAGCAGGGGAGCGGCGCAGCAACAGAGAGCGGGGGAGCGGCGCGGCAGCTGGCCACAGCGGGAGCTCACCTGGGGTCTCTCACGCCGGGCCTGAGCCGCTACACCACCCAAGGAGCCTCCGGATCACCAAGGCTAGGATCCCTCTCTCTACTCCCGCCCGCTCTCTCTCTCCCTCCTCTTTCTCCTCCCTCCCCCCTCTCTCCCCTCCCTCCCCCTCTCTCTCCTCCCTCCCCCCTCTCTCCCCCCTCTCTCTCCTCCCTCCCTCTCTCCCTCCCTCCCCCCCCTCTCCCCCCTCCCTCCTCCCCTCCTCCCCTCCCCACCCCTCCTGCCCCCCCCTCCTCCCTCCCCCCACCTCCCCCTCTCTCTCTCTCTCTCTCCTTCCCTTTTTCTCTCTCTCTCTCCTCCCCCTCTCTTCTCCCCCTCTCTTCCCCCCTCTCTTCCCCCTTCTTCCACCTCCCTCTCTTCCCCCTCTCTTCCCCCCTCTCTTCCCCCACCCCCTCTCTTCCCCCCTCTCTTCCCCCCTCTCTTCCCCCCCTCTTCCTCCCCCCTCTCCTCCCCCCCTCTCTCCTCCCCCCTCCTCCGTCCCCTCTCCTCCCCCTCTCCTCCCCCCTCTCTCTCTCTCCTTCCCCCCTCTCTCTCTCTCCTTTCCCCTCTCTCTCCTTCCCCCTCTCTTTCTCCTTCCCCCTCTCTCTCTCACCTTCCCCATCTCTCTCTCTCCTTCCCCCTCTCTCTCCCTCCTTCCCCTCTCTCTCCCTCCTTCCCCCTCTCTCTTTCCCTCTCTCTCTCTCTTTCCATCTCTCTCTTTCTCTCCTTCCCACACAGACAGACCGACAGACAAACTAATTTATATATATATATACAAAAATTATTTCTACTTTTTTCATAACAACATGCCCTCAAAAAATCCTCGGCACCGCCGGGCACTCCAGCTAGTTCTAAATATATACCACCCGATCCACTCGATTAGATTCCAGCTGGTAACTCACTCCCGGGATATCTGTTATTCTACAGATAACCCCCCCCACCCCCCGAACACCTCGATTAGATTTTAGCCTGTTACTCACTCCCGGGTATCTGTTATTCTATATCTAATCCCCCCGAACCCCTCGATAAGATTCCAGCCTGTAACTAACTCCCGGGAATCTGTTATTCTATATATAAACCCCCCGAACCCCTCGATTAGATTCCAGCCTGTAACTCACTCCCGGGTGTCTGTTATTCTATGTATAAATTCCCGAACCCCTCGATTAGATTCCAGCCTGTAACTCACTCGCGGATATCTGTTATTCTATATATAAACCCCCCGAACCCCTCGATTAGATTCCAGCCTGTAACTCACTCCCGGTTATCTGTTGTTCTATATATAAACCCCCCAAACCCCTCGATTAAATTCCAGCCTATAACTCACTCCCGGGTATCTGTTATTCTATATATAAACCTCCCGAACCCCCCGATAAAGTTCCAGCCTGTGACTCACTCCCGGGTTTCTGTTATTCTATATATAAACACCCCGAACCCCTCGATTAGATTCCAGCCTGTGACTCACTCCCAGGTACCTGTTATTCTATATATAAACCCCCCCAAACCCCTCCATTGGATTCCAGCCTGTAACTCATTCCCGGGTATCTGTTATTCTATATATAAACCCCGCGAACCCCTCAATTAGATTCCAGCCTGTAACTCACTCCCGGGTATCTGTTATTCTATGTATAAACCACTCGAACCCCTCCATTGGATTCTACCCTGTAACTCAGACAGCCCCTTTCTGCCCGGCCTGTCCATGATCGACTGATCCGACTGTGGTATCAGTGAACACAACCCTAATTACCCTTTCACCCTTTCACCCGCTGTCCCACATCTTACCTTCTCTCTGTTACTGACCATCTTGGCCACAATGCAAAAATAAATTCCACCACAAAACAAACATTTCAAACCAATTTGATGAATCAAACCATTGCAATATTTCATTCAAAAGTCAACCAATCGACCTTGTGCATTCCCTTCGTGTCTGTCAGTTCTGTTCCCTTGCCTACCCCAGTGATTGCAGCATTGCTGGTGGAAGCTGCTGAGTGTCCATGGGGGAGACTGCAGAAGGCCTTGCAGGACAACCTCAAGCAGCTCTGGGCCTAGAAGGCCCGGCTGTAGACTGCACCATCTTGGCCTGGGCGGCAGCAGTCTGGGCTGGCTGGCTGACAGGCAACAGCAAGGGCACTGGCTGAGTGGCAGGGGTGGGAGGACGAATACTGTCATCCTGAGAGAGGACAGCAGATCCTTGCTCCACGGAGCCACTGCCACTCCCCTGGGGTGGCGCCTCAGCATTCCTAGCCATCTGTTGGAGGACAGATTGCTGGACAGCTGTGAGACCCTGCAAGCCCCTTTCCAACACTGGTAAACTCAGCCACAATGGTGGCAGTCTGAACTTGCGTGGCAACACTCAGATGTTGGGTTGCATCTGCTTGTGCTGCAATGGAAGCCGAGACATTGGTCATCAGACGGTGCATCATGGTTGAGTCCACGAGTGCGCCAATGGATCTGCCCACCCCTGCCACCTTCTCCATCGATGGAAGATTAAAGCATCCCCATCATGCGACTGTGGAGCTCCTAATCAGAACCTGGAACAAATCATTAAGCACTGCCCTCAGAGGAAATTCTCAGGCAGCCTACCGATGTCCACGCTGTGACACCGGAAGCTTTGGCCTGGATATCTGATTTAGATATTGACATTTGATTTGCCTAGCTACTACCAGACGAAAGAAGACGACCCCTTCCACGCTGGAAAGTATGGGCACCAAGCTCTGTGCAAAAGCCTGTGTGAGGTTGGAGCTGGACTCATCCATGCTCCTTGACATTGAATTCAGGCTTTCTGCCAATGCACCACGTATATTGTTCTGCCTACCCATCAGCTTTGCTCTGTAGGCCGCCCCATCAATGTCCTCATCTGAGTCCTGTGCTGCAAAACGTGTATGCGACCTTGTTCTCTGGGGAGCTGACACCTCAGGAGAAGGCGCTAGCACCCACAAAAACATTCCCTAGCAAGAGATGGTGCTTTCCAGAGGGGTTACTGGAACCATTAAAACCACACAGCAGTGATCTGGAGAAGGCAGGGTACCCATCAAACCACAGCCCAGTGAGAGTCAGTGCCATGAGGAAAAGGAGGAGAAAACAAGGAAGCCCATTAAAATTTGCCATGCGGCAAGCTAGTCACAATCATATTTTTCCTTTTTGTAACAAAGCTCCTTTTGTTTATGAAGCCCAGAAGTCGAGGCTGACACTCTGGTACAGTGCTGAGGGAGTGCCACACTGTCAGAGGTGCCGTTTTGCGAATGAGACATTGAACCAAGGCACCATTTGCTCTCTCAGGTGCACGTAAAAGATCCCAGAACACTATTTCGAAGAAGAGCTGGGGAGTTCTCCCCGGTGTCCTGGCCAATAGTTATCCCCAAATCAACATCATTGAAAAAACAGATTACCTGGTCATTATCACATTGCTGTTTGTGGGAGCTTGCTGTGCGCAAATTGGCTACCGCATTTCCTACATTACAACAGTGACTACACTTCTCCATGTAGGCTTTAGGCAACTTTAAAGATGTCTAAAAAGCACCAAACACTTCTACAAACTCAACAACAGCTAATAGAAATCAATCAACAACTGACCCGATAGTAGGTTATGATCCCTTTAAATAGTGCTGGTGTGGGGTCCTTCCTGCTGCTGAATGCAAATTCAGTGGTGCAAGTTTAAGGGAGGGTGTTAGCTCCAGCATTGAAGCCGAAAACGGCAGCGGTGGCGCAAAATCAGCATTACACGTGGATTGACGTCACGAACTGCCTACTCTGCATACTTCCAGCACCAACACTAATCCCCTCACCAAAATGGTGTCCGACACGGCCCACAACAGAAGTGTGTGCACGCTGCTTGGACGCCATTTTCGCGCCAATTCACCACTCACAGCGCCCAAACAACGGGTGGTACGCAAACGATTTTTTAGCCCTCTCTGTCGCTTAATATTAATTCAAACAAATCGACAGGAAAACTGAAAGTCCATTTCTTGCACTTTAAGATATGAAGACGACGGCCGACTCCAGCGATTCTGATGATCCCCCATCAACAGATTTCAGCCACAGCAGGTAATCACACAGTACAGTTACTGAGAGAAAGAATGGATACTAAACTCAAATAAATAAATGGAAGCCGATTAGGTCAGGTAGCCTTGGACACAGATGCGTGATATGATCACCCGTACCATGAAAGCCTGTAGTTTAAGTTAGTCGAAGGGAATGATTTGGATTTATAAAGCTTCTTACATGTGGCAGACAATAGACTGGTGAGCAAATTTGAAGCCCATGGGATTAAAGGGACAGTGGCAGCATGGACAGAAAATTGGCTAAGGGACAGAAATCAGAGAGCAGTGGTGAACGGTTGTTTTTCAGACTGGAGGGAAGTGTACAGTGGTGTTCCCCAGGGGTCGGTATTAGGACCACTGCACTTTTTGATATATATATTAATGACCTGGACTTGGGTATACAGGGCATAAAGTTTGCAGATGATATGAAACTCGGAAATGTAGGAAACAGTGAGGAGGATAGTAACAGACTTCAGGAGGACATCGACAGACTGGTGAAATGGACAGACACGTGGCAGATGAAATTTAATGCAGAGAAGTGTGAAGTGATGCATTTTGGTAGGAAGAATGAGGAGAGGCAATATAAACTAAATGGTGTAATTTTCAAGGGGGTGCAGGAACAGAGAGACCTCGGGGTGAGTGTACACAAATTTTTGAAGGTGGCAGGACAAGTTGATTACATATTATTGCACAGTATTTACAGCACAGAGACAGGCCATTCGGCCCAACCAGTCAGTGCCGGTGTTTATGCTCCACACGAGCCTCCTCCCACCCCTCTTCATCTCACCCATCAGCATAGCCTTCTATTCCTTTCTCCCTCATGTGTTTATCCAGCTTCTCCTTAAATGTATCTCTGCTATTTGCCTCAACCACACCCCGTGGTAGCGAGTTCCACATTCTCACCACTCTCTGGGTAAAGAAGTTTCTTCTGAATTCCCCGTTAGATTTATTAGTGACTGTCTTATATTGATGGCCCCAAGTTCTGGTCTCCCCCACAAGTGGAAACATCTTCTCTACATCTACCCTATCGAATCCTTTCATTGTCTTAAAGACCTCTTTCAGGTCGCCGCTCAGTCTTCTCTTTTCTAGAAAAAAGAGCCCCAACCTGTTCAGCCTTTCCTGATAGGTATAACCTCTCAGGCTGATACCTGGGATGGCAGGAATGATGTATGAAGAGATTGAGTCGATTAGGCTTATATTCGCTAGAGTTTAGAAGAATGAGAGGGGATCTCATTGAAACTTATAAAATTCTAACAGGACTAGACAGACTAGATGCAGGAAGGATGTTTCCGATGGTCGGGGAGTCCAGAACCAGGGGTAACAGTCTAAGCATAAGGGGTAAGACATTTAGGACAGAGATGAGGAGGAATTTCTTCACCCAGAGAGTGGTGAACCTGTGGAATTCTCTACCACAGAAGGCAGTTGAGGCCAATTCATTAAATATATTCAAGAAGGAGTTGGATATATTTCTTGAGGCTAAAGGGATCAAGGGATATGGGGAGAAGGCAGGGACCGGGTACTGAATTTGGATGATCAGCCATGATCTCATTGAATCACGGAGCAGGCTCGAGGGGCCGAATGGCCTACTCCTGCTCCTATCTTCTATGTTTCTGTTTCTATGTTCTGGTATTATCCTTGTAAATCTTTTTTGCACCTTCTCCAGTGCCTATATTCTTATTATAATATGGAGACCAGGGCCTAGAAATTCAGTTGGGCGCGCCAGCCGTTAGCGCCTTAGGAGGAGTAGATCTCGAGCACTAGGCGCTTAGCGCCCGGGCGCAGCGCGATCTGCGCCTCGCCCCAACTTCAGTACACATTTAGCGCCGGCGCAAAGTCTTAGCGCGCGCCCTGCTGCGCGCACAGATCATGACATCATTTACTAGTGCAACGCCCTTTGTGCGCCCCGAACCGGAACTTCACACGCGCCGGGCCATTGTGCGCCGGGCGGCCCTAACGACTGTGAAGTGAAATGGTACACAGCCGAGGTGGGCCGCGGGGAGTGCTAATTAAAGGGCACTTACCCTGCACTATAAAGGCCAGCCATTTTGCAGCATTCACTCTTGTGCAACGGTTTTTTGGAGAGAGACCAAGGAGGAGAGCTTACTGGTTTGGACCAACACTAGGACAGGTATTTTTGGCTCAGGCCAGAGCTTAGCAATTATCTTTGCCTTCATTGAGAGCTCATTGTTTGCCAGCATATAATGGGGGCTGCATTGGGTGCCAACGCTGACTTTCAGCCTTATGCCAGAAGGGCTTACAGATGCCGTGAGAGAGTGGCAGCCCTGGCTAGACACAGAGGGGGCAACAGGCATCGCCAACTGAGGCCTTACCCACCCAGGGTATACCGCCAGCAGTCCTCCTATCTGACCATGTCTGCCGCGCTGTGTGAAAGGAGGCTGCGATTCAGAAGGGAGGTGGTTGCAGACATCTGCCTGCTGCTTCAGAGAGATCTGCAACCACAGCTGATGCGCAGGACGTCTCTGTCGGTGGCAGTGAAGGTGACGGTGGCTCTCAACTTCTATGCCACCGGCTCCTTCCAATCTGCTGCTGGGGTCATCGCTAACATCTCCCAGTTCGCCATGCATTGCTGCATCCGCCAGGTGACCGAAGCCCTTTTCAGAAGGAGACATCAATTCATCTCCTTCCCCATGACCCTGGACAAGCAGCAGCAGCGTGCAGTGGGATTTGCAAGAATAGCGGGCTTCCCCATGGTGCAGGGCGCCATTGACTGCACGCATGTGGCTTTGCGGGCACCTCTGGAGCATGCCGAGGATTACCGCAACCGGAAGGGCTACCATTCCCTCAACGTACAGCTGGTGTGTGACCACAGGCAGCGCATCCTAGCTGTCAATGCCCGCTTTCCAGGCAGCAGCCACGATGCCTTTATCCTGTGACAGACAACTGTGGCTGACATGTTCCAGGCACAGCCTCCCCCAAGAGGATGGCTTATCGGGGACAAAGGGTATCCTTTGTGTACCTGGCTCATGACCCCGCTCCGCGCGCCCACGACCCCTGCTGAAGAGGCATACAACGAGAGCCATCAAGCGACTAGGAACATCATAGAACAAACAATCAGCGTCCTCAAGCAATGGTTCCACTGTCTCGATTGCTCTGGGGGAGCCATCCAGTATTCGCAGGAGCGAGTCTCCCAATTCGTCATCGTTTGCTGCATGCTGCACAACCTGGCTTTCCGCAGGACTCAGGCACTGCCTCCTCACGCTGGACCCCCACCTCAGGAGGAGGAGCAGGAGGAGCATGAGGAGGAGGAGGACGAGGAGTACCAGCCCAGGAGGGAGGCACAAGGTCCAAGGGCCGCCCGTCGGTGGCTTATTGAACGTCACTTCTAGGCCCCCTGTCAGGGAATGGCTTGTGCCAATGAAAGAACATGATTGCAGCCGCTCCGCAAGCCCTCAGCTGGTTAAGGCAACAAACACTTCAAAGATCAAACATGGACAATGTTAATAAATAAAATGCTTTATTGTACAAACTCAGGGCCCTTCCCACATGAAACCCCCAAAAAACACTCAAACACATTACTCGCTCCCACAACCTGGAGAGGATTAACAAAACAGTGCAACTAAAATGGCCGTCATCCTCGGCCATCGTAAAATACAAACATCACATCCTCGGCCTTCAAAAACAAACATCCAATTCTCGGCCTTCAAAAAACAAACATCCAATTCTCGGCCTCAAAAAACAAACATCCAATTCTCGGCCTCAAAAAACAAACACAACTGGCCACACATTCGACCTTTTGGCCCGCTAGGGCGATGCCTTGGCCATCTTTGTGTGGCCCCTGCCCGCCCTGCTGCTCCTCCTCAAAGTAAGGCCATTGGCTGCTGCAAGGCTGGGGGCAGGCTCCAGAGGGGCACATGTCGTGACGGCAGATGCCCTTGGGGGTCGGCCTAGTTGAGGTCTGGCCGTCGAGCGGGCGGCTGTTGAATGCTGCAGCTGTGGCTGGCCAGCATCAGTCGCTGCAGCAGCTCCTGGCAGCTCCACTGGGGGAGTGGCAGTGGCGGCTGGAGGAATGGGGGCAAGCTGGCGGATGGCAGGCGCTCGCTGGTCACCTGAGACACTGGCACTCGGCCGGGCCAGCACTGCAGCATGCGCACCAATCTGCCGAGGGCCAGACCGCTGTGCTGCTGCAGTGCACCGGGTGCCCTGGCGATGCCTGGCTGACACAGCGAGTGTGGCAGCAGTGAGTGCCCGTGTTGACCTGTTCAGTGACCTCATCAGAACACCCAGTGACTGCACGGCACCACTGATCAGCTGCACACTCGCTGCCTGAGCTGCCCCGAATTCCACCAAACTGATGGCCTGTGAGGCCCCGACATCGGTGACACTCCGAGAGAGGGACTCGATGGCCTCAGGCAACCGTGCCACTACCCCCATGAGCTCCGTGTGCCGCACTCCGAGTCCGCGGACAAGTCCTCGAGGCGTTCCATCTCCTCGGCGAAGACCATCTCCAGACTGGAGGCCGGACTCTCCCTCTGGGGAGAAGGCCTCCGAGCTGGCCAACCCTTCCTGCGTTGCTGGACGCCGCTGGGCCCAGCAATTGGACTCCCCTCCGACCCTTCCCCCCTCTGGGGAGAATGCCGCCGAGCTGGCACCCCCCTCCCGTGTTTCTGCAGGCCGCAGGTCCCATGAGCTCCCCTCCCCTCCGACACTTCCGCGACACTCCCCTCCAGGGAAGACGTGTCCCCTACATTGGCATGGGTTGCCACGGCTGAGGGTTCCCCTGATGGGCCGCCATCCTCTTGCTCCTCCACCTCCTCCTCTTCTGAGGGGCTGTCACTGACAAGTTCAGGGACCTCCTCCTCACCATCTGAAAGCAGGAAGGCACAAGAGTAGCTTTAGAGTGAGGAGAGGGCGTCAGCGAGGGATGCATGAGTGGTGGCATTCAGCGAATTTGTCGGACAGTGGCAAAGGATGTAGATCTGATGCACAAGTGGGACGAGAGAGGTCCAAACGTTGATGTCCTTACCATTGGTGCCCAGAACAGGGTCGGCATCTCCACATGCAACGGGGCCAATCACCCGGCCACCCATGATGCGCACCACGTGATGTTGCAGCTCGTTGAGCGGCTGGATCTGGGGTTGCCCTCCCCCGGTCGCAGTCCGGCTCTTCTTGTTATTGGCCAGCTTGGCCTGCAAGAGAAAGGACGGCCTCTAAGTACAGTTTGTCGCCCTGATCTTGTGTGCACTGCCTCCCATTGTGGAATAGCCTGGCCAGTGTGTCGCCCTGATCTTGTGTGCACTGCCTCCTATGGTGGAATAGCCTGGCCAGTGTGTCGCCCTGATCTTGTGTGCACTGCCTCCCATGGTGGAATAGCCTGGCCAGTGTGTCGCCCTGATCTTGTGTGCACTGCTTCCCATGGTGGAATAGCTTGGCCAGTGTGTTAAGTGCAGAATGTGCAATTGATGTTCATGCCTGTCCCATAGCTGCTGGATGAGGGCTGGCCATTAGGGCTTTCAGGTCCCTTTGCCCATAATGTGAGGTGCACATGCAAGGATGAGGAGGTCACTGGAAAGGGTACTCACCCTGACAATCCGCGTGAGGTCATTAAACTTTTTGCGGCATTGGACACTGGTCCTGGGGACCTCGCTGTTGGCTGACACCTTGCTGGCGACATGCCTCCAGGCTCTCCGGTAGGCGCGGACCGGCACCTTCCTGCCATTGTCCGGGCACAAAATATGGTGCCTCTTCTCCACACCACCAACCAGCACACACAGATCACGCTCTGAGAAGCGCTGCGCTCGTTCACGGGCCCTCTGCATGGCTTCAGGCACTATTTTGGTCCAGCAGCAGTGTTCAGGCCTAGCTGGAGGGCTCCACTATCCAGGGCGTGGCAGCAGACCAAGTCGACCCTTCCCCCTTAAGAGCTGGCCGGCGCCAGGGTGTCTGCTGTCAATCACGAGGTGGCCGCACCTGCGCTGTGCCCGGCCTCGGCGCTCTCGCTCAGCACCTCCGGCTTAGCGCCTAAAGAGAGGCGTCCAGCGCCAGTTTTAGCGCTCGAGCAAACTCTTAGGGCGAAGCTAATGAATATCGGAGAAGTGGCCTCGATTTGGCGGCGGGCACAAACTTTAGCGGCCGCCCGACTTTACCGCCCCAAAAGTGGCTACAATGAATTTCCAGGCCCAGGTGTGCACGGTGCTCCAAGTGTGGTCTCACCAAGGTTCGATACAAGTTTATCATCACTTCTCCAGTGCTTTGTTTGGACTTACTAGCCTGCATCACTCCTTTTAGTGATTTGTGTATCTATACCTCCAGATCGTTCTGTTCCTTTACACCATTAAGGGGGAAAAATTGGGTTGGTTAGAGCCTCCGGGGGGAGGGGGCGCTAACGGGGCACTGACAACTTACCACCTGAGCGTGGCAATTTTAGCGCCACCCGTGAAATTGATGTGGCGCTTTGCGGTGACGCTAAACACTACCGCCATGATCTCCTACGCCCGGAGATCGTGAGGTCATCCAAGCGTGCAATGCCCGGGTAGCGCCCCGGACCAGAAATTGATTCTCTCCCCCTGCCTTAGCGCCTGCTGCGAGGAACGACAGGTAGAGGGGGACATTTTGCAGTTGGCAAGGAGCTGGGGAGCGCTATTTAAAGCTGGGCGTTTCTGCTTTTTCTTGTCGGCAAAATATTTGGCATACGCAGGTTGAGAGGGAGAAAGACGTCTGGAGAGATTTAACGCTATCCTAAGGAGTTCTGTTCTTGAGCAACACTTTTCAGGTTCTTATTTCTCTGAGCTTCATATTTACCATATTTAGAAGATTAAATGGGGGCTCTACTAACTCGGGGCATTGTCCTCCAGCTTCACCTTCGGAGGCAGCAGAGGCGCAGAGAGAGAATGGCAAATGTGGCCAGAGGGAGGACGGTGAACAGGCCTCTGCACAGGAGACCTTACCCACCCAGGCTATTCCGGGAGCAATTCTCCTACATTCATTTGCCTGAGGAGCAATGTTTCTGAAGGCTGCCCTTCAGCAAGGAGGTGGTCACTGAGCTCTGCCACCTGCTGCAACCAGATCTGCAGCCTCAGCACAGGACCAGGACATCTCTGTCAGTGGCTGTGAAGGTGACAGTCGCTCTGAATGTCTATGCCAGTGGCTCCTACCAGGCTTCAACTGGGGACATAGCGAATATCTCCCAATTTGCTGTCCATTGCTGCATCCGGGAGGTCACAAATGCTCTGTACAAAAGGGGAAGGGAGTACATCTCTTTCCCCATGACCTAGGACAAACAGCGTGAACGTGAATGTGGCTGGCTTCCCCATGGTTCAGGGCGCCATTGATGGCACATGGCATTGTGGGCACCGCATGAAAATGCAGAGGTGTTCCGAAATCGCAAAGGCTTCCACTCGCCTCCACTCCACAGACAGTGCATGCATCCTCACCGTCAATGCCCACTATCCTGGCAGCAGCCACGAAGCATTCATCCTGCACCAGACTGGTGTCCCAGACCTCTTTCAACCACCGCGCCAACCTCGTGGTTGGCTCCTCGGGGACAAGGATTATCCACTCTGCACCTGGCTGATGACACCACTCCGTAACCCCAACACCCCTGCTGAGCTCGCATACAATGAGAGCCATAGCGCCACCAGGAGCCTCATTGAGCAGACGATCGGCATCTTGAAGCAATGGTTCTGGTGTCTGGACCACTCTGGAGGAGCCCTGCAGTACTCTCCTGAGCGAGACTCGCTTTTCATTTTTGTGTGCTGCATGCTTCACAACCTCACAATATTGAGGACCCAGCCATTGCCACCAGGGATTGGTGCACCACCTCAGGAGGTGGAAGAGGGATAGGAGGAGGAGGAGGAGGATGAAGAGGAGGATGAGCAGTAGTAACATGGGCGGGAGGCGCCCAATGTTGCCTCTGCAAGGGCCGTTCGTGAACTCCTGATAAAACACCGCTTCTGATGAATGACAGAGAAGATGGCTTCTGGGATGAACAAGCATCCCGCAGCCCCTATTACCGGGCAAAGCTCCAATGAGTCAAATGAGCAAAGTTGTGAAGTTTCAGTAAAAAAATTATTTTTCTGACCAACTGTGTCTTATTTATTCAGGACAAACAATAACAAACAAACACGACAATTCATTAACTAACAAAGCTTGTTCTTACCACATCGAGATGAGCGTCAACACAGTGAACAACATATTAAGATGAACATCAAACTTTCCCAGAAACATTTCCCCCCATTTATTGGCAAAATTTTCCTTTTCGCCCTTTGAGGGTGATCTCCATCCCTTCCGCACTTCCCCCCTTCCCACCCTACTGCTGCTCCGTAATGTGGCCCCAGTGGCAGCAGCAAGGCTGGTGGAAGGCTGCTGAATACTGGATCCAGAGACTGCAGATGGTCTTGAAGGACGGCCTCGACCAGCTCTGGGCCAGGAGGGCCCGGCTGCAGACTGCACCAACTCTGCATGGGCGAATACAGTCTGGGCTGGCTGTGTTACAGGCCGTGCCAAGTGCAATGGGGAAGTGGCAGTGGTGGGAGCAGGAATGCTGTCATCCTGAGAGAGGACAGCACCTTCATGCTCGACCGACACACTGCCACTCCCACGGGGCAGCACCTCAGCATCCGGAGCAATCTGCTTGAGCACAGATTGCTGGCCTGCTGCGACACCATGAGATCCCCGGTGGACTGTGGGTGACCCAGCGATGATGGCAGCAGTCAGTGCTTGCGTGACATCAATCTGAGACTGCATGAGAGCAGTCTGAGACTGGATGGCAGCAGCCAATGACTCGATTGTAGCACTAAGGCATTGCGTTGCCTCAGCCTGTGCTGCAATGGATCCTGCCACATCACCCTTTACATGCGGCATGGGCTCTGGTTCCCCACGGTCTCCCTGCAATTCAACCATCCTCTGCAATGAGGTAAGGATCGGTTCAAGGGTTTGCGCACAGATGACAGCTGTGCTGGTGGCAGACACCTCTACGCTCCTAGCCAGTGCATCCATGCTGTCGGGCACCTTTGCCATTGCACCCATGAGCTCCGTATGCATGCTCAGAGCCTGAGTATTCATCGGCGCTATATCGAGGTCCTCATTGGAGTCCTGTGCAGCAGAACCCGTGCGAGCACTCACCCTCGAGATGGCCCCCGATCTTCTCTTTCCCCGTGGCATTGCTGCAGCCCGCTGGGTTCCGGAGCTTCTCCCACATCAGATCCAAATCCCCTGCTCCCCTTCAGGGAAGGGGTGGCCCCAGTGTCGGAAGTGTCACCCTCGGGGGACACTGTATTTACTGGCACAGCGCCAACCAGAGCCACAAATACCTGGTCGCTAAACCGGCGAGCTCTCTCCCTGGGCCTCGGAGTATCCATCAGAAATGGTTGAGGTATATACATAGGTGCATTCAGGCCGAGATTCAAGGCTGCAATGATCAGGGTGAGGCTGTGCAGCTTGATGGACCTTTACCTTTAAGAACTGGATGTCGCCACTCTGTCTGAGTACAAGGTGATTGACATGGCCTGAGCTTCAGTAGCGCTCTGAGGGAGCACCTCGTTCCCTGATGTTAGCACCCTAACAGAGGTGCGTAGCACTTGATTTAGAACTCACATCACCCAGACGATGTTAGTGCCCCAAAATGGCTGAAACCCAATTTCCCCCCTCATTTTCTAACGAATAGGTGGCCTCCTTATTCTTCCTATCAAGATGTCCCACCTCACACTTATTTATATTAGAATCATAGAATCATAGAAACTTGTAGCACAGAAGGAGACCATTTGGCCCGTCGTGCCTCTGTTGGCTCTTAGAAAGATCAGTCGTGCTCAGTCCCACAACCCCGCTTTATGTCTGTAACCCTGTCAGTTCCTCATCCTCCAGAACCCGTCCAACTCCCTTTTAAAATAATTGATGGAATCAGCTTCCACCACCTTTTCAGTTCGAGCGTACCCGATCCCCACAACTCTCCAAGTGAAAACATTTCTCCTCATCTCCCCTCGAGGTCTTTCACCAATGATTTTGAATCTATTGATCCACTCGCCAGAGGGAATAGTTTTTCTCCTTCTACTCTATTAAAATCTCTCATCATCTTGAAAACCTCTATGAGGTCACCTCTTCACCTTCTCTGTTCCAAGGAGAACAGTCCTCACTTTTCCAACCTCTCGCTCATCCCTGGTAACATCCTGGTAAACCTCCTGTTGTGTATGTACCTTTAAGAGAATAACTGGTCTCAGACTGCAGTACCGGCAGTGACCACCCCTGCATAAAAGGCGCTAGAGAGCCTCTGTTTAGTTTCACTCGTGACTTCCACCAGTAAAGACTTGTTGTTTTCACTCCTGCTGGTTCGTGTCTCAATCATTCACGGACTTAACACTGGTGACGAGCAAGAAACGAACTTACCTGCAACTCGGCAGCACCTCCGACGACATTGTTGAAGGTCGGAGCCAGAAGAAAGAAAAAAAAAAATAGAGTCCATTGAAACTCGAGAAGCGGGCGTCGACCGTCAATCATCGGTTTAAAAACTTGCAGGAGAGACTGTCCAGAGTCAGGCTTGGTTCCTCGGTCTGTGATTTCCCAGCTAGTCGAGCTGGCGGCAGGTAGTGCTCTGATCCTTCCTGGGCTGCAGCGGGCTGAAGCTCGATCGGGTGGCTTTTCAACGGGGCCAGGCAGCGAGTCGGGAATCAAAGAGAGAGAGAGAGGGTGAAGCACACAGGGCACGGCCAGTGCTTCGAAGCCGGGCAGCGTTCGGACCTAAGAAGAGGGAGGGAAGTGTTCCAGAGGGTCCGCTCCACGACGGGAAAATAATAAAAGAAAAAGAATCAATATTTAATGCGCAGGAAACCATGGAAAGCAGCGCTAACAACAGTGGGGAAGAAGACAAAGCATGGGAGGTGCCATTTTGTTAGGTCTGGGAAGAAGACCAGCGACAACAAAAAGGCTACTAAAGAACCGTACAAGAAAGTACAAAAGATGACGGACAGTAGTTCCAAAGACCAGATGAGCGATAGTGAATCCGGAAACAGGAGACTAAGCTGTCTCAAACTTCACAATGTAATCGCAAAAGAGGATCACCGAACCATTTAGGTCACTCTCACGATAGCAGGGTCCCAAGTTAAAATGGAATTGGATACAGGATCAGCGCTAACCATCATGAATCGACGAGACTACGAGCGGCTATTTTCACACATACCCTTGAGAGAGACATCCATCGTCTTGACGACGTATACGGGGCAAAAAGTATACCCCAGAGGAAAAATAAGGCTGCCTGTCGAATACAATGGCAAGAAAATACGGAAATTGTATCTCTACATACTGCCAAACGGTGGACCACCGTTATTGAGACGGGAATGCATCAGGAAGATAAACTTAGATTGGCATTACATTCATGCAATGACGGTGGACGGTAAAAAAGATGAAGACGTCACTCCTGGAAGATTGTTAACAATCTTAGCTAACGCCAAAGAGGTATTTCAACAAGAACTGGGCACGCTTAAAGGCATAACCGCCTCGATAAAAATAGAAGAGAATGCAGTTCCCAAGTTTTTCAAAGCGAGACCGGTACCATATGCAATTCGCCCAGCCGTCGAGGCAGAGCTGGGGAATCTGGAGAAGGCGGGCGTGTTGTCTAAGGTCGACTGGAGCGAGTGGGCGACACCCATCATTCCTGTCATGAAGAAAACGTTGAGCAATAAGTCCGGAGAGCCAAGGAAGATTCGCATCTGTGGGAATTTCAAGGTGACGGTGAACCCTGTCCTTCACACAGTACAATATCCTCTTCCAAGGATAGAAGACATCTTCGCCTCACTGTCTGGAGGGAAGTGTTTTACAAAAATTGAACTAGCACAAGCATATTTGCAGATGGAGGTTGAAGAGTCCTCTAGGAAGTATCTCATGATAAACACTCACAAAGGTCTTTACCAGTATCATCGATTGGTATTCGGAGTAGCATCGGCTCCGGTGATATGGCAAAGAGCGATGGAACAAGTCCTGCAAGGGATTCCGGGGACTCAGTGTTACTTGGACGACATCCTTGTAACAGGTGAAGATGACAGTGAACACCTTAACAACCTAGAACAGGTGCTCACTAGACGACGGGAACATGGGCTGTGAGTCAACCGCCCCAAGTGCGACTTTTTTAAGAAACAGATATCGTATTGTGGCCACATGATTGATGAAGAGAGGTTACATAAGTCCCCTGACAAAATTGAAGTGGTTGTTAAGGCCCCAGCGCCTGAAAATGTGTCGCAACTGAGGTCATTCCTCGGGTTGGTGAATTACTATCATAAGTTTTTGCCGAATTTGTCGACAATTCTGCACCCACTGAACACCCTGCTATGAACGGGGGTAGCATGGATATGGAACGATGATTGTAAGCGCGCTTTTCAGAAGAGTAAGGACTTAATCACTTCAAGGGAAGTATTGGCTCACTACAACCCAGCACTGCCGATCAGGCTGGCATGTGATGCGTCTCCCTACGGCATTGGGGCGGTACTGTCACGTAAATTCCTTGATGGTTTAGAGAGGCCGATAGCTTTTGCGTCACACTCGTTAACTTCTGCCGAGCGTAACTACGCCCAGATTGACAGAGAGGCCCTCAGCCTAGTGTGGGGGGTGAAGAAGTTCAATCACTACCTGCACGGTCAAAAATTTACTCTATTAACCGATCATCAAACTCTTGTCTCCATTTTCAACCCTCAGAAGGGCGTACCGATAATGACGGCACAACGGCTGCAGAGATGGTCCCTTAACCTAGGGGCACACCAATATGACATTGAGTACAAAGGAACTAAACAGCATGGAAATGCTGATGGATTGTCATGCCTACCGTTGCCAACGGTGGAAGAAGAAGACCTTGCAGTGGATCCAATGGAGTTATTCCACTCGACCATAGTCGAATGTCTCCCTGTGACGAATGCAAACATAGAAAAGGAAACACGGAATGACCCGGCACTATCATGGGTCTATGATTTAATGGTGAAGGGATGTCTCTCTGTAGCAATTTATGTTAGTTTTCCAGTTAATTCAGGGGTTGAGTAAGTTGGGTCGATTCCCATTGTGTGCTGCCACCTAGTGGCTATTTGGTAAATAGCAACTGCAGTAAAAGCGCAGTAAAGTGCAGTAAAGCACAGTAAGTGCAGTAAAGTAAACTACAGGCCTACAGTGGCACATGCTCTGGGAAGTTATATTGTTCCCATGCCTGAGTCTTGGATATTATTTGTCTGTAAGTACTTGAGAATGTTATAGATGATTAGTGTACACTGTATGTTGCAGAAAATGTTTAGTTTGTAACTTTTCTCTGTAAGCAAACTTACACAGCTAGCCGTGAAGTGCTCACTCTCTGTCTAGCTGGTTAACTAGTAGCTGTATTTTGATGCACTATGTACAGGGCTAATTTAAAGAGAATGCCTTCCAGTTTGCTAAATGTATATTCACAGTAAGCTGTGTTTCCACGTGTTTGGTAATTTACATGCCAAATGTACTGTGCTGCTCAGGCATACCTAAATTTGTGTATGCATATCAGTTGTGCGCTTGTATAGTAATGTGTGCTTCCATTTCTGTGTTGTATTTCAGTTTTACAATAAGAATCTTTCAGTAAAGCTTTACAAGAAAAGTCAAGCCTTGTGATTTTTATGGGAAGATATCAAGTTGTTAGCTACCTGTCTAGCTCTGCATAGGAACGCGCTGCGAGGGCAGAAAAGTAAAAAGACAACAGCACAGCGGGCTCAAGCACAAGAAGATACCACTCAGCTACCATGAGTCTACGCTCAGAAAGACAATATACCATAGAGGACGTCGACCAGCCAATCGAGAAGCATGAGCCTCTCCGAGCAAATGATGCCAAGTCACAGTCCTCTAAAGCATCCTCTAGATCATCTCGGCGGTCCAGCAGACCATCATCATCGACAGCTTCTGCAGCTGCCAAAGCACGTGCCAAGGCAAAAGCTGCCCAGGCTCAATTGTCCTTCACTGAAAACAAAGCTAGTGTGATGAAGCAGAGAGCTGACCTCGACACTAGTGTGATGAAGCAGAGAGCTGACCTCGACGCTAGTGCGATGAAGCAGAGAGCTGACCTCGACGCCAGTCTCCACATTCTCCAAAGCCAGAGAGCTACCGCTGCCGCTGAAGCTGAAGCCACAGCTTATGAAGAAGGTGAGGAGAATGAAGGCGGGGAGCCCAGCCATGAAGCATATGTTCTAGAACAGCCCCCCAGTCCAGTGCAACGTACAAGTGAGTATGTCCAACAACACTCCAAATTGTTCTTCAAGGAAACATCCAGGTATCTCGACGCAGAACCAGCTTCTCACCACAATAGCAAACAGCCTGTTTTTGGAGACACTGAGCTTAAAGGAGAAGAAACAAGTAAGACTTACCTGCAGAGACCTCCACAGCACTCGGCCAATCCAGCCAAGCAGTCCTCACCCGAGCCACAAGGTGCACAAGACCTTGCTAGGTACCTTATCCACTGAGAATTGTTAAGTTCAGGCCTTCTAGAATTTGATGACCGTCCTGAAAATTATTGGTCATGGAAAGCGTCCTTCCTGAGTACCACCAAGGACTTGAATCTGTCAGCCAGAGAAGAACTAGATTTGATGACAAAGTGGCTCGGAGCTGAGTCGTCAGAACAGGTGAAGAGAATTCGCTCAGCGCACGTCCGCAATCCCACAGCAGGCATCAACCTGGTTTGGCAACGTCTCGAAGACTGTTATGGGACACCAGAAGTCATTGAACACGCACTGCTCAAGAAGATTGAGGACTTTCCGAAGCTAACCAACAAAGATAATGTCGAGCTCCGAGAACTGGGCGACATTCTCCTCGAACTGGAGTGTGCCAAGGGAGAAGGTTACCTGACCGGCCTCTCGTATTTGGATACAGCTCGTGGGGTAAACCCAATAGTGGAAAAGCTCCCCTACAACCTTCAAGAGAAATGGAAAGCTAAGGGATCCAAGTACAAGGAGGACAATGGAGTGGCATTTCCCCCCTTCTCTCTCTCTCCAGGTTCGCCCAACAACAGGCAAAGGTGAGGAATGATCCAAGTTTCACTTTCTCCATCTCCAGCAGTTACGCTCCTTCGAGAACAGAGAAACCCACAAAGTACAGCAATAAAGCCTCTGTGAGCGTGCACAAAACAGATGTTCCAGCCGAACCCTCAGTCAACCAATCCAGTTCTGCTGGGAATAAAGTGGATGACCCAGATCGTCAGTGTCCAATAGACAAGAAGCCCCACCCACTCAAAAAGTGTCGAAGCTTTAGAGACAAGCCTATTGATGAGCGCAAATCATACCTGAAAGAGAATCACATCTGCTTCAGGTGTTGTGGGTCGACTATGCACATGGCAAAAGACTGCAAGGCGACAATCAAGTGCTTTGAGTGCAACAGTGAAAAACACATCACAGCCCTGTGTCCAGGTCCTCCTCCTTCAACCACCGAGAGTGCTGCGGTTGACAAAGAGGATAGCAGGGAGCAAAGCGAAAGCACATCTTCTTCAGTCACCTCCAAGTGTACAGAGGTTTGTGGAAATGCAAGCAGCCCACGCTCATGCTCCAAAATCTGCTTGGTTAAAGCATATCCTGCAGCTTGACGAGCAAAGTAACAAGTCTCTAGCGAAGACAGAATTCTTCAATCTCTTTGAAGTCAAGGCCAGCGCAGCTCCGTACATGCTATAAACCTGTTCAGGGACAACAGAGACTACAGGTAGGAGAGTTGGGAACTTCATGATCGAGTCCATGGGTGGGAAACTACAGCTTCCCCTCCCCACCTTAATTGAGTGTGACATGATGCCAGATGATAGGACGGAAATTCCCTCCCCAGAGGTCGCACGCCATCAGCCCCACCTACAGCCAGTTGCCAACAAGATTCCAGCTGTGGACCCGGACGCTCCAATCCTCCTGCTCTTGGGAAGAGACATCTTAAGGGTGCACAAGGTGCGTGAGCAAATCAACGGTCCCCACAATGCTCCCTATGTGCAGCGGCTTGACCTGGGATGGGTCCTCGTGGGTGGAGTTTGCCTGGGAACAGTCCACAAACCAGCGGGTGTCAACGTCTATAAAACAAACGTGTTGCACAATGGTCGCACATCCTTTCTCAGCCCATGCCCAAACAGGATCCAGGTAAAGGAAGACTACGATGGCATGACACAGCATCATAGGTCAACCTCCTCTGCCTGTGAGGAAGAGGCAGGCCTCACTGTGAGCACAGACAGCCTAGGATGCTCAGTGTTTGAAAGGTCCAAGGATGATGACAAGCCAGCACTATCCATGGACGACAAAGCTTTCCTAACCATCATGGATGAGGAGGTTTACCAGGACGATGGACACAGCTGGGTGGCACCCTTACCATTTCACTCTCCCAGACGCCGTCTTCTGAGTAACAGGGAACAAGCTATGAAGCGCCTCTGCTCACTCAGGAGAACACTGGAGAAAAGGCTAGAAATGAAGGGCCATTACATAGAGTTCATGCAGAAGATGCTGGACAACGACCAAGCCTAGCCTGCTCCACCTCTGGAGGAAGGTAAAGAACACTGGTACCTGCCAACATTCGGTGTGTATCACCCACAAAAGCCAGACCAGTTACGAGTTGCGTTTGATTCAAGTGCTGAATGTAAAGGAGTGTCTCTGAACGATGTACTCCTCAGCGGCCCAGACCTGAACAACACCTTGTTGGGAGTTCTTCTGCGGTTCAGGAAAGAACCTGTAGCCCTGACAGCAGATGTGCAGCAAATGTTTTATTGCTTCGTCATCCAAGAAGACCACAGGGACTATCTCCGCTACGTGTGGCATGAGGCAACGACATCAACAAGAATGTGGTGGAGGACAGGATGAAGGTTCACGTGTTTGGAAACAGCCCTTCACCTGCTTTGGCTATCTACTGCATGAGGCGAGCTGCTCAGAAAGGTGAGCAAGAATATGGCTCCGATGCGAAGCATTTTGTTGAGAGACAGTTCTATGTTGACGATGGTCTTACATCGGTTACCACACCTGAAGAAGCAATAGATCTCCTGACAAGAACCAGAGCGATGTTGGCAGAGTCCAACCTGAGACTACACAAGGTAGCATCGAACAGTGGACAGGTGATGGAAGCCTTCCGTGCAGAGGACCGTGCCAAGGATCTGAAGGATTTGCACCTTGGAGTGGATCCTCTCCCACTTCAACAGAGCCTGGGGCTCTCCTGGAAACTGGAAACAGACAGCTTCACATTCCTGGTGCCCCATGAAGAAAGGCCATTCACATGGAGAGGCGTCCTGTCCACAGTCAACAGTTTGTACGACCCTTTGGGGTTCGTAGCTCCCATAACAATGCAAGGAAAAGCATTAGTACGGGAACTCTCATCGGATCAGAGTGAGTGGGATGCTCCACTCCTCCCAGAAAAAGAAGCAAAATGGAACCTATGGAAGGAGTCCTTAAAGGCTCTCGAAGACCTGCACATAGAGAGGTGCTACATTCCAGGCTCGCTGTCTTCAACACAGAGAAGAGAGCTGTGCATCTTCTCAGATGCTCCCACAGTAGCAATAGGAGCTGTGGCCTACTTGAGAGCAGCTGACACCGATGGGAAATACCATGTGGGATTCGTTATGGGGAAGTCCAAGTTGGCCCCTCGGCCTGCCCACACCATTCCACATCTCGAGCTTTGTGCAGCTGTGTTGGCTGTTCAACTGTACGAGTTGATCAAAGATGAGATTGACATCGATGTGGGTGCCATCAAGTTCTTCACGGACAGCAAGATTGTACTTGGTTACATCCACAACTCCACAAGAAGGTTTTATGTGTATGTTTCCAACCGGGTGACTCGTATCAGACGATCCACTCACCCTGACCAGTGGTGCTATGTCTCCACAGACCTGAACCCTGCAGACCATGCTACCAGGTCTATACCAGCAGCACACCTACAGCAAAGCAGTTGGTTCTCGGGCCCCTCTTTCCTGTCTAATGTCAACACAGAGGAGACTCCTGAGTCCAATCCCTTCACCCTTGTGGAGCCTGAAGCTGATACTGAGATTCGGCCTGAAGTTACGACACTGGTCACCAAAGCCTCAGAATCTCAGTTGGGCTCACAACGCTTCGAGCGATTCTCAAGCTGGAGAACACTCTGCCGAACCACAGCCCGACTCATTCATGTAGCAGCATCCTTCAAGGGGAATTCGGACAACGTAGAACGCAAAGGGTGGAAATGTTCTAAAGAAGTATCCAGCACAAGTGAGCTTTCACAAGCCAAAGGTGTGATCATTCGCTCTGTCCAGCATGATGTCTTCAAGGAGGAATTCAAATGTCTTGAAGAGGGACAGACATTCCCCAAGCAAAGCCCACTTAAAAAGATCAACCCAGTTACAGATGAAGATGGTTTGCTCCGGGTTGGAGGGCGCATATCATCCGCAGACTTGTCAAGAGAAGAAAAGCACCCTCTGATCATCCCGCGCACCCATCACATTGCCACACTACTCATGAGATACTATCATGAGCAAGTGGCTCACCAAGGACGACACATAACAGAAGGAGCTATCCGAGCAGCCGGATACTGGATAATCGGGAGCAAGCGTCTGGTTTCTTCCGTTATCCACAAGTGTGTTACCTGCCGCAAGCTATGAGGGAGGTTAGAGGACCAAAAGATGGCAGACTTGCCTGCTGACAGACTCACTCCAGAGCCTCCATTCACCAGCGTGGGCCTTGACATCTTTGGGCCATGGACCATCATGACGCGTCGCACAAGAGGAGGTAGTGCAGGCAGCAAGCGCTGGGCGGTGCTCTTTACGTGCATGTCTACCAGAGCTGTGCACATTGAGCTGATCGAATCCATGTCAACAGACAGCTTTATCAATGCACTGAGGAGGTTTTTCTCAATCCGTGGTCCAGCCAAACTTCTCCGCTCTGACAGAGGGACTAACTTCGTGGGTGCCTGTAAGGAGTTGGACATCCACATGGACGATGCAGTGGTAGGAAGCTACCTCCAAAAGAAAGGATGCACGTGGGTGTTTAACCCCCCGCATTCATCCCACATGGGTGGTTCATGGGAGAGGCTCATCGGTGTTGCCAGGCGTATTCTGGATGCTATGCTGCTTCGGACGGGACCTACTCGTCTTACACACGACATCTTAAGCACTCTCATGGCTGAAGCCATGGCGATCATGAATGCAAGACCCCTGGTGCCGGTGTCCACCGACCCAGACATGCCTGCAGTCCTCACCCCAACGATGCTCCTGACTCAAAAGATGAGTGCTATTTCAGCCCCCTCTGGAAACTTTGACATGGCTGAGCTGCACAGGAAGCAGTGGAAGAAAGTCCAGTGTCTTGCAGACACTTTTTGGAAGAGATGGAGAGGAGAGTATTTGTCCACCCTACAGAGCCATAGGAAATGGACAGAAGACAAGCCAAATGTCAAAGTGAGAGATGTTGTCTTGCTGAAACTCAGCCAAGCACACAGAAATGAATGGCCAGTGGGACTGGTTGTCAAAACTCCGCTGAGCAGGGACAAGAGGGTCCGCAAGGTGGAGGTGAAGATTGTCAAGGAGGGTACTGTCAAAGTGTTTCTGAGGCCAGGCTCAGAGATCATAGTCCTCCTTTCTGAAGAAACCTAGAGAACGGATTCTGAGTATGTTTGCAGCCAAAGGACGTTTTCTTTAGGTTTATTTTGTATCTGTAGTGGTACAATGGAATTGTACCAAGCGGGGAGTGTGCTGTCTCTCTGTAGAAATTTATGTTAGTTTTCCAGTTAATTCAGGGGTTGAGTAAGTTGGGTCGATTCCCATTGTGTGCTGCCACCTAGTGGCTATTTGGTACCTTGCAACTGCAGTAAAAGCGCAGTAAAGTGCAGTAAAGCACAGTAAGTGCAGTAAAGTAAACTACAGAACTACAGCGGCACATGCTCTGGGAAGTTATATTGTTCCCATGCCTGAGTCTTGGATATTATTTGTCTGTAAGTACTTGAGAATGTTATAGATGATTAGTGCACACTGTATGTTGCAGAAAATGTTTAGTTTGTAACTTTTCTCTGTAAGCAAACTTACACAACTAGCCGTGAAGTGCTCACTCTCTGTCTAGCTGGTTAACTAGTAGCTGTATTTTGATGCACTATGTACAGGGCTAATTTAAAGAGAATGCCTTCCAGTTTGCTAAATGTATATTCACAGTAAGCTGTGTTTCCACGTGTTTGGTAAGTTACATGCCAAATGTACTGTGTTGCTCAGGCATACCTAAATTTGTGTATGCATATCAGTTGTGCACTTGTATACTAATGTGTGCTTCCATTTCTGTGTTGTATTTCAGTTTTACAATAAGAATCTTTCAGTAAAGCTTTACAAGAAAAGTCAAGCCTTGTGATTTTTATGGGAAGATATCAAATTGTTAGCTACCTGTCTAGCTCTGCATAGGAAAGCGCTGCGAGGGAGGAGAAGCATTACACATCTGCCCCATATCATCCAGCCACTAATGGATTGGCCGAGAGGTTTGTCCAAACATTCAAGAAGGCTATCAAGGCAATGTGTAATGAAGATATACCCCTACAACACAAGGTGGACAACTTCTTGATTGCCTACCGGAATGCGACACATGCGGTTACCAACCAAACTCCAGCCATGATGTTCTTCAATCGAAGACTACGGTGTCGCTTGGATTTGGTTAAGCCAAACATCTGAAGAGATGTGGAGAACAGACAGTTTCAGAATATGAATGAAAGGCCGACCAGGAGTTTTAAGATAGGTCAACCAGTTTTGGCCCGGGACTACCGCACTGAGAAATGGCAGCCAGGAACGATTTGTACACGACAAGGACCTCTCATGTATACCGTGGACGTTGGGGAGATCATTGTAAGACGCCACGCTGACCAGATTCTAGAGTCACTGGAAAACGTCAACTCCACACCACGATCTGATACACCTGGTAATGAAATTGACGTTCCAATTGCTGCTACCGCAGAACCGGTAATATTGGAAGCAGATGAACCAAACAAAGACATTGATCCCGACACAACATTGCCAGAAGAAACTGATACCCCAAAGAGGCGTTATCCAGACAGAATCAGGAAGCCTCCTCAAAGACTGAACTTACAATTGCTTAAACTTAACCAATGTATCTAGCAACAGTAATTGTGATTGTAATTCGTTATCATTTAGTTGTTAAATGAATGTTATGTACTGTTTATCTAAAAGGGGAGGAATTGTTGTGTATGTACCTTTAAGGGTATAACTGGTCTCAGATTGCAGTACCGGCAGTGACCACCCCTGTATAAAAGGCGCTAGAGAGCCTCTGTTGTGTAGTTTCACTCCTGACTTCCACCAGTAAAGACTTGATATTTTCACTCCTGCTGGTTCGTGTCTCAATCATTCACGGACTTAACACTTCCCCTGCACCCTTTCTAAGGCCTTTACATCTTTCCCGAAGTGCGGTGCCCAGAATTGGACACAATGCCCCAGCTGAGGCCGAACCAGTGATTTACAAAGTTCTAGAATGATCTCTTTGCTTTTATATTCTATTTATAGACCCAAGTAACCCAGATGCTTTTTTAACCAAATTATTAACCGAGGTCTCTCTGCTCACCTACACTTTTCAAAATGGTGCCATTTATAGTTACTGTCTTTCCATATTTGACCTCCCAAAATGCATCACTTCACACTTTACTGCATTGAACTCCATCTGCCGTGCTTCTGCCCATTTCACCATCCTGTCTCTGTCATCCTGAAGACTACAACTATCCCCCTCACTATCTAGTGCATTGCCAAGTTTCGTATCATCTGCACACTTTATAATGCTGCTCCCTACACCCGAGTCTAGGTTGTTTATAAAAATTGCAAAGAGTAATGGACCCAAAACTGACCCTTGGGCAACACCAATACAAACCAGCTCCTAGTCTGAAAAACATCCATCCACCACCACCCTCTGCTTCCTGTCACTGAGCCAATTCCATATCCATACCACCACTTTCCCCTTAATCCCATGGGCTGCCATCTTCTTAACATGCCTCCTGTATGGCACTTTGTCGAATGCCTTCCGAAAGTCCATATATAACAACATCTACTGCACTACCTTGATCAACCTTCTCTGTTACCTCATCAAATAATTCAATCAAGTTAGTCAGGCACGACTTACCTTTAATAACTCCTTGATTAACCCATGCCTTTCCAAATGAAAGTTTATTTTGTTCCTTATAATGGTTTCCAATAACTTCCCCACCACCAATGTTAGGTTGACTGACCTATAATTTCCTGGTTTATCTCTCTCCCCTTTCTTGAATAGTAGTATAACATTAGCAACCCTCCTAACCTCCGGCACTACTCCTGTATCCAATGAGAAGTGAAAGACTGTGACCAATGCCTCTGCTATTTCTACCTTTAATTCTTTCAGCAAACTAGCATGCATTCCATCTGGACCAGGTGACTTACCAATTTTCAGTAAAGCTAATATTTTGAATACGTCTTCTCTATCTATTACTATCCTGTCCATAACTTCCCTCTCCTCTTTTAGTGTAACCTTCGTCATCCACTTCCTTTGTGAAGACAGATGCAAAGTACTCATTTAATAGTTTAGTCATGTCCTCTGCTCTACATGAAGATTTCCTTAATAGGCCCAACTAACCGCTTACACTTTACATGTTTATAAAATGTTTCAGGTTTCAGTTTAATGTTGCCTGCTCATCTTTTCTCATAACCTCTCTTTGCCTCCTGTATTAACTTTTCCAATTCCCTCCTGTACTTTCCATAATTTTCCTTGTTTGTCATAAGCCTCCTTTTTCTGTTTTATTTTAACTTTTATTTCTTTTGTCATCCAGGGCACATTAGCTTTGGATGCTCTACCTTTCCCCTTCAAAGGGATCTGCCCAGTTTGTACCTGAACTCTCTCTTTCCTGGATGCCCTCCATTGCTCCGTTACTGCTTTCCCTGCAATCACCTTTCCTTCACCTGTGCTGGGCCCCTTGTTAAATCACTGACATTAACTCTTCCCCAGTTGAGTATTTTGACCTTTGATATTTTCTGGTCTCTTTCCACAATTACTCGAAACCAAATTTTGTTGTGGTCACTGTTAGCGAGATGCTCTCCGACTGTAACACACTCACCTGCCCTACTTCATTTCCCAGAGCCAGCTCCAACACTGCTTCCTTCCTGTTGGACTGGAGACATAATGGGGCTGAAATTCTGTTCCCTATGGGTGAGTACGTGCTGTGTACTCACCCATAGGGCCAGCGGAAGTCCTGGTTTCACGCATGCACTGCACATGCGCTGGAAACTGGAACTTCTGTGTTCTTGAAGAAAGGGGTTCGAAGGTCAACCGCGTGCACCAGAGAGGCAGTGCGTAGGCATCGAACTTCCGCTTTTTTCTCCATTTATTCAGTCTGGGTAAGTCCCTAGCAGCTGCGCGTGGAAAAGCAGGTGCAAGACCTGCTTTTAACAAGGTAAGTGGTGAAGTAAGTAAAATTAAAAACATTTTCCACAGGTTTATCATTTTAAAATACTTTAGAGAAAGTTAAGTTTATTTTTAGCCTCGTTAAAAACTTTAATTTTTTTTTAAATTTAAATTTTTGTTTAAATAGTTAATTTATAGATATTTTTTAAAATGGGATTTAAAATAAAATGTATTTGAAGTTTTACTTAGGTTTTAAGGGGCTGATCATATTCATAGGTTTGACAGGTCTTCCTGTCAAATCTATGAATGGAGATTCCCTGCTCTGATTGGCTCCCCATGGCCCACGTGATCCCAGGGACGCTGCAAACTAGCTGCACCCCCGGGATATGCGTGTCCTGCACACCGGCAGCTGGAGCAGGCACAGCAATGGAATTCAGTGCGGGCCCAGAGCTTAACGGTAGGCGCGCTTCTTAAGTACAGGTCGGGGGCTTGCGCCCGCGGGAAGCCTCCAACCGGAATTTCTGGGCCATTGATCGAGAAAGTTCTCTGATGCACATATCAGAAATTCCTCTCCTTCCCAACCCTTAGCACTATGTTTGTCCCAGTCCATATTCGGGCAATTAAAGTCTCCTAATATTACAACTTTATTTTGGCTACACGCCTTTGAAATTTCCCATCTCCTTCTCACTGTTTGGAATTCGATAAAAACATTCCCAGCAACATAACAACTCCCCCTCTGTTCCTCAGCTCAAGCCAAATAGATTTAGATCTAGAACCATTGAGTAAATCCTTTCTATTTAGAGCTGTAACATCATCCTTAATCAATACTTTTACCTCCCTTCCTCTCCTTTCCTCCTCTATCATTCCTGAATACTTGGCAACCAGGAATATTAATAACCCATTCCTGGCCTGTTTGAGCCATGTCTCTGTTAATGCAACCAGCTCATAATCCCATGTGGCAACCAGTGCCTGCAGCTCACCAACCTTATTAGTTACACTGCCGACATTGACGTACATACAATTTAATATCTCCTTCCTCACTTCTGATATTTTCCTCAATCTGATCCCTGCAATTTTTGGGGTATTCTATTTTTACTGCTGCTTACATCTCTCTGTCCTCTGATCACATTACTGCTCCTTTATTCTAGTTCCTGATTCCCCTCCCCCTGCCAAATTAGTTAAAACCCTCCCCAACAATACGAGTTAAGCTCTCGGTGAGAACATTGGCTTTGTTTAGCTGTGACCCGTCCATCTTGTACAGGTGCCCCTTCCCCCAGGACCGGTCCCAATGCCCCAGGAATCTGAAACCCTCCCTCCTGCACCACTTCTCCAGCCACGCATCCACCTGCACTATCATTCTGTTTCTATACTCTCTAGAGCATGGCCCTGGGAGTCATTCCGAGATTACTGCCTTTTTTAATATTTTTCTCAGCTCCTGAAACTCTGCCTGAGGGACCTCAACACTTTTTCTACCTATTTCATTGGTTCCAACATGGATCATGAATTTTGCCTGTTCCCCTCACACAATGTCCTGCACCCGCTCAGTGATATCTTTACCCTGGCATCAGGGAGGCAACATACCATTTGGGTAATCACGTCTGCAGTTATAGAAAAACCTGTCTGTGCCCCGAACTATCAATCCCCTATGGCTCCGGTATTTCTACTCTTTCTTTTTCCCCTGTGTGCCATCACATTTGAAGTTTATTTGCCAATTGCACACCCATTCTGCAAGTTTATTAATGCCATCCTATATTTTGTCACAGTCCTCCTCTGTATTAACGACACCCTCCAATTTGGTGTCATGTGCAAATTTTGAAATTGTACTCCAATTCCCGAGTCCAAGGGAAAGTCGTGTCTGACAAACTTGATTGAATTTTTTGAGGAGGTAAAAAGGAGGGTAGATGAGGGTAGTGTGTTTGATATAGTGTATATGGACTTTAGCAAGGCTTTTGATAAGGTTCCACATGGCAGACATTGTCATGAAGTTAAAAGCCCATGGGATCCAAGGCAAAGTGTCAAGTTGGATTCAAAACTGGCTTGGAGACAGGAAGCAGAGGGTGCTGGTTGATGGGTGTTTTTTGACTGGAAGGCTGTTTCCAGTGAGGTTCCGCAGTGCTCAGTACTAGGTCCCTTGCTTTCTGTGGTATATATGAATGATGTTGACTTGAATATAGGGGGTGTGGCGGAGCCACCAAAGGACTCAGAGCGGTTGTACATAATTCCTTTAACAGCAATGTAGTTACTGTCTGTGCCTGTACCTTTAATTACACTGTTTGACTGTACAATGCCTAGTTACCTTTACAGCACGGTTTCAACATGATGACATCATGCCGTTGGTCACGTGATGCCCCAATGGCGGGAAGAACGTGATGACATCATGACATCAGTCTCCTGACCAGAGGATCAGTCCTCGTGGAGCCCTCAAGGAGAGTAGACCTGTTATTGATGTGTTCTAGCAGTTTCCAGTTTAAACTCGTTTGTTTTGATTAAAGTTCATTAATTTAATTACCTGAGTCGAACTCAGTCTTTTTGATAGGAACCTCCGTTCCTACATTGGTGACCCTGACCTCCACGAATGATTTTCATGGAAGATTCGACATGGACACGAACGCCGTCACGCTGAAACTGCCACAGTTCTGGGAGCAACAACCAGACGCCTGGTTCATCCAGGCTGAAGCCCAGTTCGCCATTCGGAACATCATTGCGGATCAGACCCGTTATTATTACGTGGTCTCCGCCCTCAACAGCGCAACTGCATCACGGATCATCAGCCTCATCAGTAGTCCTCCTACTGACAGCAAGTATGATGCAATTAAGGCGCGGTTGCTTCAGGTTTTTGGGCTATCAAAGTCGGAGCGTGCTCGACGTCTCATCACGCTGCCCGGCCTCGGGGACTCCAAACTGTCCGAGCTCATGAGCCAAGTGCTCACGCTCTTGGGTGCTGAAACGGAATGTTTCATCTTCCGGGAGCTTTTCCTCCATCAACTGCCTGAACAGGTTTCAGGCTGTCCTAGCCAGATCTGACATTACAGACTGTGCCAAGCTTGTGGCTGAAGCCGATAAGATTTTCACAGTTACCCAGCAGTGCTGTGTGGCCATGAGGAGCCCACCCCCCACAGATGCGGTCCCGGCTTCTCCTACAGCGGGCTGGTGCTCCTACCACACCCGTTTTGGCGCGAAAGCACGATGCTGCCGTTACCCCTGCAGTTTTTCGACAAAAAAAAAACCAAGAAGGTGCAGGCGGCGTCCCTGGCTACGGATGACCAAGTCTAACGGGCGTTCCACGGTGGCGATGGCCGTCGGTTCTACGGGGAAACTCCTCTATATCACTGATTCCCTCTCGGGCCACCATTTCCTTTGTGACACCGGGGCGCAGTGTAGCATTCTACCGGCGTCGAAGCTCAACACGCAGACTGGGACCTCGGTTTTTCCCTCGTAGCGGCTAATGGTGCAGCTATTCAAACGTTCTGAAAGCGGCGGGTCGAAGTCTGTTTCAGCGGTCAGCGCTTCTTTTGGGATTTTGTCACGGCTACAGCCTCACAGCCTATCCTAGGGGCAGATTTTCTGTGTGCCAACAGCCTACTGGTCAATGTCCGACACCGCCGGCTGATCAATGCTGCCACCTTCCACTCGATTCCATGCTTCCACGGTACCTCCGTGGCGCGCTCCATTGCCTGTGCTTTCCCTCCTCCAGATGACTTCACGCGGCTCCTCGGGGAGTTTCCGGAGCTGACAAGGCCCACCTTCTCCTCTTTGGAGATGAAACATGGTGTTGAACATCACATCACCACTACTGGCTCCCTGGTTTATGCGTGGGCTAGATGGCTCGAACCCGGCAAGCTTGCAGCTGCAAAGGCGGAGTTCGCCACAAAGGAGCGGCTCGGCATCATTAGGCGATCGAAGAGTCCCTTGTCTTCACCTCTCCACATCGTGCCAAAACCAGGCGGCGGCTGGCGGCCATGAAGTGACTACTGACGCCTCAACGACGCCACCACTCCGGATCGGTACCCGATCCCGCATATCCCGGACTTCTCGGCCCACTTGGTGGGAAATTCTATCTTCTCTAAAGTCGACCTCATCCGTGGATATCACCAGGTTCCAGTGCACCCACAAGACGTCCCGAAAACCGCAGTCATCACCCCTTTTGGCCTCTTTGAGTTCCTGTGGATGCCGTTTGTTTTAAAGAACACAGCACAGGCGTTCCAGCATTTAATGGACTCCGTTCTTCGAGACCTGCATTTCCTTTTCATCTACCTTGACGACATACTCATCGCCAGTGCCAGCAAGGAGGAGCACATCTCCCATTTGTGTTCCCTCTTTACACGCCTCAGCCAACGTGGTTTAATCATCAACCCGGCCAAGTGCCAGTTCGGCCTGCAACAAATCAACTTCCTGGGACATCGCATAACATCGGACAGCACCATCCCTTTTTCGATGAAGGTTGAGGCGATTACTTCTTTCCCGTGGCCGTCGACAGTCAAGGCCTTGCAGGAGTTCCTGGGGATGGTCAACTTCTACCACCGTTTCGTCCCCAAGGCGGCTCAACTCATGCAACCCTTGTTCGGGGCCCTCAAGGGCAAGTCCGGTAAAGACCCAATCAGCTGGACAGCTGAAATGATCCAGGCATTCAGCGACACCAAGAACGCTTTGGCCAACGCAACCATGCTGGCGCACCCACTTCCAGGTGCTACTATCGCCCTTACCACCGACACGTCAGACTACACCATCGGTGTGGTGCAAGAACAGTGGGTCAACGGCACGTGGCAACCGCTGGCGTTTTTCAGCCGTCAATTGCGAACAAATGAAAAAAAGTACAGCACCTTCGATAGGGAACTACTGGACCTTTTCCTCACTGTTCGCCATTTCCGGTTTTTATTGGAGGGGCGCCCCTTCACGGCTTTTGTCGACCACAAACCCCTTACGTTCGCCATGGCCAAGACGACCGAACCGTGGTCCGCTCGGCAACAACGTCACTTGACGTTCATTTCCGAATTTACCACGGACATTCAACATGTGACTGGTAAGGACAACCTGGTGGCAGATTGCCTCTCCCATGCGGTGCACCTGGGAATCGACTATGCCCTCATGGCAGCAGATCAGGTTACGGATTCGGAGGTCCAATCATATCGAACCATTCCCTTTAGCTTCCAAGTGACCGACGTCGTCTTCCAGGCTGCAGGGGCCATGCTCCTTTGCCACATTTCCATGGGAGTTCCTCGCCCCATAGTGCCAGTCGCATGGTGCCGGAGGGTTTTTGATGCCTTCCATGGGTTGTCACACCCAGGGATGAAGGCTTCGCAACGGCTTCTGTCAGCCAAGTTCCTCTGGAAAGGTATGCACATCGATGTCCGTGACTGGGCTAATACCTGCGTCGTATGCCAGAAGGCCTAAGTCCAGCGTCATGTCAAGGCTCCAGTGGCTGCGTTCACTGTTCCGGAGCGTCCTTTCAACCACGTGCATGTGGACCTCGTGGGGCCGCTTCCGCCTTCTCACGGTCATACTCATCTCCTCACCATAGTGGACCACACCACTAGGCGGCCAGAGGCAATTCCTTTGGTTTCCACCACGTCGGCAGACGTCGCTGGAGCTTTCATCTCCTGTTGGGTCGCCCGCTTCGGGGTACCGGCGGACATCTCCTCTGATCGCGGGCCACAATTTTCCTCAGATCTTTGGAACACTGTGGCTCAGTGGCTTGGTACCAAACTTCATCGCACCACCGCCTATCATCCGCAGGCAAACGGCCTTTGGGAGTGATTCCACAGGTCGCTTAAAGCCTCTCTTCGGGCCAGTCTTCAAGGTGCAGGATGGGTGGACAGACACCCTTGGGTCCTGTTGGGTCTCCGTACGGCATCCAAAGATGATCTACAATCATCTTCGGCTGAACTCATCTAGGGCCAGCCGCTCCATGTACCAGGAGATTTCTTCCCTTCTCCCACAGAGCCATGGTTTGCCTCCCGGCAACTCGTTCACCACCAAGAAGCGGCCAGATGCTTTGCTCCGATAACCACATCCAATCATGGTTTGCAGACCTCCTACATGCCACCAGGACTGAAGAATGCGGAGTATGTCTTCATCCGACACGACGCTCACCGGGATCTGCTCAAGACCCCTTACACTGGTCCTTTCCGTTTCATCGAACCGGGAGACAAATCCTTTTTGGTCGATGTCGGAGGGAAACCAGATCACATCTCAGTGGACTGCTTGAAGCCAGCTCACCTGGACCTGGACCACCCTGTCGTAGTTGCTCAACCACCCAAAGGTTGCCGACTGCCCGTTGCCGCCGCACCTGATCAACCAAAGCTGCCTGACAGCTCGACTGCGCTCGCCGTGCCTGCTCAGCCGCCACCGACTGCCAACTCGTCCACCGGTCATCAACTTCCTCTATCAGGGTATCGAAGTCGATCGGACAGGCTCATCAGGCCTCCTCCTCACCTTACCTTTTCTGTTAAAGACAATTCTGGGGGGGCGCATGTGACGGAGCCACCAAAGGACTCAGAATGGTTGTACATAATTCCTTTAAAAGCAATGTAGCTACTGTCTGTGCCTGTACCTTTAATTACACTTTTTGACTGTACAATAACTAGTTACCTTTACAGCATGGTTTCAACGTGATGACGTCATGCCGTTAGTCCCGTGATGCTGCAATGGCGGGAAGAACGCGATGACGTCATGACGTCAGTCTCCTGACCGGAGGATCAGCCCTCGTGGAGCCCTCAAGGAGAGACTGGACAGGCTGGGGTTGTTTTCCTTGGAGCAGAGAAGGCTGAGGGGGGACCTGATTGAGGTATACAAAATTATGAGGGGCATAGATAGGGTGGATAGAAAGGAACTTTTCCCCTTAGTAGAGGGGTCAATAACAAGGGGGCATAGATTCAAGGTAAGGGGCAGGAGGTTTAGAGGGGATTTGAAGAAAAACTTTTTCACCCAGAGGGTGGTTGGAATCTGGAACTCACTGCCTGAAAGGGTGGTAGAGGCAGGAACCCTCACAACATTGAAGAAGCATTTGGATGAGCACTTGAAATGCCATAGCATACAAGGCTACGGAGCAAGTGGCATAGAATATATGAGCAGGGGGGTTATGCTTCAACTGTATAAAACACTAGTTAGGCCTCAGCTAGAGAACAGCGTGCTGTTTTGGTCACCACATTACAGGAAAGATGTGATTGCACAAGAGAGGATACAGAGGAGATTTACAAGGATGTTACCGGGAGTAGAGAATCTTAGCTTTGAGGAAAGATTGGATCGGCTGGGTCTGTTTTCGTTGGAACAGAGGAGGCTGAGGGGAAATCTTATTGAGGTGTATAAAATTATGAGGGGCCTAAATAAAGTGGATAGAAAGGACCTATTTCCCTTAGCAGTGGAATCAAAAACCAGGGGGCACAGATTTAAAGTAATTGGGGGAAGGTTTAGAGGGGATTTGGGGGGACATTTCTTCACCCAGAGGGTGGTGGGGGTCTGGAACTCACTGCCTGAAAGGGTGGTAGAGGCAGGAACCTTAACCACATTTAAAAAGTACTTGGATGTGCACTTGGGATGCTGTAACCTACAGGGCTATGGACCAAGAGCTGGGAAGAGGGTGGATAGCTCTTTGTTGGCCGGCACGGACACGATGGGCCAAAATGGCTTCCTTCCATGCTGTAACTTTCTATGATACTATGATTCTAACCAGAGGTGGAGGTGAGCAGACATTTCCTTAAACAGCGAGTAGTTGTGATCTGGAATGCGCTGCCTGAAACGACGGTGGAAGCAGATTCAATAGTAACTTTCAAAAGGGAATTGGATAAATTCTCGAAGGGGAAAAAATCCAGGCTATAGGGAAAGAGCAGGGCAATGGGACTAATTGGAGAGCTGTTTCAAAGAGCCGGCACAGGCACGATGGGCCGAATGGCCTCCTTCCGTGCTGTATCATTCTGTGATTTTATCTGCTAAGAATGTCCCAACTCACAAGCAATGGATGATTTTGAAGTACTCACTATTGTAATGCAGTAAATGCAGCAGCCAATTTGTGTTCAGCAATATCCCACAAAGAGCAAACGAGATAAATGACCGGATCATCTGTTTTTAGTTGAGACAAGAACATTGACCAGAAGAACTCCCTGCATTTTTTCAAATAGTTTCACACAATCTTTACTGAACAGGCCGACAGGGCCTTGCTTTCCTGTCATGTGACACTTCAGTATAGTTCCAAGGGTGTGAGACAATCGCTGATGGTTGCACAGAGTTCCGTTCCATTCACAACTCCTCAGATAATGAAGCAGTCCGTGCCCGCATGCAACAAGACCTGGATGACATTCAGGCTTGTGCTGATAAGTGGCAGGTAACATTCGCACCACAGAAGTGCCAGGCAATGACTATCTCCAACAAGCGAGAGTGTAACCACCTCCCCTTGACATTCAATGGCATTACCATCACCGAATCCCCCACCATCAACAGCCTGGGGGTCACCATTGACCAGAAACTGAACTGGACCAGCCACATAAATACTGTGGCAACAAGAGCAGGCCAGAGGCTGGGTATTCTGTGGCGAGTGTCTCACCTCCTGACTCCCAAAGCCTTTCCACCTTTTACAAGGCACAAGTCAGGAGTGTGATGGAATACTCTCCACTTGCCTGGATGAGTGGAGCTCCAACAACACTCAAGAAGTATGACACCATCCAAGACAAAGCAGCCCGCTTGATTGGCACCCCATCCACCACCTTAAACATTCACTCCCTCCACCACCGGCACACCGTGGCTGCAGTGTGTACCATCTACAAGATGCACTGCAGCAACCTCCCAAACCCGTGACCTCTTCCATCTAGAAGGACAAGGGCAGCAGGTGCATGGGAACACCACCACCTCCAAGTTCCCCTCCAAGTCACATACCATCCTGACTTAGAAATATATCACTGATCCTTCATCGTCGCTGGGTCAAAATCCTGGAACTCCCTCCCTAACAGCACTGTGGGATTACCTTCACCACACGGACTGCAGCGGTTCAAGAAGGTGGCTCACCACCGCCTTCTCAAGGGCAACTAGGGATAGGCAATAAATGCTGGCCTTGCCAGTGACGCCCACATCCCATAAACAAATTTTTTATAAATTGTGATTATAACCTGGAATGTCTGCAGGGATATTGCATAACTGGCAAGAGATCGCAGTTTATCTGGGGTTCCCACCAAAATTATGGCAGGAAATGGATACATTCTACCCCTATGTGTTTAATTCCTGGGGTGACGATTGGACCCACAGCCTTCTGACTGAAAGGCAAGAGTGCTACCAACTGAGCCAAGCTGACATCTGTACGTTGACTCAAGTACATTTGAAATAGATATTAGAAAAAATCACTTTACTCAAACAGGAATAAATAATTGGAGTAAGCAACCAGGTAGAGTAGAGATGTATCTGGAAGCAGGGCTTGGAGTTTGGGATACTCCATGGGTGGGCTTCGATTGGCCAAATGGCCTTCTCATATCCATGCTTTTGTGTTCTTAAATATTTAACTTATGGCGCTGTGTTTCAGTGAACCAGCCATGGCAAAGCACTCCTCCATGAGGTACAGCCTTTCTCATCTGTTCAATTCCACCTGTCCCATCAGCACAGCCACTGACCTTCAACACAACACGAGTCCCCACCAGCAACATCTTGGAGGGTCACCATTAATCAGACATTTTACTGGTCCAGTCATATCAGTTCTGTGATTAGAAGAGCAGGTCAGAGGCTGGATATTCTGTGACAAGTGCCTCACCTCTTGACTCCCCAAAGCCACTCCACCATCGACAAGGCTCAGCTCAGGAGTATGATGAAATAACCTTCACTTACCTGAATGGATGCAGCTCCAAGATACACACCACCCAGAGCAGCGCAGTTTGTATACTCTTGTCATTGAACTTAATATCCAGCCCCTTCCCGACAGGCAAACCATGGCTGCAGTGTGAGCAATCTACAGGAGACCTACTGCAGCAAATAAACTCCCTGTCCTGAGACCTCCCTCAGAGATGGAGGGCAGCAATGTCATGGGTATTAGTAAAAAAATGGTACTGGAGAAATAAATGGGATGAAATGCCGAAAAATCCCCTGGGACCTGACGGCCTACATCATAGGGTTCTAAAAGAGGTGGCAGCAGAGATAGTGGATGCATTGGATGTGATCTTCCAGAATTCCCTAGATTCTGGAGCAGTCCCAGCAGATTGGAAGGTAGCAAATGTAAAACCGCTATTCAAGAAAGGAGGGAGAGAAAAAACAGAACTATAGACCAGTTAGCCTGACATCAGCAGTAGTGAAAATGCTGGCATCTATTATTAGGGACGTGGTAACAGCGTATTTCAAAAATCATAATATGATTAGGCAGAGTAAGCACGGTTTTATGAAAGGAATCATAGAACCATAGAATGGTTAGAGCACAGAAGGAGGCCATTTGGCCCGTCGAGCCCGTGCCAGCCCTCTGCAAGAACATTTCAGCTAGTCCCACTCCCCATAGCCCTGCAAATGTTTTTCCATCAGATACTTATCCAATTTCCTTTGGAAAGCCGTGATTGAATCTGCCCCCACCACCCTCTCAGGCAGTGCATTCCAAATGCAAACCACTCGCAGCATAAAAAAGTTTTTCCTCCTGTCGCCTTTGGTTCTTTTGCCAATCACCTTAAATTTGTGTCCTCTGGTTCTCGACCCTTCCGCCAATGGGAACAGTTTCTCTCCATCTACTCTGTCCAGACTCCTCAGGATTTAGAACACCTCTATCAAACCTCCTCTCAACCTTCTCTGCCAGGGAACTCGCTGCCAATGGAAGTGGTGGAAGCGGAGACACTCAATGTTTTGAAGGGGAGACTTGAGATGCACTTGAGGGAAATAAACTTGCAGCGCTACGGAGATCGAGTGGGGGAATCGGACTGACTGGATTGCTCTACAGAGAGCCGGCACGGACTCGATGGGCTGAATGGCCTCCTTCTGTGCCGTATGACTATGATTCTAATGTTACATCCTTGTGCCCATCCCCCTGCCAAATTAGTTTAAATCCTCCCCAACAGCACTAGCAAACCTCCCAGCGAGGATATTCGTTCCAGTTCTGTTGAGGTGCAACCCGTCCGGCCTGTACAGGTCCCACCTCCCCCAGAACTGGTCCCAATGTCCCAGGAATCTGAAGCCCCCCCTCCTGCACCATTTCCCCAGCCATCTGCTCTGCCCTGCTATGTCTATACTCAATGGCGCGTAGCACCAGGAATAATCTGAAGATTACTACCTTTGATGTCCTGCTTTTTAATTTCTTTCTTAGCTCCCTAAAATCTGCCTGCAGGACCTCATCCCTCTTTCTACCTATGTCTTGGAACCGATATTGACCACAACCTGTGGTTGCTCACCCTCCCCCTCAGAATGTTCTACAGCCGCTCAGTGACATCCTTAACCCTGGCACCAGGGAGGCAACATACCATCCTGGAGTCACGTCTGTGGCCGCAGAAACACCTGTCTGCTCCCCTAACTATCGAATCCCCTACCACTATTGCTTTCCCAATCTTCTTCCTCCCATCCTGTACAGCTGAGTCACCTGTGTTGCCGTGGACTTGGCTCTGGCTGCACTCCCCAGAGGAACCATCTCCCTCACCAGTACTCAGAACCGAATACTGGTTGGAGAGCGAGATGCACTCAGGGGACTCCTGCACTTCCTGCCTGGTCCTCCACTTCTGTCTGGCGGTCACCCATTCCTTCTCTGCCTACACACTTTTTATCTGCGGGGTGACCACCTCCTGAAAGGTGCTATCTACGAAGCTCTTAGCCTCATGGATGCACCACAGTGACATCAGCTTCTGCTCAAGCTCTGAAAACCAGAGCTCGAGCTCTTCCAGCTGACGACACTTCCTGCACATGTGATTGTCCAGGACACGGGAAGCAACCTGGAGTCCGCACATGGCACAGGAGGTGCATTCCACAGGACTGAGCTGCACTGCCATGCCTTTAGATAATAGACTATTAACTAGAAACAATTACCAGCTACTCACCAATCAGTTCCTTCCCTGGTTGTACCGTCACTTTATTGGTTTTGCAGTTGTTGTTTTGTTGTTGTTGCTTTCGTTGGAGGTTTTCTGACTCCTCACTGCCCCCTCTGCTCCAGTCTGTGCTCTCTCTGGGCCCCCACTCGAATTATACTCTGCCTCTTCACTGCCCCCTCTGCTCCAGTCTGTGCTTTCTCTGGGACCCCCGCTCGAATTATACTCTGCCTCCTCACTGCCCCCTCTGCTCCAGTCTGTGCTGCCTCTGGATTCCCCGCTCGAATTATACTCTGCTTCTGTAAGGGGTTTTAGATCACGGAGGTTTCTCTCTCGAGAGGCCTCTCTCTCTTGCACAGTAAAACCTTGAGTGGTTCGACCCACTCACCCCTTAGATTCTATACTCTGGACTTTGGGGCAGGAACTACAATGTAGAGAAAACTCTTGTAGACCGAGTTTGATGAAACAAAATGAAATTTAATTGCATATGGAAAAAATAAATCAAATGCAAGCAGATAAGAGAGTACACGGGAGGGAAAAACACAAACAAATCATAACGACACAATACTAACGAAGGCAGATACAGGCATTATATACTCTACAGAGATCATCATGAAATAAGGAAACACACGGAACATCGAGGGACAACAACTCATGTTAATTGTACCCATAAATCCACCCCCTTAAACCTATCTAGATCTGATTGTGAAGGGCCAGAAACATGCTCACCAATCCAACTAGGAAGTGCTAGGTTTTGAACCAGTCTACGTTTGATCATTTTAGGCTTTCCATCTCCACGTGGATCGTGGAGCCCCGGCGAGCTGCGCCACACCTCTCCTGAGGTGGGGGTCAGGGGCGGCTGGACACCGGCGGGCCTGGATGTCGGCGGGGTCGAGGATCGTCGGCTCGACCCTGGTCAGAGGAGCCTCGGGCTGGCTCCCATCGCTTTTTCAGTTTGTTTTTGTCTCTTCTCTCGAGTTGGGTCGCTGGCCCCTCGTTTCGGCAACAGCCCGGGGATGGTCGATGATCTCCCGATGTGTTTCCCCAGGGCGGAACGCCGGCCCGAGCGGTCTTCTTGATGGTGGCTTAGTCTTCTTCGTCTTCCTCTGATGGTGGAGAGGTGTTTGCTGACCATCTCCCGAAGCGACTCCTCTTCACCCACTGCCACTCGGTCGTGTGTCTCTGAGTGTAGCTGTGTCTCCAACTGTAACTCGAGTCTCTATACAACTCCAACTTCTCCAGTTATACTTTTTCTTCAGGAGTCTCCACTTCCCGCCCAAAATCAGGTTAGTCTTTGTTTAACTTTTGGTGGGCTGGGAGCACAGCGGGGTAGTTATTATATTTTAAAATGTTTTAGATGGCCAGTAAAGGCCCATCTCTGGTCTGGAATGACCTTCATTGATTTTAATGTCCTGCTGATCTTGTTATCTATTCCTGGGTGCTGTTCTCATGAATATGAAATTGTTCCCTTTTGTTTGGGTCAACATTTAGATGGCCTCTGTCTCCAGGCCGATCTTGACTGGATCTGCATCTAATCCATATGTATATGCATGGGTCTGGTTCCGTTCTCTCAGAAACGGCTTCCAGAACTTACTGTGGGTTGAATCCACAAAGCTGTCTGAGGATTCGCAGGAACCATTTATAATGTCCCAATAAGCCGGTCACATGGTATGGCGGCCATATTGTATGCCCCTTTTTCTGGGCTTCTTTTAAAACAGTCTTTAAAATCATGGCCTCTTCTGCCATTTGATCCTTATTAATACAAAGTCCAATTTTGCGAATCCTCCCCTCCCCCCTGATGATACTGTAACTTGCTTGAAGTATCATAATTCTGGGTGAGCAAAATTTTCTGACTTTCCACAATCTAACCATCCCCAGTATTTACCTATCTGTGACCCCATGACACATGCATTCCCAAAATCTAGTGTACATTAAGCATCTATAGATGGCAATACCTTGGAGTTAAAATCTGACAACTTACTTCCAGGCGTGGAGGGGGGCCTTATACCCCTACATCACCTAGTGCATACACATTACCTTCTAATAATAACATCACATCCAATAAGACTTCAATAAGAAAATGAAATACACATGAAAATCACAATGCACATGAATACATACAAAAATAATAGAGGAGGGAGGAAAAACTTTAACTTTATACAAAGCAGCAAAATCTAAATGGGTGTCTGTTCTTCTACCCGCACATAATGCTCCCTCCATTCCCCTCTATTCTCGTACTTTTGCGACTGTTTGACCTTTTTACAGTGTACAAACAGTAAATAAACTACAATGATAACCTGGCACACTACAAGAATGTGGGAGGCTATCCTAATCCATGAAGGGACTTCTATATTAGTGAACAGGTCCCACCACGGTGGGGTCACTATATCCAATATGTCTGCCCCTATCTCTAAAGTCTTCTGCTCCAGTGTGTAGAAGTGTTTCTGTGAAACAACAACGGCTTTTAATAACTTGGTGAGGTGTTCAGGGAGAGGGGGAATGATATAATCAAAATGTGCAAAGAATCGCTGCAGATCGGTGAAATTCTCTTTAACAGTGATGTGGACAATTTGCTCTTGGGCCACTTGAACTTCTGCCCTGGGCTTGAAACAGAAGCTGCTGTCACTAACCGGACACCAACCGTGCTGTCCATGTTGGTAGTGGGGCGCTGCAGTGGTGACACCGTATGTCCCACCTCCTATATATGCCACCTGCAGGGGCACATGGCCTTGTGCCATTTATAGGCTTCGCGCCAGCAGTTCTGAACACGCACTTTGGTTTTAAATGGGCATTCAAGTGCTGGGGACACAGGATGATATGTGCTCCCCGGCTCTGGGACCCCGAGAGGTCGGTACCCATCATTGAATGCTCCCATCGAATGACTTAAGGTGGGACACCTGTGTAGCAAATGTTGCGCACCCCCTGAATGACTCCAATGTTCTCCACCTTGTATACCGGGGCAGGTTTTGTTGTCTTTCCCATCACCGGCATTCTTACCACTATACCCATAATGGTGTGATTAGACCGTCCACAGTCCACTGGGACTGGGTAGGCCTCTGAAGCTAGTCTGAGCTGGCACGGACTCAAAGCATTCTCAAATGGGTGGAGGGCTGCGAGGTGCTTGTTGCTGAACCAGGAGGGGACTAAACCTTGTTTCAAATCCTCCAGGTTACTGTGGCCCTCGCCCAGTAACCACACCCCGTATAGCACACAAGCTTCGTTCTGTGCAGCCTGATCGGACGCATTCCGATCATCTCTGATGAGTACATTTACCGTTCTGGCGTGTTTCTCCAGCTCAGCTATTATTTCTTTTAAGTGTAGTGTCATGGCCTGGTCCTCATGTAACTCAGAACCCACTACCTTATTCTCATCAGTCAGTATCTTTCTTAACTGTGTTTTTAAACCATTGATCGGGGTTTGCAGCTCCAAGTCCTCCAGTGTGTTGATGACGGAAGTTCCTGTATTAAAAGCTGTGAAAATATAATTTACTGCACCCCTTCTTTGTCTCCCTACTCTGTCCAAGACCTCATGTGGTGTGGTGTACAATTCGGCTCTGTCGACATCGGCAAAGTCGAATTCGTAAAACTGTTTAAACATGTTTGTTAATAGGACCTGGTATAATTGCTCCGTTTCCCTGGGGCACCACTCTGGCAATCGTACCTCGGTAAAGTTTAAAATCACTGAAGCCACCGCGTAGTGGACCCCTTGGTACAGTACCTGACCTGTGGGTACCAATACCAATCCGTTCCTGGGTCCCTTTGTCATGGTGGGGCACCCTTCCTTGAGGGCTTTAGCTACTGGAATTGTGGGCAGGGGCTTGCCGGGTCGGGTGATTAGCTCAGTGGCGTTTACTGGGATCTGAGAGTATGGGACTCTGCACGCCCGTGTGCTGACGTCCCACCTCATTCCTTGTCCAGCATCTTGCCACTGTCTTTGGAAAATGATGGAGATGCCTGTGGGGCAAGCGCGTTCTGGACCCCACATACAGATGTAGATCCCCTCATCTGGCTCCCACCATTTGTCCCAACAGACACTCAACCCCCCATGAGTTCCCGTAATCGTCCGATGGGTGTTGTTACCCTATCTCTCCCATTCCACAGTGGAGTTCTTCATGGAGCTGCTCAACTTGCGCAGCCACCACCAACGGTCCAAAGGTACATGTCCCAGGCAGTTCAAGCAAATCTTCTTTCCCACGGTGACGCTGATCCTGGGTGCAATGATCCACACCCTGAGGCACATCAGAGACGTTTCTCTGTCCGCAAACCCCGTCTGGCTGGAGTATTCAATAGAGTTTGACCCCAGCCAGCCTGGCCATCTTCCTTCATGGAAATAGACAGCAGTCTCTTCAGCGTCCCGTGGGCCGGTTCCGTCAGTCGCGATGGGGCCTCTGTCCCCAGAGCACCCGTAAGTGGTGAAGTCCTTAGTGCGGCCCCGATAGCCCCAACTCCACCCGATCGTCACGAACGCGACGAAGATCCCTCTCATCTTTCTCCTGCTTCCTGCAACAAATCACACAATATAGCCAGGCTCCCGAGAGATTCTGGCTTAGGTGACGGCATGATCGGGTCTTTCGACCTAGATCCAAAACTACACATATACTGGGTAGATTTAAAACTACTTAAACTCTAATCATTTTGATATTTACACACCTTAAACTTATGTACAGTGCCGCCCGTCCCCGGGTGGCTTGCCTAAACCCTGATTGGACTGCAGCTCGCTGCTCCCTGTGGCGGGGCTGCAGTGACCTGTGGCTTGGGTTCCCTGCAGCCTTTTGCTGTTAATCAGGGAGTGGGTTTTGTCAAGGATTTCTCAAGTCGCCGTTTACTGGGAGCGGGGGACTCGGGCCAAGGTATTACTGGCTGAGGCGTTTGAGTAACCTGCGAAAAGGTACTTTGGGCATGGCTCCCTTAGCGAGTGGACCTTCGGGCGGGACCTTAGCTCTCACAGCCTGTGGCTCTTCCACGACTGTGGGCTTCGGCTCCCTCCCCTCAGACTCCGCCCCTTTGGGATTCGGGCAGGCTCCCATAGCGAGTGGACCTTCGGGTGGGACTTTAGCTCTCGCAGCCCGTGGCTCTTGCATGACTGTGGGCTTCGGCTCCCTCCCCTCAGGCTCTACCCCTTTGGGATTCGGGCAGGCTCCCTTGGTGAGTGGACCTTCAGGTGGGACTTTAGCTCTCACAGCCTGTGGCTCTTCCACGACTGTGGGCTTCAGCTCCCCCCCCTCAGGCTCCACCCCTTCGGGGTTTGGGTCAGTGGCAGACGGCTCCTCCTCACCTGTCCCTACAGGTGGAGGATCACTGCCCCCAATTTCTACCTCCCCCACGCTCGAGTCGAGGGCGGGACCTCCGTCCTCCGACTCCACCTCCTCCAGAATCGTGTTGAGGGCGGGACCTTGTTGTTCGGGCTCGTCCGAGTCCCAGGCCATCGGGGAAAGCTCCCCCCAGATGGGCGGGACAGCTTCTCCTTCCAAGCAGGCTACAACGCCAGCTTGTGTGGTCTGTGACTCATCACACGCCTCAGGCTGAGGATCTTTACCCTCAGACCTGGCTTCGGTTGCTGATGCTCTTTCACCCGGTTTAAACAGTTTGCACTGCTTCGTGCGAAACCACTTGTTGCGTCGGGACACCTCCACTGTGCGAGTGGCGTAGACCGGTGGATTTTCCACCGATTCCGGTCTATCCTCCTGGTCTATGGCTCTCTCGCCAGTGCATAGGGTTAGACCCAAGAATTTTACTTCTCGCCGGCCAACCCGCGCCTTGGTAGGGTTTTCCTTAACACTCTCTATCTCCTTCACACTCGTACCCGCTCCCCAGAGACAATGATTTCTCAGGTCCACGTGGATCCCGCGGGCCACCAAGAAATCAGAACCCAGGACTCACGTTCCACCTCCCACCTCCCACTTCATTAGTGTACACATCCACGTGGTGCGGAGTGGTCCTAAACGAATGGAGAGGGGAAGGGAATGTGCGCCAGCCTGTTCTTCGCCCGTGAAGCCTGACAGAAGGTATGGGACCCCGGTGGACAGAGGCGAGGCGGTGGGGTTATCTGTGTGGCTGATGGTGCACGATGCTCCCGTATCCAACATGTAAGCCTTACATCAGTTGTGGGCAAAATGCTGGAGTCCATCATTAAGGATGAAATAGCGGAGCACTTAGCAAATGGGGACAGGATAGGACAGAGTCAACATGGATTTACAAAGGGTAAATCGTGCTTGACTAATCTATTGGAATTTTTTGAGGGAGTAACTGGTAGAATAGATGGGGGAGAGCCAGTAGATGTGGTGTACCTGGACTTCCAAAAGGCCTTCGATAAGGTCCCACATAAAAGATTAGCATGGAAAATTGAGGCTCATGGGATAAAGGGGAAAGTTTTGGCGTGGATAGGGAACTGGCTGTCAGATAGAAAACAGAGAGTTGGAATAAACGGCTCATTTTCTGAATGGCAGGCAGTAACAAGTGGGGTACCACAGGGATCTGTCCTGGGCCCCCAGCTGTTCACAATTTACATTAATGACCTGGATCAGGGAGTCGGATGCAGCATTTCCAAATTTGCAGACGACACTAAACTAGGAGGGGGGGTGGGCTCAGAGGAAGAGACCAGGAAGCTCCAGAGCGATTTGGACAGACTGGGCGATTGGGCGGATAAATGGCAGATGCACTATAATGTGGACAAGTGCGAAGTTATCCACCTTGGGTGCAGGAACGGGAGGGCAAATTATTATTTAAATGGCAATAGATTGGGAGAGGGGGAAGTACAGAGAGACCTGGGTGTTCTTGTACACCAGTCACTGAAGGCGAGCATGCAGGTGCAACAGGCAGTCAAGAAGGCAAACGGTATGCTGGCCTTCATAGCAAAAGGGTTAGAATACAGGAACAGGGATACCTTGCTGCAGCTGTACAGGGCACTGGTGAGACCACACCTCGAGTACTGTGTACAGTTTTGGTCGCCTCATCTGAGGAAGGATGTTCTTGCCATGGAGGGGGTGCAGCGGCGATTCACCAGGCTGATACCAGGAATGGCGGGAATGACCTATGAGGAGAGACTATGTAGTTTAGGGATGTACACACTGGAGTTTAGAAGATTGAGAGGGGACCTCATAGAAGTGTATAAAATTCTGACAGGTCTAGACAGACTGGATGCAGAAGGAATGTTTCCCTTGGCGGGTGAGAACAGAACTAGAGGACATAATTTGAGGATAAGGGCTAAACCATTTAGGACAGAGATGAGGGGGAATTTCTTCACTCAGAGAGTGGTGAACCTGTGGAACTCATTGCCACAGAGGGCAGTGTACGCCAGCTCATTAAATATATTTAAGAGGGAATTAGATATATTTCTACGGGCAAAAGGGGTTAAGGGTTACGGAGAGAAGGCGGGGACGGGATACTGAATTAAAAGATCAGCCATGATCTCATCGAATGGCGGAGCAGGCACGAAGGGCCGAATGGCCTACTCCTGCTCCTATCTTCTATGTATCTATGTATCTATGTCCCTTTCACCTCCTCCACTTCCATCTCCACGAGGGGTCGTCTCCATACATTATATCGCAGCGCGCACAGTTAGACAGGCTGTGCCGACTCTAGTCACTTGGGCACAGTGGTCGGGGTTTTGGGAACGACAAGACCAGTGGTGATGGCTATTTTCCCCTGCGAAATCATCAGAGACCGCATTGTCTCTATGATTGATTCAATCACAGCGGGAACCATAACTGCACCAGATCCTTGTGCTGGGGCAGGAGCTACGGCTTGGGTTTGGGCTGGTGCTGGGGTGGCGGTTTGGGCTTGTGCGAAGGAAATCTCCCTTTATTATCCTTCCACGGATTCCTACAGTCCTTGCGCCAATGTCCATCCTTCCCACACCCGTAGCAATTGAGCTTGGCTTGGACAGGGCAATTCCTCTCATGACGCCGATCCTTCTTGCTTGGGGCTGCAGGTTTTGCCTCATGCATCTTTCCCTTCTGGGGAGGTGTTTCCTGACCTCTACAGTTCTTGTACGCAACATTTTGCTGACGGAGCACCGTCTCCTCCATGACACCGGGATCTTGGGGATCGAACCATGACCTGGCTAGGGCCCGTATCTCTGGCAAGCTGTTGGTAACCAAGCAACGGAGCCAATGAACCCGCTGTTCGTCGCTCATTGCAGCCCGTTCAGGCATACCCGGACAGCTGTGTCGATACACTGGCCACAGCCTTTCTGCGAAAACCCGTGGGGGTTCTCCAGATAGCTGCATGTTGCCTTCTACACGGTCGAACGGACTACCATCGTCCACTCCCATTACTTCTAAAACTTGCTCCCTGAGATCCGCATACCCTTTCCGTCCCCTCTTACTATCCTCTGAGAGGCACTGAAGGATTGTGCAATCCAGGGAGAAAAGCAACAGTTTCACCTGTTCCTGATCACCACAGTCATTAATGGCTGCTGTTTCCTCTATCTCCCTGAAATGAAGCGAGGGATCTCCCTTTACTGTGAGTCGTGCGAGGTGGCTCACCATGGACCTTAATTGCGGGCCAGCATAGGGCACCACGAGTTGGTTTTGGTGGGGTCCGATATCGCCATCGGCAGCGTTGGGACCGAACCTCTGGTGCCGAGCGGGACACATTGGTGCCAGTCCCAGCTTTGCTACCAGTGGCTCTTCCTCGCAGTCCACCTCGGCTACCTCCTCTTTCACTACCCCCTGTTTTTCAGGCCAAGTCTCACTATAGCTCGGCGGTGCTGAGGGCTCAGTGGCTGGTACCACAATTACCTCAGCTGGAATCGGCTGTTTGGATTCCTTTAAAAAGTCCATGTGACTAGCTTTCGGGCTGACGAGACACACCATGCCTTTTGCCTTTACCGTTCTTAGGTCCTCTATGGTCTTTTGGCAGGGGCCGTGGTCTGTGCTGTCAAACCTGTGCTCGAGGGCTAGCTTGTAAGCTGCCTTAACCTCCACTACTCTCTCCTCCTGCGCTCTTAGCTGTTGTGCGAGGCGGGCATTTTTCTCCCGTATTCTCGTTTCATTAATCTTTGCCTCAGTAACCTGGCACTCCAGGTACTCTATCCTAGCCTGATGTTGACTAGCTATCACTTGGCGTTCCTGATTCAGCGCGTGAAGTGCTGGGATGAGTTTTTCCCCTCCCATGGCCTTTTCCTCTATCTCTGCTGCCTGTGTTGTAATCTTGGCTGCCTGCGCTGCAACGGCCCGGTCCAAAATCTGAACCTGCTTCTTGTAACACATCAGCCACATTGCCTTCTCCACTGACTTTTTGTGCTCTTTGCTCTCTGTCTACCTGATGGCTGCTTCCACCGGATGCCCATCCAGCAAGAGATCGGAAATCCACTGTTTTGTGAGATATACCTTGCCAAAGACATAATCCGCTATCCTCTCATCCATTGCATTTCGACCATTCAAACTCAGATCTACTACATTGCACTCCTGCTGCCAGAGTCCTGCTGCAGTCGCCATTTTCTGTAAGGGATTTTAGATCACGGAGGTTTCACTCTCTAGAGGCCTCTCTCTCTTGCACAGTAAAACCTTGAGTGGTTCGACCGACTTGCCCCTTAGATTCTATACTCTGGAATTTGGGGCAGGAACTACAATGTAGAGAAAACTCTTGTAGACCAAGTTTGATGAAACAAAATGAAATTTTATTGCATATGGAAAAAATAAATCAAATGCAAGCAGATAAGAGAGTACATGGGAGGGAAAAACACAAACAAATCATAATGACACAATACTAACTAAGGCAGAAACAGGCTTCTTATACTCTACAAAGATCATCATGAAATAAGGAAACACACGGAACATCGAGGGACAACAACTCATGTTAATTGTACCCATAAATCCACCCCCTTAAACCTATCTAGATCTGATTGTGAAGGGCCAGAAACATGCTCACCAATCCAGCTAGGAAGTGCTAGGTTTTGAACCAGTCTGCGTTTGATCCTTTCAGGCGTTCCGTCTCCACGTGGATCGTGGAGCCCCTGTGAGCTGCGCCACACCTCTCCTGAGGTGGGGGTCGGGGCGTCTGGACACCGGCGGGCCTGGATGTCGGCGGGGTTGAGGATCGTCGGCTCGACCCTGGTCAGAGGAGCCTCGGGCTGGCTCCCATCGCTTCTTCAGTTTGATTTTGTCTCTGTCCTCGAGTTGGGTCGATGGCCCCTCGTTTCGGCAACGGCCCGGGGATGGTCGATGATCTCCCGATGTGTTTCCTCAGGGCGGGACGCTGGCCCAAGTGGTTTTCTTGATGGTGGCTTAGTCTTCTTCGTCTTCCTCCGATGGTGGAGAGGAGTTTGCTGATCTTCTCCCGAAGCGACTCCTCTTCACCCACTGCCACTCGGTCGTGTGTCTCTGAGTGTAGCTGTGTCTCCAACTGTAACTCGAGTCTCTATACAACTCCAACTCCTCCAGTTATAATTTTTCTTCAGGAGTCTCCACTTCCCGCCCAAAATCAGGTTAGTCTTTGTTTAACTTTTGGTGGGCTGGGAGCACAGCGGGGTAGTTATTATATTTTAAAATGTTTTAGATGGCCGGTAAAGGCCCATCTCTGGTCTGGAATGACCTTCACTGTTTTTAATGTCCTGCTGATCTCGTTATCTAGTCCTTGGTGCTGTTCTCATGAATATGAAATTGTCCCCTTTTGTCTGGGTCAACATTTAGATGGCCTCTGTCTCCAGGCCGATCTTGACTGGATCTGCATCTCATCCATATGTATATGTGTGGGTCTGGTTTTGTACTCTCAGAAATGGCTTCCAGATCTTACTGTGGGTTGAATCCACAAAGCTGTCTGAGGATTCGCAGGAACCATTTTAAAATGTCCCAATAAGCCGGTCACATGGTATGGCGGCCATATTGTATGCCCCTTTTTCTGGGCTTCTTTTAAAACATTTTTTAAAATCATGGCCTCTTCTGCCATTTGATCCTTATTAATGCAAAGTCCAATTTTGTGAATCCTACACTTCCTCACTGCCCCCTCTGCTCCAGTCTGTGCTCTCTCTTGGCCCCCCACTCGATTTATACTCTTCCTCCTCCCTGACCCCCTGCTCCAGTCTGTGCACTCTCTGGGCCCCGCGCTCGATTTATACTCTGCCTGCGCACTGCCCCCTCTGCTCCAGTCTGTGCTCTCTCTGGGCCCTCCGCTCGATTTATACTCTGCCTGCTCACTGCCCCCTCTGCTCCAGTCTGTGCTCTCTCTGGGCCCCCCGCTCGATTTATACTCTGCCTCCTCACTGACCCCGCTGCTCCAGTCTGCGCTCTCACTGGGCCTCCTGCTCGATTTATACTCTGCATCCTCGCTCCCACCGCTGCTCCAGTCTGCGCTTTCTCTGGGCCTCGTGCTTGATTTATACTACACCTCCTCAATGCCCCCTCTGCTCCAGTCTGCATTCTCACTGGGCCTCCTGCACGATTTATACTCTGCATCCTCGCTCCCTCCGCTGCTCCAGTCTGCGCTCCCACTGGGCCTCCTGCTCGATTTATATTCTGCCTCGTCAATGCCCCCTCTGCTCCAGTCTGTGCTCTCTCTGGGCCTCCCGCTCGACTTATACTCTGCCTCCTCACTGCCCCCTCTGCTCCAGTCTGTTCTCTCACTGGGTCTCCTGCTCGATTTATACTCTGCCTCCTCACTGCCCCCGCTGCTCCAGTCTGCGCTCTCTCTGGGCCTCCCATTTGGTTTTGTGATATCCGAGTGGTAAGGTCCAATAACTGAGATAAGTGAGACTTCAGGAACCAAAACATAACTTTTTAATTACACAGGTTAGGAGAGAAACATCTCTTACAGCTGCAGGCATGCACACTCTATTTCTTACTGCACGATGGAGGATCCACCTCTGAGTTATACGCAGAATGCAATGCCACTACCTTAATAACTGGTGTGCCAGGACATTACCTTAAAACACTGGTAATTGTAATCCCTTAACATTTGTCTCCATCTGGTGGATAACTTAAGCATTACATCCCAGATTACTAAAGTTTATACTCCGCCTCCTCGCTGCCCCCTCTGCTCCAGTCTGTGCTCTCTCTGGGCCTCCCGCTCGATTTATACGCTGCCTCCTCACTGTTCCCGCTGCTCCACTCCGTGCTCTCTCTGGGCCTCCTGCTCGATTTATACTCCGCCTCCTCGCTGCCACTGCTCCAGTCTGTGCTCTCTCTGGCCCTCCCGCTCAATATATACTCTGCCTCCTCATTGCCACCGCTGCACCACTCTGCGCTCTCTCTGGGCCCCACGCTTGATTTATACTCCGTCTCCTCACTGCCCCCTCTGCTCCAGTCTGTGCTCTCACTGGGCCTCCCACTCGATTTATATTCTGCCTCCTCACTGCCCCCTCTGCTCCAGTCTGCTCTCTCTGGGCCTCCCACTCGATTTATACTCAACCTCCTCACTGCCCCCGCTGCCCCAGTCTGGCTCTCTCTGGGCCTCCCGCTCGATTTATACTCTGCCTCATCACTGCCCCCCCTGCTCCAGTCTGCGCTCTCACTGGGCACCCCGCTCGAATTATACTCTGCCTCATCACTGCCCCCCCTGCTCCAGTCTGCGCTCTCTCTGGGCACCCCGCTCGAATTATACTCTGCCTCCTCACTGCCCCCTCTGCTCCAGTCTGCGCTCTCACTGGGCCTCCCGCATGATTTATACTCTGCCTCCTCACTGCCCCCGCTGCTCCAGTCTGCGCTCTCACTGGGCCTACCGCATGATTTATACTCTGCCTCCTCACTGCCCCCGTTGCTCCAGTCTGTGCTCTCACAGGGCCTCCCGCTTGATTTATCCTCCGCCTCCTCGCTGCCACCGCTGCTCCAGTCTGTTCTCTCACTGGGCCTCCCGCTCGATTTAGACTCCACCTCCTCACTGCCCCCGCTGCTCCAGTCTGCGCTCTCACTGGGCGCCCCGCTCGATTTATACTCTGCCTCCTCACTGCCCCCGCTGCTCCAGTCTGGCTCTCACTGGGCCCCCTGCTCGATTTAGACTCCACCTCCTCACTGCCCCCGCTGCTCCAGTCTGCGCTCTCTCTGGGCGCCCCGCTCGATTTATCCTCTGCCTCCTCACTGCCCCCGCTGCTCCAGTCTGCGCTCTCTCTGGGCCTCCCACTTGATTTATACTCTGCCTCCTCACTGCCCCCGCTGCTCCAGTCTGTGCTGTCTCTGGGCCCCCTGCTCGATTTATACTACACCTCCTCGCTGCCGCTGCTCCAGCCTGTGCTCTCACTGGGCCCCCGGCTCGATTTATACTCCGCCTCCCCACTGCCGCTGCTCCAGTCTGCGCTCTCTCTGGGCCTCCTGCTCGATTTATACTCTGCATCCTCGCTGTCGCTGCTCCAGTCTGTGCTCTCTCTGGCCTCCCGCTCGATTTATACTCTGCCTCCTCACTGCCCCCGCTGCTCCAGTCTGTGCTCTCTCTGGGCCTCCTGCTCGATTTATACTCCACCTCCTCACTGCCCCTGCTGCTCCAGTCTGTGCTCTCACTGGGCCTCCCGCTCGATTTATAATCTGCCTCCTCACTGCCCTCGCTGCTCCAGTCTGTGCTCTCACTGGGCCTCCTGCTCGATTTATACTCTGCCTCCTCTCTGCCCTCGCTGCTCCAGTCTGTGCTCTCTCTGGGCCTCCCACTCGTTTTATAATCTGCCTCCTTACTGCCCCCTCTGCCTCCAGTCTGCTCTCTCACTGGGCCTCCCGCTCGATTTATACTCTGCCTCCTCGCTGCCCCAGCTGCTCCAGTCTGCGCACTCTCTGGGCCTCCTGCTCGATTTATACTCCACCTCCTCACTGCCACCTCTGCTGCAGTCTGCGCTCTCTTTGGGCCCACCGCTCGATTTATACTCTGCCTCCTCGCTGCCCCTGCTGCTCCAGTCTGCGCACTCTCTGGGCCTCCCGCTCGATTTATACTCTGCCTCCTCACTTCCCCTGCTGCTCCAGTCTGTGCACTCTCTGGTCCTCCCGCTTGATTTATACTCTGCCTCCTCACTGCTGTAGGGGGTTTCTCTTGCTTGCTCTGGTCTCCTGCCAGGCTTCTTGCAATAATTACCCTTGAGTGGTTCGACCCACTCTTCCCTATGGTTCTAGACCTTGGACTTAGGTGCAGGGAACTGTAGTGCAGAGAAAACTCAATAGACCTTTTACAGTGAGGTGAACGGTGGAAGGTACAGGAATGGGGACAATCCATTGTTGTGCCACTTGAACTTCAGCACTGGGTTTGAAACAGAAACTGCTGTCACTGACCGGACACCACCCGTGCTGTCTGTGGCGGTAGTGAGGTGCTGCAGTGGTGACACAGTATGTCCCACCTCCGATATATGCCACCTGTGGGGGCACATGGTCCTTTGCCATTGCCTCCATGGTGCAATTTATCAGCTTCGCGCTAGCGGCTCTGAACGCACACTGTGGTTTTAAAAAGGCATTCAAGTGCTGGGGACACAGGATGATGTGTGCTCCCCGGCTTTGACACCCCGAGAGGTCGGTGCCTGTCATCGTATGCTCCCATCTGATGACATAAGGCGGGACCACTGCGTAACGAATGTGCGCACCCCCCTGAATGACTCCAATGTTCTCCACCCTGTATACCGGGGCGGGCTTTGCTGTGGGACCCAACACCGGCATCCTTACCACTATTCCCATGATAGTGTGAGTTGAGCGTCCGCAGTCCACTGGGACTGGGTACACCTCTGCAGCTAGTCTGAGCTGGCACGGACTTAGTGCATTCTCAAAAGGGTGGAGCGCTTGCAAGTGCTTGTTGCTGATCCAGGACGGGACCAAACCTTGTTTTTAATCCTCCAGATTACTGCGGCCTTCGCCCAGTAACCACGCCCCGTATAGCACACAAGCCTCGTTCTGCACAGCCTGATCGGACGCATTCCGATCCTCTCTAATGAGTGCATTTACCGTTCTAGCGTGTTTCTCCAGCTCAGCGATTATTTCTTTTAAGTGTAGTGTCATGGCCTGGTCCTCATGTAGCTCAGAACCCACTACCTTATTATCGTTTGTCAGTATGTTCCTTAACTGGGCCTTTAAACCATTAATCTGTGTCTGCAGCTCCACGTTGTCTAGAGCATTGGCAACAGACGTCCCGGTATTAAAAGCAGTGAAAATGTCATTTACAGTACCCCTTCTTTGCCTCCCTACCCGATCCAAAACTTCCTGTGGTGTGGTGTACAATTTGGCTTTGTTGATGTCGGCAAAGTCAAACTCATAAAATTGTCTGAACATTCTGGTTAACAGGACCTGGTACAATTGTTCCGTTTCCTTGGGACACCACTCCGGCAATCGTACCTCAGTGAGGTTTAAAATCACTGAGGCCACCGCGTAGTGCACCCCTTGGTACAGCACCTGACCGGTGGGTACCAATACTAAACAATTCCCGGGTCCCTTTGTGGTGGTTGGGCACTCTTCTTTCTAGGCTAGTGCTACCGGAATCGTGGGCAGGGGTTTGCGTGGGCGGGTGATGAGTTCAGTGGCGTTTACCGGAATCGGGGAGAATGGGACTCCGCACGCCTGGGAGCTGACGTCCCACCTCATCCCTTTCCCGGCATCCTGCCACTGCCTCTGGAAAAAGATGGATATGCCCTTGGGGCAAACGCGCTTCGAACCCCACATGCAGACATATATCCCTTCATCTGGTTCCCACCATTTGTCCCAACACACACGTAACTGTCCGTGAGTCCCCGTAATTGTCTGATGGGTATTGTTACCCAGTCACTCCCACTCGATTGTAGAGTTCTTCATATTCTTTCCCAGCTTTCGGAGCCACCACCATCTACTTAGCGGTACGTTCCCATTACACACCAAACAGATCCTCTTTCCCACAGTAACGCTGACTCTGGGTGCAAGGATCCTCACCAGAAGGCACGATAGCGAAGTCTCTTGGTAGGCAAACCCGAAATTGCTGGAGTATTCTGTAGAATTTGACCCCAGCCATCCTGGCCATCTCCCTTGGTGGAAGTAGGTGGCGGTTTCCTCAACCTCTCGCTTCCCCATCCCATCCGTCGTGATGGGGGCTGTGTCCCCGGAGCATCCGAACATGATGACGTCCTTGGTGCGGCCTCGGTAGGCCAGCCCGCACCCGATCGCCGCGAGCACCACGAGAATCCTTTCCATTGCATTCCTGGTTTCTGTAATCGATAAGATGATGTAGCCAGGCTCCCAATAGGCACTGGCCTAATTGAACTGACGCTCGGGTCCCCTGACCCCGCTTGCAAACAAACACACATACTGGGCAGACTTCAAAAAGTACCTATTAAAACATCCCCATCATCTTAAACTTTACATACCTTAAACTATCATTATAATTACCTAACTTAACTTATCATTACCTAAACCTATTTACAGCGCCGCCCTCCTTCGGGCGGCCTACCTAATCCCTGATCGGACTGCAGCTTGCCCTGTGGTGGGGCTGCAGTGACCTGTGGCTCTGGGCTGCAGCTCGCCGCTCCCTGTGGCGGGGCTGCAGTGACCTGTGGTTCTGGTTCCCCGCAGCCTTTTGCTGCTAAACGGGGATTGAGTTTTTTCATGGATTTATGAAGTCGGCGTTTACTGGGAGTGGGGGAACCGGGCCAAGGTTTTACAGGCTGAGGCATTCGAGTCAACCTGCGAAAAGGCACTTTGGGCGTGGCTCCCTTAGCGAGTGGATCTTCGGGTGGGACCTCAGCTCTCACAGCCCGTGGCTCTCCCACGACTGTAGGCTTCAGCCCCCTTCCCTCAGGCTCCACCCCTTTGGGATTTGGGCAGGCTCCCTTGGCGAGTGTACCTTCGGGTGGGACTTCGGCTCTCACAGCCCGTGGCTCTTCCACGACTGTGGGCTTCGGCTCCCTCCCCTCAGGCTCCGCCCCTTCGGGAATTGGGTCTGTGGCAGACGGCTCCTCCCCACCTGTCCCTACAGGTGGAGGATCTCTGCCCCCAATTTCTACATCCCCCAGATTCGAGTCGAGGGCGGGACCTCCGTCCTCCGACTCCACCTCTTCCAGAATCGTGTCGAGGGCGGGACCTTGTTGTTCGGGTCCCTCCTCGTCTGAGTCCCAGGCCATCGGAGAAAGCTCCCCCCAAGTGGGCGGGACCTCCTCTCCTTCCAAAAAGGCTACAATGCCAGCTTGTATGGTCTGTGACTCACCGCGCGCCTCAGGCTGAGGATCTTTATCCTCAGACCTGGCTTCGGGTGTTGATGTTTTTGCACCCGGTTTAAACAGTTTGCACTGGTTGATGTGAAATCATTTAGAAGCCCTTAGCTGACCCTCTAAACTGCCAGCCCTCGCTGTTAACCTAGCGTTCTCCTCCCTTAAAACCTGCTCAACTAACTTAGCCTCCGCAACCTGGCACCGTAGGTATTCCTCCATTTTACAGGAGGTCTCTTCCTGTGCATGTCTTTCTAGAGGACACAGGTCGACAGGCTGCGTTGGCTCTAGTCAATTGGGCACAGCGGTTGGGGTTTCGGGAGCGACAAGACCGGTGGTGACAGCTATTTTCCCCTGCGAGGTCATTAGAGACCGCATTGCCTCTAAAACTGACTCGATTGCATCGGGATGGATCGACGGATCGACACATCGGCTCCTTTCTCCCGGATGGGCGTTTGGGCTGGGGCTGAGGGGGTTTTTCCCTTTAAATCCTTCCAGGGATTTTTACAGTCCCGGCGCCAATGACCCTCCTTTCCACACCCGTAACAACTGCTCTTGGCTTGGGGAGGGCGATTCCCCTCCTGATGCCACTCCTTTTGAGCAGGAGCTGCAGGCCTCACCTCATGCACCTTTCCCTTTGAGGAAGGCACATCCCTACTCTTGTTGTTCCTGTAACTTATCGTGAGCTGATCAAGTACTACTTCCTCCGTGGAGCGGGGGTTAGTGGGGTCAAACCATGTTTTGGCCTGCTCCCTCACCTGTGGCAAGCAATTGGCGACCAGGCACCGGAGCCAATGAGCCCTTTGGTCATTATTCAGCCCGGTCCGGGCCGGCCCGCCCGGGCAGCTGCGCCAATACACTGGCCACAACCTTCCGGCGAAAACCCGTGGGGGCTCTCCCTCTAGCTGTACCGTCCTTTCCAATCAGAGGAACGGACTTCCATCGCCCTCCCCTATAATCTCCAGGATCTCGTCCCGTAACTCCTCATACGCCTTGTGCCCTCTCTTGCTCTCATCAGGGAGACACTGGAGGAGCGAGCTGTCCAGGGAGAACAGCAGCATTTTGGACTGTTCAACCCCGTCGCAGTCATTAACTGCTGCGGTCTGCTCCACGTCCCTAAAATGGACGGAGGGATCTCCTGACTCGGAGAGTTTTGGGATGTGACTTATCATTGCCCTTAGCTGTTGTGTGCTGTGGGGCATTATGATCTGATTCACGAGGGGTCTGTCCTCGCCATCATTGTCACCTGGACCGAGCCTCCGGTGTCGAGCGGGACACATCGGCACCAGCCCCGACTCTACTACCTGGGGTTGCTCTACCTCAAGAACCTCTTTGTCTAACTTCCCCGTTTCCTTCCCCGGAGTCCAAGACTCAGTATAGGCGGGAGGTGCCGAGGGCTCGGGGGTTGGTACCCCAACTGTCTCTTGCGGAATCGGTCTTTTGGATTCCTTGGCTAACAGTAGCTGGCTCGCTGGTGGGTTTATGAGACACACCAAGCCGTTTGCCTTCGCTAGGGCCGTTCTCAGGTCCTCTAGCTCCCTGTGGCAAGCGCTATGGTCGGTGATCTCAGACCTATCCTCCATGGCCATCTTATATGCTGCCCTAGCCCCCAGAATACTTTCCTTCTTTGCCTCTACCTGCTTAGCTAGGCGGAAGCACCTGTCTCTCATTCTACCTTCACTGGCCTTGGCCTCAACGACCTGACACTCAAAGTAATCTATCCTGGTCTCATGGCGGTGAGCTATGGATTGGCATTCCTGATTCAGCGCGTTAAGCGATTCAATCAGTTTCTGACCTCCTGCAACCTTTTCCTCTACTTCTGCTAGTAGCCCTTATGATCTGGGCCGTCTGTGCTACAACGACCTGGTCCAAAAGCTGGACCTGCTTCATGTAGCACATCAGCCAGACCGCTTTTTCTACAGATCTTTTGTGCTCTTTGCTTTCTGTCCACTTGATGGCTGCGTCTAGCGGGCGCCTAGCTCTTAATAGGTCAGATATCCACTGTTTTGTAAGGCTTACCTTCCCAAAAACATAATCCGCTATTCTCTCATCCATCACATTTCGTTTATTCAGACCTTGATCTAAAACACTACATTCCTGCTGCCAAGGTCCTGCCGTGGTCGCCATCTCTGTAGGGGGTTTCTCTTGCTCGTTCTGGTCTCCTGCCAGGCTTCTTGCAATAATTACCCTTGAGTGGTTCGACCCACTCTTCCCTACGGTTCTAGACCTTGGACTTAGGTGCAGGGAACTGTAGTGCAGAGAAAACTCAATAGACCAGGTTGAAAAGCACGAAATGGATGCTTTTATTAAACAGTTTGCAGCATTATAAAATACATGTCATAAGCACAGATTAAAGTAACTAAAAGCATGCACATATCTACAAACTTAACTCTATGGAAATGGGGAACACACGGCACATCGTAAAAGGGGAAACACATTACGATTACCCTTAACCCCCTCCCCTAGACCTAAACTAAGTTTTGACTTGAGGAACTCGGGATCATGCTCACCACTTTCAGAATCGCGAAAAGGGGTTCGCAGCCTTTTTGGCACAGCTTTCCGTCATCACGTGGATTTGGAAACTTCTGGCACAGCTTGTTTTCCTCTTGCTTCTCATGCGATGAGGCAGCCAATACAGCCTTGGTGAGCACTCGCCATGGATGAATCCGTTACCGACGTGACTTTGAAGAATTGGATGCACATTGGAGAATCCGCTACCGACGTGATGTTGAAGCATTGAATTCACCTGTGAGAATCCGTTACCGATGGGATGTTGAGGCACTGGAGTGCTGGGACGCAGTGTCCTTTTTCTCCAGCCTGGATCGTCGTTTTCCCGAGGGTGTCTTCTCCTTCGGCCTGGGTCGTCGATGATCTCCCGACAAAAGTACCCGGGCCACCCTCCTTCGTCTTCTCGCTGTGGCCGAGCCTTGCCTGGCCGAACACCGACCACGCTCTGAACCGAAAATGCTGTGTGAAAGTCTCTGATCGTCTCGAAGCGTTTCACCGAAAAAGTTGAAGAAAGGTCCCGTAGGAATTTCGAAAAAGCTGATGCTCAAGCTCTCCAAGAAGAAGCACCACTGTTCGAGTTCCGAAGCTACTGATGGACTTTTTCAATCCACAGTTATACCTTTTTGGGACATTCTTATCTCCCGCCAAATCATAGTCCAGTCTTTGTAATATTTTTGGTGGGCAGAATTCTCTGCAGGGGCGTTTTGTCTTCATAACGGGAGCCGGTGATAGCTTAACTGGCCTTCCTGGGCCGATAATGTCTTTGCTTTGTCACCGTAACTCGGTTTGTATATTGATCGGTCTGGAGATTGCCCTTGATGGCTGTTAAACGGCTTTTCTTTGTACAGTAAATGGGTTTAAAGTGTTCATTCAATTGTCCGCCCATTTCTTGATGGGCCTCATCCTGCTACCCAAAACTGTCCTGTACTTACAATCTAATTAATATGTATGCTCAGTTCCCCGAGTTTCGGTTTCCCGAAACTGGTTTTCGCGGGCTTAATGTCCTCAATCCACAAGCCTGTCTGACTTGCAGTAACAGAAATTCAAATGGTCCCAGAAACTGGTCACGAGGTCCGGCGGCCATTTTGTGTGCCCTTTTATCAAAGGTTTCTCTGTACAAGCTTCTTTTGGTCAATAAAACTGTCTTATTAACCCTTTTTTCCTGCGTGATTATCACTGAAAATTTCGAATCAAACACTGCCCCCGCTGCTCCAGTCTGCACTCTCTGGGCCTCCCGCTCGATTTATACTCTGCCTCCTCACTGCCCCCACTGCTCCAGTCTGCGCTCTCACTGGGCCTCCCGCTCGATTTATACTCTGCCTCCTCACTGCCTCCGCTGCTCCAGTCTGTACTCTCACTGGCTTTCCGCTCGGTTTACAATCTGTCTCCTCACTGCCCCCGCTGCTCCAGTCTGTACTCTCTCTTGGCCTCCGACTCGATTTTTAATCTGCCTCCTCACTGCCCCCTCTGCTCCAGTGTGCTCTCTCTGGGCCTCCTACTCGATTTATAATCCACCTCATCGCTGCCCCCTCTGCTCCAGTGCGGCTCTCAATGGGCCTCCCACTCGATTTATACTCTGCCTCCTCACTGCCTCTGCTACTCCAGTCTGCACTCTCACTGGGCCTCCCGCTCGATTTATACTCTGCCTCCTCACTGCCCCCACTGCTCCAGTCTGTGCTCTCACTGGGCCTCCCGTTCGGTTATGCTCTGCCTCCTCACTGCCCCCACTGCTCCAGTCTGTGCTCTCACTGAGCCTCCCGTTCGATTTATACTCCGCCTCCTCACTGCCCTCGCTGCTCCAGTCTGCACTCTCTTTGGGCCTCCCGCTCGATTTAAACTCTGCCTGATGCGCCTCAATAACTTCAAGGCTCAAAGTTAACTGGATAAAACAAGGCTTTTATTAGCAAAGAAAGATGCCTGTGTCTTCACCTAGTTTCATCTAGCATTCTGCTGTTCTGCTGCAAGACAAGCCTGGGCTTGTCTTCAGTAGGGCCAGGTATGGGCGGAGCCGACACACCCAATGGGGAGAAAGGGGGCGGTGCGCTATATACAATACAAGGTGAAAACACAGGAGCAGGCAATACAAACACAGGAGCAGGCAATACAATATGTGTAGTTAAATACAGAGTCTGATGAATGACATATTTCATCACATTCACCCCTTCTACAGATTTAGTCTGTCCGGGGGTGTGATAGTCCTCTGTGACCGACGTAACGGTTGCGGTGCTGCGGGTGCCAGCTGGGTGTCCCAGGTGACATCCTGGGTCTCTGCCGGGGGCGCCACCAGGGTTGTTGAAGGAGTAGGTGGTGGGGGTACCATTGGCTGGTGTTCTTCCGGGGGTGATGAAAGAATAGTGGGTGGAGTGGGTGGGTAATAGTTGTTGTGGTTGTTGTCGCTGTTGCCGTTGTTGTTGTAGTCGCTGTCGTTGTTGCTGCTTTTACCGGCTGGGGCGAGGTCTTTTATGGACACATTGTCCTCCCGTCCATCGGCGTGCCGGACATACGCATATTGTGGGTTGGCGTGGAGCAGGTGCACTGGCTCCACGAGAGGGTCCGTCTTGTGGCCCCTCACATGCTTCCGCAAAAGTACCGGACCTGGGCTGGAGAGACATGACGGTATGGATACGCCTGAGGTGGATTTCCGGGGAAACACAAACATTAGCTCATGAGGCGTGGCATTAGTGGCGGTACACAATAGTGACCGTATTGAGTGGAGCACATCTGGGAGGACTTCCTTCCAGCGGGAGATAGGGAGGCCCTTGGTCCTTAGAGTTCGAGTGACTGCCCTCCATACTGTCCCGTTCTCTCACTCCACCTGACCGTTACCCCGGGGGTTGTAGCTGGTGGTACGGCTCGTGGCAATCTCCTTGGACAGCATGTACTGGCGTAGCTCTTCACTCATGAAGGACGCCCCCCTATCCGTGTGGATATAGCTTGGCATACCGAACAGGCAGAACAGGCTGTTGAGGCATTTAATGACCGTGGCGCTGGTCATGTCTGGGCAGGGGAAGGCGAATGGGAAACGGGAGTATTCGTCCACAATGTTCAGGAAGTAAACATTGCGGTCGACGGACGGGAGGGTGCCCTTGAAATCTAAACTAAGCCGCTCAAAGGGCCGTGTAGCTTTGATTAGGTGGGCTCTATCAGGGTGGTAGAACCGAGGCTTGCACTCAGCGCAAGTGCGGCAGTTCCTGGTCAGAGACCGGACTTCCTCAATCGAGTAGGGTAAGTTGCGGGACTTTATGAAGTGGAACAGCCGTGTGACCCCTGGGTGGCAGAGGTCGTTGTGGAGGGTCTGTAGCTGATCCCTGGTGGCATTGGCACACATCCCTCGTGAGAGGGCGTCAGGGGATTCGTTTAGGGCCCCCGGCCGGTATATGATGTCGTACTCGAAGGTGGAGAGCTCGATCCGCCACCTAAGAATCTTATCCTTTTTAATCTTCCCCCTCTGTTTATTATTGAACATAAACGCTACCGACCGCTTGTCGGTAAGTAGGGTGAAGCGTTTGCCGGCTTGGTAGTGCCGCCAGTGGCGCACTGCCTCCACGATGGCTTGGGCCTCCTTTTCCACGGAGGGGTGTCTGATCCCGGGCCCCTGGAGGGTCCTCGAGAAGAAAGCTACGGGCCGCCTCGCCTGGTTGAGGGTGGCCGTCAAGGCAAATTCAGACGCATCACTTTCCACTTGAAAGGTAGTGTTCTCGTCCACTGCCTGTAGCATGGCCCGCTCAATATCCTGCTTAATGCTTTTGAAGGCAGCATGGGCCTCAGCAGAGAGCGGGACAGAGGATGCTTTCAAGAGCGGGTGGGCTTTATCGGAGTAGTTAGGGACCATTGGGCATAATACGAGAATAACCCCAGGCACCTTTTCAGGGCTTTGGGAGTGTTGGGCAGGGGCAGCTCCCGTAGGGGGCGCAATCGGTCGGGGTCTGGTCCGATTTCCCCATTCTCCACCACGCTGCCTAGTATGCAGAGGTGCGTGGTGTTGAAAACGCACTTCTCCTCGTTGTAAGTGAGGTTGAGTTTTTGTGCAGTTTTCAGAAACCTCGCGATGTTTGAGTCGTGGTCCTGTTGGTTGTGGCCACAGATGGTGACGTTGTCGAGATAGGGGAAGGTTGCCTGCAAGTGGTGGTCATCGACCATGCGGTCCATCTCCCTCTGAAAGACCGAGAACCCATTCGTCACCCCAAAGGGGACTCTGAGGAACTGGTAGAGGCGTCTGTTTGCCTCGAAGGTGGTGTACGAACGGTTCTCTGGTCTGATAGGGAGCTGGTGGTACACTGACCTGAGGTCGATAGGGGAGAACACCCGGTATTGGGCGATTTGGTTCACCATCTCGGATATGCGGAGTTGCGGGTAGGCGTCTAGTTGGGTATAGATGTTGACTGTATGACTATAGTCAATCACCATCCGCTTCTTCTCGCTACCCCTCACCACCACCACTTGGGCACGCCACGGGCTGTTGCTGCATTCAATAATGTGCTCCCTCAGGAGCCTGTCTACCTCGGTCGCGATAAACCGCCTGTCCTCCCAGCTGTACCTCCTGCTTTTGGTCGCTATTGGCCGGCAGATAGGGGTAAGGTTCGTGAATAGCGAAGGCGGCTTTACCTTCAGGGTAGCCAGACTGCACACTGTGAGGGGCGGCTGGGTCCCACCGAAATTGAGCGTGATGCTTTGGTGGTGGCACTGAAAATCCAGGCCCAAGATCACGCTCACACATAAATCCTTCATAATTAACAGTTTAAAATTATTATATACAGTGCCTTTAATGGACAATCGTACCGCGCAGTAACCCGCCATAATCGATATCTGGGTTTTGTCAGCCATAGAGATCGTGCCCTGAGTAGGGACTATAGTTAGAGAGAGTCGTTGTACCAGGTCAGGGTGAATGAAGCTTTCCATGCTCCTGCTGTCAATTAAACGTTTAACCTTGCACCCGTTTACCTCGATGTCCACCATCGATTTGGATAGTGGGTGCGGTCTGGACTGGTCCACTGTGTTCGACGCCACTGTAGGGCCCTGATCGGGACAAGATGGTGGGCCACACGAGGCCGGGTAAGATGGCGTCCGCGATGTCTGCTCGCGAGATGGCGGACCCCACGAGGTCGGACAAGATGGCGGCCAAGATGGCCGATCCCACGGCGCGCACGCGGCGGTGGCGTGTTTGCCTGCGGGGTTCCCTCTGCACACCTTCCCAAAGTGCCCCTTCTTACCGCACTTATAGCAGGTGGTGCCTCTCGCCGGGCACAGGTTCCTGGTGTGCTTCGGCTGCCCGCAGAAGTAGCATTTGGGGCCCCGATGTGTCACGGCGGTCGTAGGGCTTCTGGGGGGAGAGCAGGGCCCTGACAGTGTTGGGCTACCGGGCGGGGAAGATGTCTTCCAACATGGCAGCGCCTTGGTGCGTACGAGGCGGCGTGGGCCGCGCGGCCTGAAGAGTAGGAGTCAGAGTTCTTCTTAGCCACATCCAGCGATCGCGCTGTGTCCACAGCCTGTGTCAGATCTAGGCCCGTTTTCTCTAGCAGTCTCTGCCGGATGTAATTAGAGCTAAGGCCTGCGATAAAGGCATCCCGAATAAGCTCGTCTGTGTATACCGTGGCATTCACGTCTTTGCATTTGCAGTCTTTGCCAAGCACTTTTAGGGTGACTAGAAAGTCCTCCAGCGACTCTCCGGTTCGCTGTGCGCAGGTAGCAAGCAGATGCCTGGAGTACACCTCGTTGGTAGGCCGCTGATAGTGGGCCTTTAGAATGTTGCAGGCATCCAGGTAGGTGGCGGCGTCTTGGATGAGTGGAAAAACCCGGTGGCTTACCCGATTCTGCAGGATCCCGAGTTTCACAGCTCCAGTGGCTTTAGAGACTGTGACGGCTTCGGAGTTGGCCATAAAAAATTCCAAGCACTGGAACCAGTGTCCAAACTGTGCCGATGCATCCGGAGCATGCAGGTCCAAATCCAAGCGTTCCGGTTTCAAAAGTTGATTCTTCGTTGAAAGTTTGCTAATAAAATTGATGCGACTCAATAACTTCAAGCCTCAAAGTTAACTGGAAAAAACAAGGCTTTTATTAGCAAAGAAAGATGACTGTGGCTTCACCTGGCATTCTGCTGCAAGACAAGCCTGGGCTTGTCTTAAGTAGGGCCAGGTATGGGCGGAGCTGAAACACCCAATGGAGAGAAAGGGGGCGGTGCACTATATACAATACAAGGTGAAAACACAGGAGCAGGCAATAAAATATGTGAAGTTAAATACAGAGTGGGATGAATGACATATTTCATCACATCCCTCTCCCTATCTCTCAGTCTTGCTCACTCTCTCCATGTCTCTCTCTCTCTTGCCTTATGTCTGTCTCCCTCTCCCTATCTCTCAGTCTTGCTCACTCTCTCCATGAATCTCTCTCTCTCGCCTTCTCTCTGTTTCCCTCTCCCTATCTCTCAGTCTTGCTCACTCTCTCCATGTCTCTCTCCCTCTCTCTCTCTCTTGCCTTCTGTCTGTTTCCCTCTCCCTATCTCTCAGGCTTGCTCACTCTCTCCATGTCTCTCTCTCTCTCTCTCTCTCTCTCTCCTTCTGTCTGTTTCCCTCTCCCTATCTCTCAGTCTTGCTCACTCTCTCCATGTCTCTCTCTCTCTCTCTCTCTCTTGCCTTCTGTCTGTTTCCCTCTCCCTATCTCTCAGTCTTGCTCACTCTCTCGATGTCTCTCTCAAATCAAATTCAAATTCAAATTCAAATTCAAATGCTTTATTGGCATGAAAGTTTACAGAGAACCATATGTTTTCCATTGAGTCTCTCCATGTCTCTCTCTCTCTCTCTCTCTCTCCTTCTGTCTGTTTCCCTCTCCCTATCTCTCAGTCTTGCTCACTCTCTCCATGTCTCTCTCTCTCTCTCTCTCTCTCTCCTTCTGTCTGTTTCCCTCTCCCTATCTCTCAGTCTTGCTCACTCTCTCCATGTCTCTCTCTCTCTCTCTCTCTCTCTCTCTCCTTCTGTCTGTTTCCCTCTCCCTATCCCTCAGTCTTGCTCACTCTCTCCATGTCTCTCTCTCTCTCTCTCTCTCCTTCTGTCTGTTTCCCTCTCCCTATATCTCAGTCTTGCTCACTCTCTCCATGTCTCTCTCTCTCTCTCCTTCTGTCTGTTTCCCACTCCCTATCTCTGTCTTGCTCACTCTCTCCATGTCTCTCTCTCTCTCTCTCTCTCCTTCTGTCTTTTTCCCTCTCCCTATCTCTCAGTCTTGCTCACTCTCTCCATGTCTCTCTCTCTCTCTCTCTCTCTCCTTCTGTCTGTTTCCCACTCCCTCTCTCTCAGTCTTGCTCACTCTCTCCATGTCTCTCTCTCTCTCTCCAATTCCAATTCAAATGCTTTATTGGCATGAAAGTTTACAGAGAACCATATTGCCAAAGCTTACACAGCAAAAAGGTACAGTTTTCCAACATTCTGTAGGTGTCAATCGATTTGACATTTGTTGGGTACATACAATATTACTTTTTAAACAATATTAATTTTAAACAGTCTTTGTACTTCATTTGGTACGTTCAATATTAATTTTAAACAGTCTTAATTTTAAACAGTCCTCAGGTTGTGACATGTTGTTACATATTTGGCCACAAGGTATGGTCTGTCTCCTTCTCCTAGGACTAATCTCAATTTTGACAGGTCATCCAATTCCTTGAAATCTGGGGTTGTTTGGCTTAGCTTGTTGAATAATATGTTTCTTGATGTGTTGAATTTTTCGCATTTTAGGAGGAAATGCATCTCTGTTTCAACCTCGCCGGCCAGACATTGATCGCATATTCTATTCTCTCTAGGCTGCCAGGATTTCTTGTATCTGCCTTTTTCAATTTCCAGTTGGTGGTCGCTTAGTCTGTATCTGGTGAGGGTCTGTCTCTGTTTTGTGTCTCTGATGGTCGTGAGGTAGTCTGCCAGTTTATATTCTCTTTTTAGGGCCCGGTAACATTCTAATCTGCTTTGGCTTTCGGTTATTTTGTTCCAATGTTCCAGGTAGGTTTCTTTGCATTTTTTTATGATTTGGTTCACTCGGATTGGTGTTTGGACGGCTGTGTTGGTCTGGGGCTGGTCAGGGTCCGGCTGAGTACTTAGTTTCAGTAGCAGCTGACTCAGGGGACTCTTTTCTGGGTTTAGCTCTTGGGTCTGAAAGGCTTTGAAATGAAGGGTGTCTGGGGAGCTAGATTTGAGGTGATTTAGGAAGTTTAGTGCTCGTTTTTGGATGTTTATTATCAGTGGGTATCTGCCTAGTTCGGCTCTGCATGCATTTGTTGGCGTTTTTCTTTGGGTGCGAAGGATGCTTCGGCAGAATTCTGCATGTAGGGCTTCTATTGTGTGTTTTTCCCATTTAGTGTAGCTTTGGTGATTTAGCGGGCCCCATACTTCACTACCGTACAGTGCAATGGGCAGGATTATGCTGTCAAAAATTTTGAGCCAGATTTTGATTGGGATTTGGATGTTGTAGAATTTTCTTTTTATTGCATATAGGGCTCTTCGGGCTTTTTCTTTTAGTGCTATGCTGAAGCTCCCTGATGCTGTAATAGTTAGACCAAGGTAGGTGTAGCTCATAGTGTGTCCTATAGCGGTATCACTGAGGGTAAATTGGTATTTGTTTTCCTGACATCTGGGCCTTTTTTGAAAAATCATGATGTTGGTTTTCTTTAGATTTACTGTTAGAGCCCAATTTTGGCAGTATTTGTCGAGTAGGTCTAGTTGTTGCTGTAATCCCTGTTCTGTGGGATACAGCAGAACCAGGTCATCCGCATAGAACAGGGATTTCACTTCTCCATCAAGGAGACGGAGACCTGGTGACTCGCTTTGCTCCAGCATGTCTGCTAATTCATTTATGTATATGTTGAACAGGGTCGGGCTCAAATTGCAGCCCTGTCGGACGCCTCTTCTCTGGGTGAAGAAATCGGTGCATTTGTCTCCAATTTTGATCCCGCATTTGTTTTTCAGATACATTGATTTAATAAGGTCATAGACTTTGCCCCCTATTCCACACTGAAGAAGTTTATAATAGAGCCCTTCGTGCCATATCGAGTCAAAAGCTTTCTTGAAGTCGATGAAACAGGCGAATATTTTCCCATTTTTTGTTTGGTGTATATGTTTTTCAATGAGGGTGTGAAGGGTATAGATATGGTCGGCGGTGCGGTGTTTTGGAAGAAAGCCTATTTGGTTTTTTCTGAGGATATTATGTTTGTTAAGAAAATCAAGTAATCTACTATTTAGAATACTGCAGAATAACTTCCCTAGACAACTGTTGACACAGATGCCACGGTAGTTATTTGGGTCTGATTTGTTTCCGCTTTTATATATGGGGGAGATTAGTCCTTGGCACCAGATATCGGGAAAACAGCCTGAACGTAATATGATGTTGAATAATTTGAGTACCGCACCCTGCATCTCCATATTGCTGAACTTGAGCATTTCATTTTTGATGTTGTCTGGGCCACAGGCTTTCTTTAGGTGGAGAGATTTTGTTTTTGTGGCCAGTTCTTTCCATGTGATTGGGGAGTCTAGAGGGTTTTGGTTGTCTTTAATTGTTGCTTCTAATGTGTGGAGTTTTTCTGTGACCTGATGTTGACTTGGGTTTGTTTCGTTTATTGGGATGTCTTTGTAGAGGTTTTCAAAATGTGTTCTCCAGATGTCGCCATCTTGGATTGGTAATGCTTGCAATTGTGTTGTACTCAGGTTATTCCACATTTCCCTCTCTCTCTCTCTCCTTCTGTCTTTTTCCCTCTCCCTATCTCTCAGTCTTGCTCACTCTCTCCATGTCTCTCTCTCTCTCTTGCCTTCTGTCAGTTTCCCTCTCCCTATCTCTCAGTCTTGCTCAGTCTCTCCATGTCTCTCTCTCTCTCTCTCTCTCTCACAATTCACAATTCACAATTCAAATCGCTTTATTGGCATGATAAGTTACATCTTATGTTGCCAAAGCATCAAAATACATTTATGGTTTAGCACATAAACGCAGTTCTATTCATACAGTGTATAAACAGGTATATCCCTGAGTGTATAAATATACATTCGCATTGTTTATAAATGTTCTTTTCTTAGTTGACTGGTTGTCCCTCTGTTCATGGCAAGCTGTAACCTAGTGTGCCGGCAGTGTTACACAGCTTCTCTCCCCTCCCAGTAGGAATGGGAGTTTTTGGTTGTCATTCATATTTCTGAAATCAGGGCATATTTGTGAGAATTTTTGGTAGAAATTCTCCCTGATGCCCTGATATTTTCCACAGGCTGTGAGGAAGTGCATCTCTGTCTCCACTACTCCCTGACTGCAGTGAGAGCATATCCTGTCTTCTCTTGCTAGCCTGGTCTGCCTCTGTCTGCCTTTTTCGATCGCTAGGCTATGTTCGCTAAGTCTGTACCTTGTCAAGGTTTTTCTCAGTTTGTTATTCTTTACCATGGTCAGGTAATCAGCTATGTTGTATTGTCTGTTTAGGGCCAAGTAGCAATTGAGTTTGCTTTGGGTTTTTGTTGTTTCTGCCCAATATGTCAGATATGTTTCCTTTTGCTTAGCGACGATTGTGTTGGGTCGAATTCTTTGTGTTACCCTGTCACTGTCCTGGGGCTGGTTATTGTTGGTATTGTTAGTAGTTACTTCACTGAGTCTGAGGACTAGTTGACTGAGGGTTTTCTTCTTTATGGCCAGCTCTTGGCATTTCAGGGCATAGTAGTGATAGCATTGGGGATTGCTCATTTGTAGGTGATTCCAAAATTTGGTGGCTCTTTTTTGGATAGTGATTATTAATGGATATTGTCCTAGTTCCGCCCTGCATGCATTGCTTACTGTTTTCCTTTGAGTGTCTCCATGTCTCTCTCTCTCTCTCTCTCTCTCTCTCTCTCCTTCTGTCTGTTTCCCTCTCCCTATCTCTCAGTCTTGCTCACTCTCTCCATGTCTCTCTCTCTCTCTCTCTCTCTCTCCTTCTGTCTGTTTCCCTCTCCCTATCTCTCAGTCTTGCTCACTCTCTCCATGTCTCTCTCTATCTCTCCTTCTGTCTGTTTCCCTCTCCCTATCCCTCAGTCTTGCTCACTCTCTCCATGTCTCTCTCTCTCTCTCTCTCTCCTTCTGTCTGTTTCCCTCTCCCTATATCTCAGTCTTGCTCACTCTCTCCATGTCTCTCTCTCTCTCCTTCTGTCTGTTTTCCACTCCCTATCTCTCAGTCATGCTCACTCTCTCCATGTCTCTCTCTCTCTCAGTTCAGTTCAGTTCAGTTCAGTTCAAATGCTTTATTGGCATGAAAGTTTACAGAGAACCATATTGCCAAAGCTTACATTGCAAAAAGGTACAGTTTTCCAACATTCTGTAGGTGTCAATCGATTTGACATTTGTTGGGTATATACAATATTACTTTTAAACAATATTAATTTTAAACAGTCTTTCTACTTCATTTGGTACGTTCAATATTAATTTTAAACAGTCTTACTTTTAAACAGTCCTCAGGTTGTGACATGTTGTTACATATTTAGCCCCAAGGTATGGTCTGTCTCCTTCTCCTAGGACTAATCTCAATTTTGACAGATCATCCAATTCCTTGAAATCTGGGGTTGTTTGGCTTAGCTTGTTGAATAATATGTTTCTTGATGTGTTGAATTTTTTGCATTTTAGGAGGAAATGCATTTCTGTTTCAACCTCGCCAGCCAGACATTGATCGCATATTCTATTCTCTCTAGGCTGCCAGGATTTCTTGTATCTGCCTTTTTCAATTTCCAGTTGGTGGTCGCTTAGTCTGTACCTGGTGAGGGTCTGTCTCTGTTTTGTGTCTCTGATGGTCGTGAGGTAGTCTGCCAGTTTATATTCTCTTTTTAGGTCCCGGTAACATTCTAATCTGCTTTGGCTTTCGGTTATTTTGTTCCAATGTTCCAGGTAGGTTTCTTTGCATTTTTTAATGATTTGGTTCACTCGGATTGGTGTTTGGACGGCTGTGTTGGTCTGGGGCTGGTCAGGGTCCGGCTGAGTACTTAGTTTCAGTAGCAGCTGACTCAGGGGACTCTTTTCTGGGTTTAGCTCTTGGGTCTGAAAGGCTTTGAAATGAAGGGTGTCTGGGGAGCTAGATTTGAGGTGATTTAGGAAGTTTAGTGCTCGTTTTTGGATGTTTATTATCAGTGGGTATCTGCCTAGTTCGGCTCTGCATGCATTTGTTGGCGTTTTTCTTTGGGTGCGAAGGATGCTTCGGCAGAATTCTGCATGTAGGGCTTCTATTGTGTGTTTTTCCCATTTAGTGTAGCTTTGGTGATTTAGCGGGCCCCATACTTCACTACCGTACAGTGCAATGGGCAGGATTATGCTGTCAAAAATTTTGAGCCAGATTTTGATTGGGATTTGGATGTTGTAGAATTTTCTTTTTATTGCATATAGGGCTCTTCGGGCTTTTTCTTTTAGTGCATTCACTGCTATGCTGAAGCTCCCTGATACTGTAAGAGTTAGACCAAGGTAGGTGTAGCTCATAGTGTGTCCTATAGTGGTATCACTGAGGGTAAACTGGTATTTGTTTTCCTGACATCTGGGTCTTTTCTGAAAAATCATGATGTTGGTTTTCTTTAGATTTACTGTTAGAGCCCAATTTTGGCAGTATTTGTCGAGTAGGTCTAGTTGTTGCTGTAATCCCTGTTCTGTGGGAGACAGCAGAACCAGGTCGTCCGCATAGAACAGGGACTTCACTTCTCCATCCAGGAGACGGAGACCTGGTGACTCGCTTTGCTCCAGCATGTCTGCTAATTCATTTATGTATATGTTGAACAGGGTCGGGCTCAAATTGCAGCCCTGCCGGACGCCTCTTCTCTGGGTGAAGAAATCGGTGCGTTTGTCTCCAATTTTGACCCCGCATTTGTTTTTCAGATGCATTGATTTAATAAGGTCATAGACTTTGCCCCCTATTCCACACTGAAGAAGTTTATAATAGAGCCCTTCGTGCCATATAGAGTCAAAGGCTTTCTTGAAGTCGATGAAACAGGCGAATATTTTCCCATTTTTTGTTTGGTGTTTATGTTTTTCAATGAGGGTGTGAAGGGTATAGATATGGTCGGCGGTGCGGTGTTTTGGAAGAAAGCCTATTTGGTTTTTTCTGAGGATATTATGTTTGTTAAGAAAATCAAGTAATCTACTATTTAGAATACTGCAGAATAGCTTCCCTAGACAACTGTTGACACAGATGCCGCGGTAGTTATTTGGGTCTGATTTGTTTCCACTTTTATATATGGGGGAGATTAGTCCTTGGCACCAGATATCGGGAAAACAGCCTGAGCGTAATATGATGTTGAATAGTTTGAGTATCGCACCCTGCATCTCCATATTGCTGAACTTTAGCATTTCATTTTTGATGTTGTCTGGGCCACAGGCTTTCTTTAGGTGGAGAGATTTTGTTTTTGTGGCCAGTTCTTTCCATGTGATTGGGGAGTCTAGAGGGTTTTGGTTGTCTTTAATTGTTGCTTCTAATGTGTGGAGTTTTTCTGTGACCTGATGTTGACTTGTGTTTGTTTTGTTTTTTGGGATGTCTTTGTAGAGGTTTTCAAAATGTGTTCTCCAGATGTCGCCATCTTGGATTGGTAATGCTTGCAATTGTGTTGTACTCAGGTTATTCCACATTTCCCAAAATTGTTTTGGATTGGTGGAGTTTTCAATTTCTTCGAGTATTTTGTGGGTATAGTTTTGTGTTTTGTTCCTAATGGTGTGTTTATATCTTTTGAGGGTTTCGTTGTATCTAGTACGTAGGTCCGGGTTGTTTGGTTGCCGATGCTTTTGGTTTGATATTTTTCTCAGGTCTTTTCTGGCATTTTTGCATTCGTGGTCAAACCATTTCATATTTTTATTTTGTCTTTTGTGATGCTTCCTCTTCTGTTTCACGAGGTCGGCTTTTACAGCTGCCTCATGGAAGATCATATTTATATCCTCTATGGCCGTGTTTACACCATCTCTGGTGATCTCATATAGATTTTCTTTAAATTTTGAAATTTTACTTGTGAGATCAGGTGAATTTAGTGCTGTGATGAATTTATCTCCACTGTCTGGGGCCCATCTGTATGTCTGGTTTATTTTATGTAGCTTACTGTGTTCTTTTTTTGTGTCTGTAGTTTGGGCAGAAAGTTTAAGGTACACATTTATTTGGTTATGGTCTGAGAGGGGGGATTGCTGCCTGACAGTGAATGCGTTGATATCGCAGGGGTCCAGGTCAGTGATTGTATAGTCCACCACACTAGACCCAAGAGTTGAGGAGTATGTGAGTCTCCCTAGGGAGTCCCCTCTGAACCTACCATTAACTATGTACAGGCCTAAGGCTCGGCAGAGTTGCACTACCTCCCTACCGCTTTTATTTATTTCACGATCAAGGTTGTTCCGATTTGCGATGGCTGGTGTGACATCTAAAGGGGTCTGGCCAAACAAATGGTTGTTTCCCTGTGGGTCTATGAAGTCAGGTTCACAACCAGTCCTTGCATTTAGGTCCCCACATATTATCACCTTTCCTTGGGCCTGGAAATGGCTGATTTCCATGTGGAGAGTATCAAATAACTCCTCTTCGAAATATGGCGAATCTATTGGAGGTATGTAGATCGCACATAAGTAAACATCTTTTTTTGCTATTCCAATATTTTTATCTAGTTTTAGGCATACGTGTGATTTCCCCTGTTTTACCGGTGAGATGTGTTTGTCCAGTTCTCCCTTATACCACACCAATATTCCCCCGGAGGTTCTGCCCTTGCGTGTTTTAGTGTTCTTTACTGAGGGCACAATGATTTCATGGTACATTGGAGGACAGTGGGTCGGCATGTCCTTTTGGCACCATGTTTCTGTTAACACAATTATATCAATGTCTTTTATAGCTTTTAGGAATTCAGGGTCTGTACTCTTCATCCCAAAAGTTGAGGAGCGGAGGCCCTGGATATTCCAGCAGCTTATGTGGAAAGAACGCATTTATATAGTTCAATAAAACGAAATAAAATGGACCTATTTTGTGGGATGAGTGTGGAAACACTATTTTCTATAATGCTAAGTGATGATTTAGTATAAATTTCATGAGGCATGCACATATATCTATCTAATAATAGTAATAATACTGATAAGATAACAATAATGATAATGATAAATAACAATATTAATAATTTCTCCGGCTTTCTATCAGGCTGTTCAGCATCGTCATGATCTTTCTCAGTTCTTGGTCTACAGTCTGTGGTCTAGAGGGGGGTCTTGGGTCAGGTATAAAAGCACGGTTCTGTTGTCGGTTTTGTAAAGGGGGGTGGGGGACATTATCTCAGTCTTGCTCACTCTCTCCATGTCTCTCTCTCTCTCTCTCTCCTTCTGTCTTTTTCCCTCTCCCCATCTCTCAGTCTTGCTCACTCTCTCCATGTCTCTCTCTCTCTCTCTCTCCTTCTGTCTGTTTCCCACTCCCTATCTCTCAGGCTTGCTCACTCCATGTCTCTCTCTCTCTCTCTCTCTCTCCTTCTGTCTGTTTCCCTCTCCCTATCTCTCAGCCTTGCTCACTCTCTCCATGTCTCTCTCTCTCTCTCTCTCTCTCCTTCTGTCTGTTTCCCACTCCCTATCTCTCAGTCTCTCTCAGTCTCTCCATGTCTCTCTCTCTCTCTCTCTCCTTCTGTCTGTTTCCCTCTCCCTATCCTCAGTCTTGCTCACTGTCTCCATGTCTCTCTCTCTCTCTCTCTCTCTCCTTCTGTCTGTTTCCCACTCCCTATCTCTCAGTCTCTCTCAGTCTCTCCATGTCTCTCTCTCTCTCTCTCTCCTTCTGTCTGTTTCCCTCTCCCTATCTCTCAGTCTTGCTCACTCTTTCCATGTCTCTCTCTCTCTCTCTCTCTCTCTCCTTCTGTCTGTTTCCCACTCCCTATCTCTCAGTCTCTCTCAATCTCTCCATGTCTCTCTCTCTCTCTCTCTCTCCTTCTGTCTGTTTCCCTCTTTCTATCTCTCACTCTTGCTCACTCTCTCCATGTCACTCTCTCTCTCTCTCTCTCACCTTCTCTCTGTTTCCCTCTCCCTATCTCTCAGTCTTGCTCACTCTCTCCATGTCTCTCTCTCTATCTCTCTCTCACCTTCTGTCTGCTTCCCTCTCCCTATCTCTCAGTCTTGCTCACTCTCTCCATGTCTCTCTCTCTCTCTCTCTCTCTACTTCTGTCTGTTTCCCACTCCCTATCTCTCAGTCTTGATCACTCTCTCCATGTCTCTCTCTCTCTCTCTTGCCTTCTGTCTGTTTCCCTCTCCCTATCTCTCAGTCTTGCTCACTCTCTCCATGTCTCTCTCTCTCTCTCTCCTTCTGTCTGTTTCCCTCTCCCTATCTCTCAGTCTTGCTCACTCTCTCCATGTCTCTCTCTCTCTCTCTCTCTCTCTCCTTCTGTCTGTTTCCCACTCCCTATCTCTCAGTCTTGCTCACTCACTCCATGTCTCTCTCTCTCTCTCTCTCTCTCTCTCCTTCTGTCTGTTTCCCACTCCCTATCTCTCAGTCTTGCTCACTCTCTCCATGTCTCTCTCTCTCTCTCTCTTGCCTTCTGTCTGTTTCCCTCTCCCTATCTCTCAGTCTTGCTCACTCTCTCCATGTCTCACTCTCTCTCTCTCTCCTTCTGTCTGTTTCCCTCTCCCTATCTCTCAGTCTTGCTCACTCTCTCCATGTCTCTCTCTCTCTCTCTTTCTCTTGCCTTCTGTCTGTTTCCCTCTCCCTATCTCTCAGTCTTGCTCACTCTCTCCATGTCGCTTTCTCAATTCAATTCAATTCAATTTCAATTCAATTCAAATGCTTTATTGGCATGAAAGTTTACAGAGAACCATATTGCCAAAGCTTACATATCAAGAAAGGTACAGCTTTCCAACATTCTGTAGGTGTCAGTCGATTTGACATTTGTTGGGTACATACAATATTACTTTTAAACAATATTAATTTTAAACAGTCTTTGTATCTCATTGGGTACGTTCAATATTAATTTTAAACAGTCTTAATTTTTTAAACAGTCCTCAGGTTGTGACATGTTGTTACATATTTGGCCCCAAGGTATGGTCTGTCTCCTTCTCCCAGGACTAATCTTAATTTTGACAGTTCATCCAATTCCTTGAAATCTGGGGTTGTTTGGCTTAGCTTGTTGAATAATCTGTTTCTTGCTGTGTTGAATTTTTCGCATTTTAGGAGGAAATGCATTTCTGTTTCAACCTCGCCGGCCAGACATTGATCGCATATTCTATTCTCTCTAGGCTGCCAGGATTTCTTGTATCTGCCTTTTTCAATTTCCAGTTGGTGGTCGCTTTGTCTGTACTTGGTGAGGGTCTGTCTCTGTTTTGTGTCTCTGATGGTCGAGAGATAGTCTGCCAGTTTATATTCTCTTTTTAGGGCCCGGTAACATTCTACTCTGCTTTGGCTTTCGGTTATTTTGTTCCAATGTTCCAGGTAGGTTTCTTTGCATTGTTTGATGATTTGGTTCACTCGGATTGGTGTTTGGACGGCTGTGTTGGTCTGGGGCTGGTCAGGGTCCGGCTGGGTACTTAGTTTCAGTAGCAGCTGACTCAGGGGACTCTTTTCTGGGTTTAGCTCTTGGGTCTGAAAGGCTTTGAAATGAAGGGTGTCTGGGGAGCTAGATTTGAGGTGATTTAGGAAGTTTAGCGCTCGTTTTTGGATGTTTATTATCAGTGGGTATCTGCCTAGTTCGGCTCTGCATGCATTTGTTGGCGTTTTCCTTTGGATGCGAAGGATGCTTCGGCAGAATTCTGCATTTAGGGCTTCTATTGTGTGTTTTTCCCATTTAGTGTAGCTTTGGTGATTTAGTGGGCCCCATACTTCACTACGGTCAAGTGCAATGGGCAGGATTATGCTGTCAAATATTTTGAGCCAGATTTTGATTGGGATTTGGATGTTGTAGAATTTTCTTTTTACTGCATATAGGGCTCTTCGGGCCTTTTCTTTTAATGCATTCACTGCTATGCTGAAGCTCCCTGATGCTGTAATAGTTAGACCAAGGTAGGTGTAGCTCATAGTGTGTCCTATAGTGGTATCACTGAGAGTAAACTGGTATTTGTTTTCTTGACATCTGGGCCTTTTTTGAAAAATTATGATGTTGGTTTTCTTTAGATTTACTGTTAGAGCCCAATTTTGGCAGTATTTGTCGAGTAGGTCTAGTTGTTGCTGTAATCCCTGTTCTGTGGGAGACAGCAGAACCAGGCCGTCTGCATAGAACAGGGATTTCACTTCTCCATCTCGGAGACAGAGACCTGGTGACTTGCTTTGCTCCAGCATGTCTGCTAATTCATTTATGTATATGTTGAACAGGGTCGGGCTCAAATTGCAGCCCTGCCGGACGCCTCTTCTCTGGGTGAAGAAATCGGTGCGTTTGTCTCCAATTTTGAGCCCGCATTTATTTTTCAGATACATTGATTAAATAAGGTCATAGACTTTGCCCCCTCTTCCACACTGAAGAAGTTTATAATAGAGCCCTTCGTGCCATATAGAGTCAAATGTTTTCTTGAAGTCGATGAAACAAGCAAAAATTTTCCCGTTTTTTGTTTGGTGTATATGTTTTTCAATGAGAGTGTGAAGGGTATACATATGGTCGGTGGTGCGGTGTTTTGGAAGAAAGCCTATTTGGTTTTTTCTGAGGATATTATGTTTGTTAAGAAAATCAAGTAGTCTACTATTTAGAATACTGCAGAATAATTTCCCTAAACAACTGTTGACACAAATGCCGCGGTAGTTATTTGGGTCTGATTTGTTTCCACTTTTATATATGGGAGAGATTAGTCCTTGGCACCAGATGTCGGGAAAACAGCCTGAACGTAATATGATGTTGAATAACTTGAGTACCGCATCCTGCATCTCCATGTTGCTGAACTTGAGCATTTCATTTTTGATGTTGTCTGGGCCACAGGCTTTCTTTAGGTGGAGAGATTTTGTTTTTGTGGCCAGTTCTTTCCATGTGATTGGGGAGTCTAGAGGGTTTTGGTTGTCTTTAATTGTTGCTTCTAATGTGTGGAGTTTTTCTGTGACCTGATGTTGACTTGGGTTTGTTTCGTTTATTGGGATGTCTTTGTAGAGGTTTTCAAAATGTGTTCTCCAGATGTCGCCATCTTGGATTGGCAATGCTTGCAATTGTGTTGTACTCAGGTTATTCCACATTTCCCAGAATTGTTTTGGATTGGTGGAGTTTTCAATTTCTTCGAGTATTTTGTGGGTATAGTTTTGTGTTTTTTTCCTAATTGTGTGTTTATATCTTTTGAGGGTTTCATTGTATCTAGTACGTAGGTCCGGATTGTTTGGTTGGCGATGCTTTTGGTTTGATATTTTTCTCAGGTCGTTTCTGGCATTTTTGCATTCGTGGTCAAACCATTTCTCATTTTTATTTTGTCTTTTGTGACGCTTCCTCTTCTGTTTCACAAGGTCGGCTTTTACAGCTGCCTCATGGAAGATCATATTTATATCCCCTATGGCCATGTTTACACCATCTCTGGTGATCTTGTATGGGTTTTCTTTAAAGTTTGCAAGTTTACTTCTGAGATCAGGTGAATTTAGTGCTGTGATGAATTTTTCTCCACTGTCTGGGGCCCATCTGTATGTCTGGTTTACTTTATGGAGCTTACTGGGTTCCTTTTTTGTGTCTGTAGTTTGGGCAGAAAGTTTAAGGTACATATTTATTTGGTTATGGTCTGAGAGGGGGGATTGCTGCCTGACAGTGAATGAGCTGATATCGCAGGGGTCCAGGTCAGTGATTGTATAGTCCACCACACTAGACCCAAGAGTTGAGGAATATATGAGTCTCCCTAAGGAGTCCCCTTTGAACCTACCGTTAACTATGTACAGGCCTAAGGCTCGGCAGAGTTGCACTACCTGCCTACCGCTTTTATTTATTTCACAATCAAGGTTGTTCCGATTTGCGATGGCTGGTGTGACATCTAAAGGGGTCTGGCCAAAGACATATTTGTTTCCCTGTGGGTCTATGAAGTCAGGTTCACAACCGATCCTTGCATTTAGGTCCCCACATAGTATCACCTTTCCTTGGGCCTGGAAATGGCTGATTTCCATGTGGAGAGTATCAAATAACTCCTCTTCGAAATATGGCGATTCTATTGGGGGTATGTAGATCGCACATAAGTAAACATCGTTTTTTGCTATTCCTATATTTTTATCTAGTTTTAGCCATACGTGTGATTTTCCCTGTTTTACCGGTGAGATGTGTTTGTCCAGTTCTCCCTTATACCACACCAATATTCCCCCGGAGGTTCTGCCCTTGCGTGTCTTAGTGTTCTTTACTGAGGGCACAATGATTTCCTGGTACATTGGAGGACAGTGGGTCGGCACGTCCTTTTGGCACCATGTTTCTGTTAACACAATTATATCAATGTCTTTTATAGCTTTTAGGAATTCAGGGTCTGTACTCTTCATCCCAAAAGTTGAGGAGCGGAGACCTTGGATAATCCAGCAGCTTATGTGGAAAGAACGCATTTATATAGTTCAAAAAAAATGAAATAAAATGGACCTATCTTGTGGGATGAGTGTGGAAACACTATTTCCTATAATGCTTAGTGACGATTTAGTATAAATTTCATGAGGCATGCACATATATCTATCTAATAATAGTACTGGTAATGATAAATTAACAATAATGATAATGATAAATTAATAACATTGATAATTTAGTGCATTCCTCTTTGGCTTTCTATCAGGGTGCTCATCATCGTCATGATCTTTTCCAGTTCTTGGTCTAAAGTCTGTGGTCTAGAGGGGGGTCTGGCGTCAGGTACAAAAGCACGGTTCTGTTGTTGGTTTTGTATAGGGGGGTGGGGTGCATTGGTGGTCCTGTTTGGGTTAGGGCTCCCAATGGTAGAGGGGGTGGGACGGCTGCGTCTTTTGGCAGTGTTTATGAGGTTTTTTGCGAAGACCCACATCCGCTGTTTGAGTAGATGTATTTCGTCATAGAGGTCCCTTGTGTTGATGTTTGGATGATGGGCTAGGTAGACGTTGGGGAAGACAGAACATCTCTTGTCGATTTCCCTGTTGGCGTTGTGGATTATATGGGCTGGGGTGTCCTTTCTGGGCAGTAGTGTGGAGATCACGATCTGTGTCTCGGGGAATTCCCTGCTGGCCTTTTCCGCCATCTTGCTCATTGCCCCAGCAGTGTGTCCCCGTAGTGTGCGTAGGTCGTTCGTGCCTGTGTGGATCACAATCCATTTGGGGCTTCCAAGGGATTCTTTGTTCAGGATCTTCATTGCTTGGTCTGTGTTGCTGCACCATTTTTTCAGGACATGATGGCCTGGGAACAGCCTCTGGGGGTCCAGAAACTTTCCGTTGGAGTCGGTCAGCAGGACTGCCTGAGGGGCTGGTTTTTCAGACTGTGTAACAGTAGTCTTGGCAAGACTCGACTGATGGCTGGTTGTTGACTGGGTTTCTGGGATATGTTGTGTGGCAGGAGCAGGGTTTGTGGCTTTCGGTGTGTCCTCGTTTGGGGGGGTATCTGATGGTTTTTGTGTTCCTGTGTGTGAGGACTGGGTAGCCGTAGTCTTGGCATGGCTCGACTGAGGGCTGGTTGTTGGCTGGGTTTCTGGGATAGGCTGTGTGGCAAGAGCGGGGTTTGGGGCTTTTGATGTGTTCTCGTGTGGGGTTGCATCCGACGGGTTCTGTGTCCTTGTGTGTGTTGTTTTTGTGTCATCAGGTTTTTGGACCTTAGGAGTTTTGTGTTGCCTGCTGAGCCTTTCTACGGCCTCCATAGTTTTGTTTAGCTGAGTATGGAGTTCTTTCATCTCATTTCTTTGTTCCTCTACGGTCTTTCTCAGCTTGTGGATGGTGGACTCGTTTTCCGTTTTCAGCTGTTTGAGTTCCTCCTTCAAATTCTTGGCCTGTGTTTCTCTGTATTCGTTGAAATCGAGTTCTAGTTTGGACAGATTCTCCTTCAGCATTGTGTTTGCGTTGAGAGGTGTGGGGGGGGGTGGAGATGGGCAGGGAGGTGATTGCCTCTGCTCTCTCTCTCTCTCCTTCTGTCTGTTTCCCTCTCCCTATCTCTCAGTCTTGCTCACTCTCTCCATGTCTCTCTCAGTTCAGTTCAGTTCAGTTCAAATGCTTTATTGGCATGAAAGTTTACAGAGAACCATATTGCCAAAGCTTACATAGCAAAAAGGTACAGTTTTCCAACATTCTGTAGGTGTCAATCGATTTGACATTTGTTGGGTACATACAATATTACTTTTAAACAATATTAATTTTAAACAGTCTTTCTACTTCATTTGGTACGTTCAATATTAATTTTAAACAGTCTTACTTTTAAACAGTCCTCAGGTTGTGACATGTTGTTACATATTTAGCCCCAAGGTAAGGTCTGTCTCCTTCTCCTAGGACTAATCTCAATTTTGACAGATCATCCAATTCCTTGAAATCTGGGGTTGTTTGGCTTAGCTTGTTGAATAATATGTTTCTTGATGTGTTGAATTTTTTGCATTTTAGGAGGAAATGCATTTCTGTTTCAACCTCGCCAGCCAGACATTGATCGCATGTTCTATTCTCTCTAGGCTCTCTCTCTCTCTCTCTCCTTCTGTCTGTTTCCCTCTCCCTATCTCTCAGTCTTGCTCACTCTCTCCATGTCTCTCTCTCTCTCTCTCTCTCCTTCTGTCTGTTTCCCTCTCCCTATATCTCAGTCTTGCTCACTCACTCAATTCAATTCAATTCAATTCAAATGCTTTATTGGCATGAAAGTTTACAGGGAACCATGTTGCCAAAGCTTACATAACAAAAAGTACAGGTTTCCAACATTCTGTAGGTGTCAAACGTTTTTGACCCTCGTTGGGTCCAGACAGCATTAATTTGAACAGTCGTTGACCCTCGTTGGGTGCATTCAGTATTAATTTAAAACAGTCGTTGGGTACATTCGGTGTGTCTGTCTCTCTGTCTCTCTCTCTCTCTGTTTCTTTCTGTCTCACTCTCTCTCTCGCTCTGTCTCTCTCTCTCGCTCGCGCTCTGTCTCTCTCTCTCTGTCTCTCTCTCTCTGTCTCTCTGTCTCTCTCTGTCTCTCTCTCTCTGTCTCTCTGCCTCTCTCTGTCTGTTTCTCTCTCTCTCTGTCTCTCAATTCAATTCAATTCAATTCAAATGCTTTATTGGCATGAAAGTTTACAGAGAACCATATTGCCAAAGCTTACATAGCAAAAAGGTACAGTTTTCCAACATTCTGTAGGTGTCAATCGATTTGACATTTGTTGGGTACATACAATATTACTTTTAAACAATATGAATTTTAAACAGTCTTTGTACTTCATTTGGTACGTTCAATATTAATTTTAAACAGTCTTAATTTTAAACAGTCCTCAGGTTGTGACACTCCATGTCTCCCTCTCTCTCTCTCTCCTTCTGTCTGTTTCCCACTCCCTATCTCTCAGTCTTGCTCACTCTCTCCATGTCTCTCTCTCTCTCTCTCTCTCCTTCTGTCTTTTTCCCTCTCCCTATCTCTCAGTCTTGCTCACTCTCTCCATGTCTCTCTCTCTCTCTCTGTCTCTCCTTCTGTCTGTTTCCCACTCCCTATCTCTCAGTCTTGCTCACTCTCTCCATGTCTCTCTCCCTCTCTCTCTCTCTCTTGCCTTCTGTCTGTTTCCCTCTCCCTATCTCTCAGGCTTGCTCACTCTCTCCATGTCTCTCTCTCCTTCTGTCTGTGTCCCACTCCCTATCTCTCAGTCTCTCTCAGTCTCTCCATGTCTCTCTCTCTCTCTCTTTCCTTCTGTCTGTTTCCCTCTCCCTATCTCTCAGTCTTGCTCACTCTTTCCATGTCTCTCTCTCTCTCTCTCTCTCTCCTTCTGTCTGTTTCCCTCTCCCTATCTCTCAGTCTTGCTCACTCCCTCCATGTCTCTCTCTCTCTCCCTCTCTCTCTTTCTGTCTGTTTCCCACTCCCTATCTCTCAGTCTCGCTCAGTCTCTCCATGTCTCTCTCTCTCTCTCTCTCCTTCTGTCTGTTTCCCTCTCCCTATCTCTCAGTCTTGCTCACTCTTTCCATGTCTCTCTCTCTCTCTCTCTCCTTCTGTCTGTTTCCCACTCCCTATCTCTCACTCTTGCTCACTCTCTCCATGTCTCTCTCTCTCTCTCCTTCTGTCTGTATCCCTCTCCCTATCTCTCAGTCTTGCTCACTCTCTCCATGTCTCTCTCTCTCTCTTGCCATCTGTCTGTTTCCTTCTCCCTATCTCTCAGACTTGCTCACTCTCTCCATGTCTCTCTCTCTCTCTCTCTCCTTCTGTCTGTTTCCCTCTCCCTATCTCACAGTCTTGCTCACTCTCTCCATGTCTCTCTCTCCCTCTCTCTCTCACCTTCTGTCTTTTTCCCTCTCCCTATCTCTCAGTCTTGCTCACTCTCTCCATGTCTCTCTCTCTCTCTCTTGCCTTCTGTCTGTTTCCCTCTCCCTATCTCTCAGTCTTGCTCACTCTCTCGATGTCTCTCTCTCTCTCTCTGTCCTTCTGTCTGTTTCCCTCTCCCTAACTCTCAGTCTTGCTGACTCACTCCATGTCTCTCTCTCTCGCTCTCTCTCTCACATTCTGTCTGTTTCCCTCTCTCTATCTCTCACTCTTGCTCACTCTCTCCATGTCTCTCTCTCACTCTCTCTGACCTTCTGTCTGTTTCCCTCTCCCTATCTCTCAGTCTTGCTCATTCTCTCCATGTGTCTCTCTCTCTCTCTCTCGCCTTCTGTCTGTTTCCCTCTCCCTATCTCTCAGTCTTGCTCACTCTCTCCATGTCTCTCTCTCTCCCTCTCCCTCTCCTTCTGTCTGTTTCCCTCTCTCTATCTCTCATTCTTGCTCACTCTCTCCATGTCTCTCTCTCTCTCTCTCTCTCCTTCTGTCTGTTTCCCTCTCCCTATCCCTCAGTCTTGCTCACTCTCTCCATGTCTCTCTCTCTCTCCTTCTGTCTGTTTCCCACTCCCTATCTCTCAGTCTTGGTCACTCTCTCCATGTCTCTCTCTCTCTCTCTCTCTTGCCTTTTAGTCTGTTTCCCACTCCCTATCTCTCACTCTTGCTCACTCTCTCCATGTGTCTCTCTCTCTCTCGCCTTCTGTCTGTTTCCCTCTCCCTATCTCTCAGTCTTGCTCACTCTCTCCATGTCTCTCTCTCTCCCTCTCCCTCTCCTTCTGTCTGTTTCCCTCTCCCTATCTCTCATTCTTGCTCACTCTCTCCATGTCTCTCTCTCTCTCTCTCTCCTTCTGTCTGTTTCCCTCTCCCTATCCCTCAGTCTTGCTCACTCTCTCCATGTCTCTCTCAGTCTCTCTCTCTCCTTCTGTCTGTTTCCCACTCCCTATCTCTCAGTCTTGGTCACTCTCTCCATGTCTCTCTCTCTCTCTCTCTCTCGCCTTTTAGTCTGTTTCCCTCTCCCTATCTCTCAGTCTTGCTCACTCTCTCCATGTCTCTCTCTCTTTCACTCTCCTTCTGTCTGTTTCCCTCTCCCTATCTCTCAGTCTTGCTCACTCTCTCCCTGTCTCTCTCTCTCTATCTCTCTCTCCTTCTGTCTGTTTCCCTCTCCCTATCTCTCAGTCTTGCTCACTCTCTACATGTATCTCTCTCTCTCTCTCTCTCACCTTCTGTCTGTTTCCCTCTCCCTATCTCTCAGTCTTGCTCACTCTCTCCATGTCTCTCTCTCTCTCTCTTGCCTTCTGTCTGTTTCCCTCTCCCTATCTCTCAGTCTTGCTCACTCTCTCGATGTCTCTCTCTCTCTCTCTCTCTCCTTCTGTCTGTTTCCCTCTCCCTATCTCTCAGTCTTGCTGACTCACTCCATGTCTCTCTCTCTCGCTCTCTCTCTCACCTTCTGTCTGTTTCCCTCTCTCTATCTCTCACGCTTGCTCACTCTCTCCATGTCTCTCTCTCTCTCTCTCACCTTCCGTCTGTTTCCCTCTCCCTATCTCTCAGTCTTGCTCATTCTCTCCATGTCTCTCTCTCTCTCTCTCTCGCCTTCTGTCTGTTTCCCTCTCCCTATCTCTCAGTCTTGCTCACTCTCTCCATGTCTCTCTTGCCAGGGTCAAGGATGTCACTGAGCGGCTGCAGGGCATTCTGGAGGGGGAGGGAGAACAGCCAGTGGTCGTGGTCCAAATTGGTACCAACGACATAGGTAAAAAGAGGGATGAGGTCCTGCAGCAAGAATTTAGGGAGCTAGGTGAAGGATTAAGGAGCAGGACCTCAAAGGTTGTAATCTCTGGATTACTCCCGGTGCCACGTGCTAGTAAGTATAGGAATAGGAAGATAGAACAGATGAATGCGTGGCTAAAGGGATGGTGCAGGGGGGAGGGCTTTAGTTTCCTGGATCACTGGGTCTGCTTCTGGGAAAGGTGGGACTTGTACAAGTCGGACGGTTTACACCTGAACCAGGGGGGAACCAATATCCTTGCGGGGAGGTTTGCTAGCACTGCTGTGGAGGGTTTAAACTAACTTGGCAGGGGGTTGGGGCACAGAGTGGAGCTATAGTAGGGGGTGATTTACGGCCAAATACAGAGCGAAAAACAAGTCAGCTGGGAAGGCAGAGCAAATATGTGAAGGCAAAAGAGAATATGGCAGGGCTGGAAGGCATTTATTTTAATGCAAGGAGTCTTGCAAATAAGGTGGATGAACTGAAGTTGTTGTTGAACACATGGGAGTACGATATTGTTGCTATCACGGAGACATGGTTGAAGGAGGGTCAGGACTGGCAGCTCAATATTCCGGGGTATAGAATCTTCAGGCGAGACAGAGGGGGGTGTAAAAGGGGAGGGGGTGTTGCAATATTAATTAAGGAGTCAATTACTGCTGTAAGGAGGGATGATATATTAGCGGGTTCCTCTAATGAGGCCATTTGGGTAGAACTTAAAAACAAAAAGGGGGCAAGCACTTTGCTGGGAGTGTACTATAGGCCCCCAAACAGTCAGGGGGAGATAGAGGAACAGATATGTAGGCAAATCTCAGAGAAGTGCGAAAATAATAGGGTAATAATAGTGGGGGATTTCAACTTCCCCAATATAAATTGGGACAGTCAGAGTGTGAAAGGCTTAGAGGGTGCAGAATTCTTAAAGTGCATCCAGGAGAGCTTTTTGAGCCAACATGTAGAAAGTCCTACAAGAGAGGGGGCGGTACTGGACCTAATTCTGGGGAATGTAGCCAGGCAAGTGGTGGAAGTGTCAGTAGGAGAGCATTTTGGCGACAGTGACCATAATTCGGTGAGATTTAAGGTGGTCATGGAAAAAGAAAAAGACGGCCCGGAAATAAGGGTTCTAAATTGGGGGAAGGCCGATTTTAATATGATAAGGCAGGATCTGGCCAAAGTGGACTGGGAGCAGCTGCTTACAGGAAAATCCACATCAAAACAGTGGGAGACTTTCAGAAGGGAAATAGAGAGAGTACAACGCCAACATGTTCCTGTAAAGTTCAAGGGTGGGACCAACAAGCAAAGGGAACCTTGGATGACAAGGGATATACAAAAATGCATTAGAAATAAGAGGGGGGCTTTTGGCAGTTACAAAAGACTAAAGACAGAAGAAGCCCTAGAGGAGTATAAAAAGTGCAGGGGCATGTTAAAAAAGAAATTAGGAGGGCGAGGAGGGGCCATGAAATAACACTGGCGAGCAAAATAAAGGAAAATCCTAAGATGTTTTATAAGTATATTAAGGGCAAGAGGATAACCAGGGAAAGGGTAGGGCCCATTAGGGACCAAAGTGGCAATCTGTGTGTAGAGCCAGAGGATGTAGGCGGGGTTTTAAATGAATTTTTTGCATCTGTGTTCACTATGGAGAAAGACGATGCAGACATAGAAATCGGGCAAGGGGACTGTGACATACTTGAACATATTAGCATCGAGAGGGAGGAGGTGCTAGCGGTTTTAGCGGGCCAAAAAGTGGATAAATCCCCAGGCCCGGACGAGATGTATCCCAGGCTGCTGTGGGAGGCAAGGGAGGAGATTGCAGGGGCTCTGACACTAATTTTCAGAACCTCTCTGGCCACAGGGGATGTACCAGAGGACTGGAGAACAGCTAACGAAGTACCATTATTCAAGAAGGGTAGCAGGGATAAACCAGGGAATTACAGGCCAGTGAGTCTAACATCTGTGGTGGGGAAATTATTGGAAAAAATTCTGAGGGACAAAATTAATCTCCACTTGGAGAGGCAAGGATTAATCGGGGATAGTCAGCATGGCTTTGTGAAGGGTAAATCATGTCTAACAAATCTGATCGAATTTTTCGAGGGGGTGACTAGTGGGGTGGATGAGGGAAATGCTGTGGATGTGGTGTACATGGACTTCAGTAAAGCTTTTGACAAAGTCCCGCATAGGAGACTGGTCAAGAAGGTAAGAGCCCATGGGATCCAGGGTGCCTTGGCGCGTTGGATCCTAAACTGGCTGAGTGGCAGGAGGCAGAGGGTGATGGTCGAAGGTTGCTTTTGTGACTGGAAGCCTGTGTCCAGTGGGGTACCTCAGGGATCGGTGCTGGGTCCCTTATTGTTTGTGATCTACATAAATGATTTGGATGAAAATGTAAAAGGTATGATCAGTAAGTTCGCAGATGACACGAAAATTGGTGGGGTGGTAAATTGCGAGGAGGAAAGCCTCCGGCTACAGGACGATATAAACGGGTTGGTCAGATGGGCGGAAAAGTGGCAAATGGAATTTAACCCTGAAAAGTGCGAGGTGATGCATTTTGGACGGACAAATAAGGCAAGGGAATACACAATGAGTGGTAGGACCCTAGGAAGTACAGAGGGTCAGAGGGACCTTGGTGTACATGTACATAGATCCCTGAAGGCAGCGGAGCAGGTAGATAAGGTGGTTAAAAAGGCATATGGGATACTTGCCTTCATTAGCCGAGGCATAGAATATAAGAGCAGGGAGGTTATGATGGAGCTGTACAAAACGCTGGTGAGGCCACAGCTGGAGTACTGTGTGCAGTTCTGGTCGCCTCACTATAGGAAGGATGTGATTGCTTTGGAGAGGGTGCAGAGAAGATTCACCAGGATGTTACCTGGGATGGATCGCCTCAGCTATGAAGAGAGGCTGGACAGGCTGGAGTTGTTTTCCTTGGAGCAGAGAAGGCTGAGGGGGGACCTGATTGAGGTGTACAAAATAATGAGGGGCATAGATAGGGTAGATAAAGAGGAACTTTTCCCCTTAGTGGGGGGGTCAATAACAAGGGGGCATAGATTCAGGGAAGGGGCAGGAGATTTAGAGGGGATTTGAGGAGGAACTTTTTCACCCAGAGGCTGGTTGGAATGTGGAACTCAATGCCTGAAAGGGTGGTGGAGGCAGGAACCCTCACAACATTCAAGAAGCATTTGGATGAGCACTTGAAATGCCATTGCATACAAGGCTATGGACCAAATGCTGGAAAATGGGATTAGACTGGACAGGGATGGATGGGCGGCGCAGACACGATGGGCCGAAGGGCCTCTTTCTGTGCTGTAAAACTCTATGACTCTATGACTCTATGACTCTCTCCCTCTCCCTCTCCTTCTGTCTGTTTCCCTCTCTCTATCTCTCACTCTTGCTCACTCTCTCCATGTCTCTCAATTCAATTCAATTCAATTCAATTCAATTCAATTCAATTCAAATGCTTTATTGGCATGAAAGTTTACAGAGAACCATATGGCCAAAGCTTACATAGCAAAAAGTTACAGTTTTCCAACATTATGTAGGTGTCAATCGATTTGACATTTGTTCGGTACATACAATATTACTTTTAACCAAAATTAATTTTAAACAGCCTTTGTACTTCATTTGGTACGTTCAATATTAATTTTAAACAGTCTTAATTTTAAACAGTCCTCAGGTTGTGACATGTTGTTACGTATTTGGCCCCAAGGTATGGTCTGCCTCCTTCTCCTAGGACTAATCTCAATTTTGACAGGTCATCCAATTCCTTGAAATCTGGGGTTGTTTGGCTTAGCTTGTTGAATAATATGTTTCTTGATGTGTTGAATTTTTCGCATTTTAGGAGGAAATGCATCTCTGTTTCAACCTCGCCGGCCAGACATTGATCGCATATTCTATTCTCTCTAGGCTGCCAGGATTTCTTGTATCTGCCTTTTTCAATTTCCAGTTGGTGGTCGCTTAGTCTGTACCTGGTGAGGGTCTGTCTCTGTTTTGTGTCTCTGATGGTCGTGAGGTAGTCTGCCAGTTTATATTCTCTTTTTAGGGCCCGGTAACATTCTAATCTGCTTTGGCTTTCGGTTATTTTGTTCCAATGTTTCAGGTAGGTTTCTTTGCATTTTTTAATGATTTGGTTCACTCGGATTGGTGTTTGGACGGCTGTGTTGGTCTGGGGCTGGTCAGGGTCCGGCTGAGTACTTAGTTTCAGTAGCAGCTGACTCAGGGGACTCTTTTCTGGGTTTAGCTCTTGGGTCTGAAAGGCTTTGAAATGAAGGGTATCTGGGGAGCTAGATTTGAGGTGATTTAGGAAATTTAGTGCTCGTTTTTGGATGTTTATTATCAGTGGGTATCTGCCTAGTTCGGCTCTGCATGCATTTGTTGGCGTTTTTCTTTGGGTGCGAAGGATGCTTCGGCAGAATTCTGCATGTAGGGCTTCTATTGTGTGTTTTTCCCATTTAGTGTAGCTTTGGTGATTTAGCGGGCCCCATACTTCACTACCGTACAGTGCAATGGGCAGGATTATGCTGTCAAATATTTTGAGCCAGATTTTGATTGGGATTTGGATGTTGTAGAATTTTCTTTTTATTGCATATAGGGCTCTTCGGGCTTTTTCTTTTAGTGCATTCACTGCTATGCTGAAGCTCCCTGATGCTGTAATAGTTAGACCAAGGTAGGTGTAGCTCATAGTGTGTCCTATAGTGGTATCACTGAGGGTAAACTGGTATTTGTTTTCCTGACATCTGGGCCTTTTTTGAAAAATCATGATGTTGGTTTTCTTTAGATTTACTGTTAGAGCCCAATTTTGGCAGTATTTGTCGAGTAGTTCTAGTTGTTGCTGTAATCCCTGTTCTGTGGGAGACAGCAGAACCAGGTCGTCCGCATAGAACAGGGATTTCACTTCTCCACCCAGGAGACGGAGACCTGGTGACTCGCTTTGCTCCAGCATGTCTGCTAATTCATTTATGTATATGTTGATCAGGGTCGGGCTCAAATTGCAGCCCTGCCGGATGCCTCTTCTCTGTGTGAAGAAATCGGTGCATTTGTCTCCAATTTTGACCCCGCATTTGTTTTTCAGATACATTGATTTAATAAGGTCATAGACTTTGCCCCCTATTCCACACTGAAGAAGTTTATAATAGAGCCCTTCGTGCCATATAGAGTCAAAGGCTTTTTTGAAGTCGATGAAACAGGCGAATATTTTCCCATTTTTTGTTTGGTGTATATGTTTTTCAATGAGGGTGTGAAGGGTATAGATATGGTCGGCGGTGCGGTGTTTTGGAAGAAAGCCTATTTGGTTTTTTCTGAGGATATTATGTTTGTTAAGAAAATCAAGTAATCTACCATTTAGAATACTGCAGAATAACTTCCCTAGACAACTGTTGACACAGATGCCGCGGTAGTTATTTGGGTCTGATTTGTTTCCACTTTTATATATGGGGGAGATTAGTCCTTGGCACCAGATATCGGGAAAACAGCCTGAACGTAATATGATGTTGAATAATTTGAGTACCGCACCCTGCATCTCCATATTGCTGAACTTGAGCATTTCATTTTTGATGTTGTCTGGGCCACAGGCTTTCTTTAGGTGGAGAGATTTTGTTTTTGTGGCCAGTTCTTTCCATGTGATTGGGGAGTCTAGAGGGTTTTGGTTGTCTTTAATTGTTGCTTCTAATGTGTGGAATTTTTCTGTGACCTGATGTTGACTTGGGTTTGTTTCGTTTATTGGGATGTCTTTGTAGAGGTTTTCAAAATGTGTTCTCCAGATGTCGCCATCTTGGATTGGTAATGCTTGCAATTGTGTTGTACTCAGGTTATTCCACATTTCCCAGAATTGTTTTGGATTGGTGGAGTTTTCAATTTCTTCGAGTATTTTGTGGGTATAGTTTTGTGTTTTGTTCCTAATGGTGTGTTTATATCTTTTGAGGGTTTCATTGTATCTAGTACGTAGGTCCGGATTGTTTGGTTGGCGATGCTTTTGGTTTGATATTTTTCTCAGGTCTTTTCTGGCATTTTTGCATTCGTGGTCAAACCATTTCTTATTTTTATTTTGTCTTTTGTGACGCTTCCTCTTCTGTTTCACAAGGTCGGCTTTTACAGAGCCTCATGGAAGATCATATTTATATCCTCTATGGCCATGTTTACACCATCTCTGGTGATCTCGTATGGGTTTTCTTTAAATTTTGATATTTTACTTGTGAGATCAGGTGACTTTAGTGCTGTGATGAATTTTTCTCCACTGTCTGGGGCCCATCTGTATGTCTGGTTTATTTTATGGAGCTTACTGGGTTCCTTTTTTGTGTCTGTAGTTTGGGCAGAAAGTTTAAGGTACATATTTATTTGGTTATGGTCTGAGAGGGGGGATTGCTGCCTGACAGTGAATGAGTTGATATCGCAGGTGTCCAGGTCAGTGATTGTATAGTCCACCACACTAGACCCAAGAGTTGAGGATTATGTGAGTCTCCCTAGGGAGTCCCCTCTGAACCTACCATTAACTATGTACAGGCCTAAGACTCGGCAGAGTTGCACTACCTTCCTACCGCTTTTATTTATTTCACGATCAAGGTTGTTCCGATTTGCGATGGCTGGTGTGACATCTAAAGGGTTCTGGCCAAACACATGGTTGTTTCGCTGTGGGTCTATGAAGTCAGGTTCACAACCGCTCCTTGCATTTAGGTCCCCACATATTATCACCTTTCCTTGGGCCTGGAAATGGCTGATTTCCATGTGGAGAGTATCAAATAACTCCTCTTCGAAATATGGCGATTCTATTGGAGGCATGTAGATCGCACATAAGTAAACATCTTTTTTTGCTATTCCTATATTTTTATCTAGTTTTAGCCATACGTGTGATTTTCCCTGTTTTACCGGGGAGATGTGTTTGTCCAGTTCTCCCTTATACCACACCAATATTCCCCCGGAGGTTCTGCCCTTGCGTGTTTTAGTGTTCTTTACTGAGGGCACAATGATTTCATGGTACATTGGAGGACATTGGGTCGGCACGTCTTTTTGGCACCATGTTTCTGTTAACACAATTATATCAATGTCTTTTATAGCTTTTAGGAATTCAGGGTCTGTACTCTTCATCCCAAAAGTTGAGGAGCGGAGGCCCTGGATATTCCAGCAGCTTATGTGGAAAGAACGCATTTATATAGTTCAAAAAAACGAAAGAAAATGGACCTATTTTGTGGGATGAGTGTGGAAACACTATTTTCTATAATGCTAAATGATGATTTAGTATAAATTTCATGAGGCATGCACATATATCTATCTAATAATAGTAATAATACTAATAAGATAACAATAATGATAATGATAAATAACAATATTAATAATTTCTCCGGCTTTCTATCAGGCTGTTCAGCATCATCATGATCTTTCTCAGTTCTTGGTCTACAGTCTGTGGTCTAGAGGGGGGTCTTGGGTCAGGTATAAAAGCACGGTTCTGTTGTTGGTTTTGTATAGGGGGGTGGGGGACATTGGTGGTCCTGTTTGGGCTCCCAATGGTAGAGGGGGTGGGAGGGCTGCGTCTTTTGGCAGTGTTTATGAGGTTTCTTGCGAAGACCCACATCAGCTGTTTGAGTAGATGTATTTCGTCATAGAGGTCCCTTGTGTTGATGTTTGGATGATGGGCCAGGGAGACGTTGGGGAGGACAGAACATCTCGTGTCGATCTCCCTGTTGGTGTTGTGGATTATATAGGCTGGGGTGTCCTTTCTGGGCAGTAGTGTGGAGATCACGATCCGCGCCTCGGGGAATTCCCTGCTGGCCTTTTCCGCCATCCTGCTCACCGCCCTAGCAGTGCCTTCCTGTAGGTTGCGTAGGTCGTTCGTGCCTGTGTGGATCACAATCCATTTGGGGCTTCCAAGGGATTCTTTGTTCAGGATCTTCATTGCATGGTCTGTGTTGCTGCACCATTTTTTCAGGACTTGATGGTCTGGGAACAGCCTCTGGGGGTCCAGAAACTTTCCGTTGGAGTCGGTCAGCAGGACCACCTGAGGGGCTGGTTTTTCAGACTGGGTAACAGTAGTCTGGGTAGGACTCATCTGGTGGCTGGTTGTTTGCTGGGTTTCTGGGATATGTTGTGTGGCAGGAGCGGGGATTGGGGCTTTCGGTGTGTCCTCGTTTGGGGGGGTATCTGTCGGTTTTTGTGTTCCTGTGTGTGAGGACTGGGTAGTAGTAGTCTGGGCATGACTCGACTGAGGGCTGGTTGGAGCGGGGTTTGTGGCTTTCGGTGTGTCTTCGTGTGGGGTGGCATCCGACGGGTTCTGTGTCCTTGAGTGTGTTGTTTTTGTGTCCTCAGCTTTTTGAACCTTAAGAGGTTTGTGTTGCCTGCTGAGCCTTTCTACGGTCACTCTCTCTCTCTCCTTCTGTCTGTTTCCCTCTCGCTATCTCTCAGTCTTGCTCACTCTCTCCATGTCTCTCTGTCTCTCTCTCTCTCTCTCTCACCTTCTGTCTGTTTCCCTCTCCCTATCTCTCAGTCTTGCTCACTCTCTCCATGTTTCTCTCTCTCTCTCTCTCTTTCTGTCTGTTTCCCTCTCCCTATCTCTCAGTCTTGCTCACTCTCTCCTTGTCTCTCTCTCTCTCTCTTGCCTTCTGTCTGTTTCCCTCTCCCTATCTCGCAGTCTTGCTCTCTCTCTCCATGTCTCTCTCTCTCTCTCTCTCTCCTTCTCTCTGCTTCCCTCTCCCTATCTCTCAGTCTTGCTCATTGTCTCCATGTCTCTCTCTCTCACCTTCTGTCTGTTTCCCTCTCCCTATCTCTCAGTCTTGCTCACTCTCTCCATGTCTATCTCTCTCTCTCTCTCCTTCTGTCTGTTTCCCTCTCCCGATCTCTCAGTCTTGCTCACTTTCTCCATGTCTCTCTCTCTCTCTCTCTTACCTTCTGTCTGTTTCCCTCTCCCTATCTCTCAGTCTTGCTCACGCTCTTCATGTCTCTCTCTCTCTCTCTCTCTCCTTCTGTCTGTCTGTTTCCCTCTCCCTATCTCTCAGTCTTGCTCACTCTCTCCATGTCTCTCTCTCTCTCTCTCTCCTTCTGTCTGTCTGTTTCCCTCTCCCTATCTCTCAGTCATGCTCACTCTCTCCATGTCTCTCTCTCTCTCTCTCTCCTTCTGTGTGTTTCCCTCTCCCTATCTCTCAGTCTTGCTCACTCTCTCCATGTCTCTCTCTCTCTCTCTCTCCTTCTGTCTGTCTGTTTCCCTCTCCCTATCTCTCAGTCATGCTCACTCTCTCCATGTCTCTCTCTCTCTCTCTCTCCTTCTGTGTGTTTCCCTCTCCCTTTCTCTCAGTCTTGCTCACTCTCTCCATGTCTCTCTCTCTCTCTCTCTCTCCTTCTGTCTGTTTCCCTCTCCCTATCTCTCAGTCTTGCTCAATCTCTCCATCTCTCTCTCTCTCTCCTTCTTTCTGTTTCCCTCTCCCTATCTCTCAGTCTTGCTCACTCTCTCCATGTCTCTCTCTCTCTCTCTCTCTCATTCCTTCTGTCTGTTTCCCTCTCCCTATCTCTCAGTCTTGCTCACTCTCTCCATGTCTCTCTCTCTCTCTCCTTCTCTCTGTTTCCCTCTCCCTATCTCTCAGTCTTGCTCACTCTCTCCCTCTCTCTCCTTCTCTCTGTTTCCCTCTCCCTATCTTTCAGTCTTTCTCACTCTCTCCATGTCTCTCTCTCTCTCTCTCTCTCATTCCTTCTGTCTGTTTCCCTCTCCCTATCTTTCAGTCTTTCTCACTCTCTCCATTTCTCTCTCTCTCTCTCCCTTGCCTTCTGTCTGTTTCCCTCTCCCTATCTCTGTCTTGCTCACTCTCTCCATGTCTCTCTCTCTCTCTCTCTCTCTCTCTCTCTCCTTCTGTCTGCTTCCCTCTCCATATCTCTCAGTCTTGCTCACTCTCTCCATGTCTCTCTCTCTCTCTCTCCTTCTGTCTGTTTCCCTCTCCCGATCTCTCAGTCTTGCTCACTCTCTCCATGCCTCTCTCTCTCTCTCTCTCTCTCCTGCTGTCTGTTTCCCTCTCCCTATCTCTCAGTCTTGCTGACTCTCTCCATGTCTCTCTCTCTCTCTCTTGCCTTCTGTCTGTTTCCCTCTCCCTATCTCTCAGTCTTGCTCATTCGCCATGTCTCTCTCTCTCTCTCTCCTTCTGTCTGTTTCCCTCTCCCTATCTCTCAGTCTTGCTCACTCTCGCCATGTCTCTCTCTCTCTCTCTTGCCTTCTATCTGTTTCCCTCTCCCTATCTCTCAGTCTTGCTCAATCTCTCCATGTCTCTCTCTCTCTCTCTCTCTCTCTCTCCTTCTGTCTGTTTCCCTCTCCCTATCTCTCAGTCTTGCTCACTCTCTCCATGTCTCTCTCTCTCCAATTCCAATTTCCAATTCCAATTCCAATTCCAATTCAAATGCTTTATTGGCATGAACGTTTACAGAGAACCATATTGCCAAAGCTTACATTGCAAAAAGGTACAGTTTTCCAACATTCTGTAGGTGTCAATCGATTTGACATTTGTTGGGTACATTCAATATTACTTTTAAACAATATTAATTTTAAACAGTCTTTGTACTTCATTTGGTACGTTCAATATTAATTTTAAACAGTCTTAATTTTAAACAGTCCTCAGGTTGTGACATGTTGTTACATATTTGGCCCCAAGGTATGGTCTGTCTCCTTCTCCTAGGACTAATCTCAATTTTGACAGATCATCCAATTCCTTGAAATCTGGGGTTGTTTGGCTTAGCTTGTTGAATAATATGTTTCTTGATGTGTTGCATTTTTCGCATTTTAGGAGGAAATGCATTTCTGTTTCAACCTCGCCAGCCAGACATTGATCGCATATTCTATTCTCTCTAGGCTGCCAGGATTTCTTGTATCTGCCTTTTTAAATTTCCAGTTGGTGGTCGCTTAGTCTGTACCTGGTGAGGGTTTGTCTCTGTTTTGTGTCTCTGATGGTCGTGAGGTAGTCTGCCAGTTTATATTCTCTTTTTAGGGCCCGGTAACATTCTAATCTGCTTTGGCTTTCGGTTATTTTGTTCCAATGTTCCAGGTAGGTTTCTTTGCATTTTTTAATGATTTGGTTCACTCGGATTGGTGTTTGGACGGCTGTGTTGGTCTGGGGCTGGTCAGGGTCCGGCTGAGTACTTAGTTTCAGTAGCAGCTGACTCAGGGGACTCTTTTCTGGGTTTAGCTCTTGGGTCTGAAAGGCTTTGAAATGAAGGGTGTCTGGGGAGCTAGATTTGAGGTGATTTAGGAAGTTTAGTGCTCGTTTTTGGATGTTTATTATCAGTGGGTATCTGCCTAGTTCGGCTCTGCATGCATTTGTTGGCGTTTTTCTTTGGGTGCGAAGGATGCTTCGGCAGAATTCTGCATGTAGGGCTTCTATTGTGTGTTTTTCCCATTTAGTGTAGCTTTGGTGATTTAGCGGGCCCCATACTTCACTACCGTACAGTGCAATGGGCAGGATTATGCTGTCAAATATTTCTCTCTCTCTCTCTCTCTCCTTCTGCCTGTTTCCCTCTCCCGATCTCTCAGTCTTGCTCACTCTCTCCATGTCTCTCTCTCTCCTTCTGTCTGTTTTCCACTCCCTATCTCTCAGTCTTGCTCAATCTCTCCATGTCTCTCTCTCTCTCTCTCCTTCTGTCTATTTCCCTCTCCCTATCTCTCAGTCTTGCTCATTCTCTCCATGTCTCTCTCTCTCTCTCTCTCCTTCTGTCTGTTTCCCTCTCCCTATCACTCAGTCTTGCTCATTCTTTTCATCTCTCTCTCTCTCTCTCTCCTTCTGTCTGTTTCCCTCTCCCTATCTCTCAGTCTTGCTCACTCTCTCCATGTCTCTCTCTCTCTCTCTCTCTCTCTCTTGCCTTCTGTCTGTTTCCCTCTCCCTATCTCTCAGTCTTGCTCACTCTCTCCATGTCTCTCTCTCTCTCTCTCTCTCTCTCTCTTGCCTTCTGTCTGTTTCCCTCTCCCTATCTCTCAGTCTTGCTCACTCTCTCCATGTCTCTCTCTCTCTCTCTCTCTCTCTCTTTCTGTCTGTTTCCCTGTCCCTATCATTCAGTCTTGCTCACTCTCTCCATGTCTCTCTATCTCTCTCTCTCTCTTGCCTTCTCTCTGATTCCCTCTCCCTATCTCTCAGTCTTGCTCACTCTATCCATGTCTCTCTCTCTCTCGCTCGCTCTCCTTCTCTCTGGTTCCCTCTCCCTATCTCTCAGTCTTGCTCACTCTCTCCTTATCTCTTTCTCTCTCTCTCTCTCGCCTTCTCTCTGTTTCCCTCTCCCTATCTCTCAGTCTTGCTCACTCTCTCCATGTCTCTCTCTCTCTCTCTCTCTCTCTCTTTCTGTCTGTTTCCCTCTCCCTATCATTCAGTCTTGCTCACTCTCTCCATGTCTCTCTATCTCTCTCTCTCTCTTGCCTTCTCTCTGATTCCCTCTCCCTATCTCTCAGTCTTGCTCACTCTATCCATGTCTCTCTCTCTCTCGCTCGCTCTCCTTCTCTCTGGTTCCCTCTCCCTATCTCTCAGTCTTGCTCACTCTCTCCTTATCTCTTTCTCTCTCTCTCTCTCGCCTTCTCTCTGTTTCCCTCTCGCTATCTCTCAGTCTTGCTCACTCTCTCCATGTCTCTCTGTCTCTCTCTCTCTCTCTCTCACCTTCTGTCTGTTTCCCTCTCCCTATCTCTCAGTCTTGCTCACTCTCTCCTTGTCTCTCTCTCTCTCTCTTGCCTTCTGTCTGTTTCCCTCTCCCTATCTCGCAGTCTTGCTCTCTCTCTCCATGTCTCTCTCTCTCTCTCTCTCTCCTTCTCTCTGCTTCCCTCTCCCTGTCTCTCAGTCTTGCTCATTGTCTCCATGTCTCTCTCTCTCACCTTCTGTCTGTTTCCCTCTCCCTATCTCTCAGTCTTGCTCACTCTCTCCATGTCTATCTCTCTCTCTCTCTCCTTCTGTCTGTTTCCCTCTCCCGATCTCTCAGTCTTGCTCACTTTCTCCATGTCTCTCTCTCTCTCTCTCTTACCTTCTGTCTGTTTCCCTCTCCCTATCTCTCAGTCTTGCTCACGCTCTTCATGTCTCTCTCTCTCTCCAATTCCAATTCCAATTCCAATTAAAATGCTTTATTGGCATGAAAGTTTACAGAGAACCATATTGCCAAAGCTTACATAGCAAAAAGGTACAGTTTTCCAACATTCTGTAGGTGTCAATCGATTTGACATTTGTTGGGTACATACAATATTACTTTTAAACAATATTAATTTTAAACAGTCTTTGTACTTCATTTGGTACGTTCAATATTAATTTTAAACAGTCTTAATTTTAAACAGTCCTCAGGTTGTGACATGTTGTTACATATTTGGCCCCAAGGTATGGTCTGTCTCCTTCTCCTAGGACTAATCTCAATTTTGACAGATCATCCAATTCCTTGAAATCTGGGGTTGTTTGGCTTAGCTTGTTGAATAATATGTTTCTTGATGTGTTGCATTTTTCGCATTTTAGGAGGAAATGCATTTCTGTTTCAACCTCGCCAGCCAGACATTGATCGCATATTCTATTCTCTCTAGGCTGCCAGGATTTCTTGTATCTGCCTTTTTCAATTTCCAGTTGGTGGTCGCTTAGTCTGTACCTGGTGAGGGTCTGTCTCTGTTTTGTGTCTCTGATGGTCGTGAGGTAGTCTGCCAGTTTATATTCTCTTTTTAGGGCCCGGTAACATTCTAATCTGCTTTGGCTTTCGGTTATTTTGTTCCAATGTTCCAGGTAGGTTTCTTTGCATTTTTTAATGATTTGGTTCACTCGGATTGGTGTTTGGACGGCTGTGTTGGTCTGGGGCTGGTCAGGGTCCGGCTGAGTACTTAGTTTCCGTAGCAGCTGACTCAGGGGACTCTTTTCTGGGTTTAGCTCTTGGGTCTGAAAGGCTTTGAAATGAAGGGTGTCTGGGGAGCTAGATTTGAGGTGATTTAGGAAGTTTAGTGCTCGTTTTTGGATGTTTATTATCAGTGGGTATCTGCCTAGTTCGGCTCTGCATGCATTTGTTGGCGTTTTTCTTTGGGTGCGAAGGATGCTTCGGCAGAATTCTGCATGTAGGGCTTCTATTGTATGTTTTTCCCATTTAGTGTAGCTTTGGTGATTTAGCGGGCCCCATACTTCACTACCGTACAGTGCAATGGGCAGGATTATGCTGTCAAATATTTTGAGCCAGATTTTGATTGGGATTTGGATGTTGTAGAATTTTCTTTTTATTGCATATAGGGCTCTTCGGGCTTTTTCTTTTAGTGCATTCACTGCTATGCTGAAGCTCCCTGATGCTGTAATAGTTAGACCAAGGTAGGTGTAGCTCATAGTGTGTCCTATAGTGATATCACTCCTTCTGTCTGTCTGTTTCCCTCTCCCTATCTCTCAGTCTTGCTCACTCTCTCCATGTCTCTCTCTCTCTCTCTCTCCTTCTGTCTGTCTGTTTCCCTCTCCCTATCTCTCAGTCATGCTCACTCTCTCCATGTCTCTCTCTCTCTCTCTCTCCTTCTGTGTGTTTCCCTCTCCCTATCTCTCAGTCTTGCTCACTCTCTCCATGACTCTCTCTCTCTCTCTCTCCTTCTGTCTGTCTGTTTCCCTCTCCCTATCTCTCAGTCATGCTCACTCTCTCCATGTCTCTCTCTCTCTCTCTCTCTCCTTCTGTGTGTTTCCCTCTCCCTTTCTCTCAGTCTTGCTCACTCTCTCCATGTCTCTCTCTCTCTCTCTCTCTCCTTCTGTCTGTTTCCCTCTCCCTATCTCTCAGTCTTGCTCAATCTCTCCATCTCTCTCTCTCTCTCCTTCTTTCTGTTTCCCTCTCCCTATCTCTCAGTCTTGCTCACTCTCTCCATGTCTCTCTCTCTCTCTCTCTCTCATTCCTTCTGTCTGTTTCCCTCTCCCTATCTCTCAGTCTTGCTCACTCTCTCCATGTCTCTCTCTCTCTCTCCTTCTCTCTGTTTCCCTCTCCCTATCTCTCAGTCTTGCTCACTCTCTCCCTCTCTCTCCTTCTCTCTGTTTCCCTCTCCCTATCTTTCAGTCTTTCTCACTCTCTCCATGTCTCTCTCTCTCTCTCTCTCTCTCATTCCTTCTGTCTGTTTCCCTCTCTCTATCTTTCAGACTTTCTCACTCTCTCCATTTCTCTCTCTCTCTCTCCCTTGCCTTCTGTCTGTTTCCCTCTCCCTATCTCTGTCTTGCTCACTCTCTCCATGTCTCTCTCTCTCTCTCTCTCTCTCTCTCTCCTTCTGTCTGCTTCCCTCTCCATATCTCTCAGTCTTGCTCACTCTCTCCATGTCTCTCTCTCTCTCTCTCCTTCTGTCTGTTTCCCTCTCCCTATCTCTCAGTCTTGCTCACTCTCTCCATGCCTCTCTCTCTCTCTCTCCTTCTGTCTGTTTCCCTCTCCCTATCTCTCAGTCTTGCTGACTCTCTCCATGTCTCTCTCTCTCTCTCTTGCCTTCTGTCTGTTTCCCTCTCCCTATCTCTCAGTCTTGCTCATTCGCCATGTCTCTCTCTCTCTCTCTCCTTCTGTCTGTTTCCCTCTCCCTATCTCTCAGTCTTGCTCACTCTCGCCATGTCTCTCTCTCTCTCTCTTGCCTTCTATCTGTTTCCCTCTCCCTATCTCTCAGTCTTGCTCAATCTCTCCATGTCTCTCTCTCTCTCTCTCTCTCTCTCTCCTTCTGTCTGTTTCCCTCTCCCTATCTCTCAGTCTTGCTCACTCTCTCCATGTCTCTCTCTCACCAATTCCAATTTCCAATTCCAATTCCAATTCCAATTCAAATGCTTTATTGGCATGAACGTTTACAGAGAACCATATTGCCAAAGCTTACATTGCAAAAAGGTACAGTTTTCCAACATTCTGTAGGTGTCAATCGATTTGACATTTGTTGGGTAAATTCAATATTACTTTTAAACAATATTAATTTTAAACAGTCTTTGTACTTCATTTGGTACGTTCAATATTAATTTTAAACAGTCTTAATTTTAAACAGTCCTCAGGTTGTGACATGTTGTTACATATTTGGCCCCAAGGTATGGTCTGTCTCCTTCTCCTAGGACTAATCTCAATTTTGACAGATCATCCAATCCCTTGAAATCTGGGGTTGTTTGGCTTAGCTTGTTGAATAATATGTTTCTTGATGTGTTGAATTTTTCGCATTTTAGGAGGAAATGCATTTCTGTTTCAACCTCGCCAGCCAGACATTGATCGCATATTCTATTCTCTCTAGGCTGCCAGGATTTCTTGTATCTGCCTTTTTCAATTTCCAGTTGGTGGTCGCTTAGTCTGTACCTGGTGAGGGTCTGTCTCTGTTTTGTGTCTCTGATGGTCGTGAGGTAGTCTGCCAGTTTATATTCTCTTTTTAGGGCCCGGTAACATTCTAATCTGCTTTGGCTTTCGGTTATTTTGTTCCAATGTTCCAGGTAGGTTTCTTTGCATTTTTTAATGATTTGGTTCACTCGGATTGGTGTTTGGACGGCTGTGTTGGTCTGGGGCTGGTCAGGGTCCGGCTGAGTACTTAGTTTCAGTAGCAGCTGACTCAGGGGACTCTTTTCTGGGTTTAGCTCTTGGGTCTGAAAGGCTTTGAAATGAAGGGTGTCTGGGGAGCTAGATTTGAGGTGATTTAGGAAGTTTAGTGCTCGTTTTTGGATGTTTATTATCAGTGGGTATCTGCCTAGTTCGGCTCTGCATGCATTTGTTGGCGTTTTTCTTTGGGTGCGAAGGATGCTTCGGCAGAATTCTGCATGTAGGGCTTCTATTGTGTGTTTTTGCCATTTAGTGTAGCTTTGGTGATTTAGCGGGCCCCATACTTCACTACCGTACAGTGCAATGGGCAGGATTATGCTGTCAAATATTTGACTCTCTCTCTCTCTCTCCTTCTGCCTGTTTCCCTCTCCCGATCTCTCAGTCTTGCTCACTCTCTCCATGTCTCTCTCTCTCTCTCCTTCTGTCTGTTTTCCACTCCCTATCTCTCAGTCTTGCTCAATCTCTCCATGTCTCTCTCTCTCTCTCTCCTTCTGTCTATTTCCCTCTCCCTATCTCTCAGTCTTGCTCACTCTCTCCATGTCTCTCTCTCTCTCTCTCTCCTTCTGTCTGTTTCCCTCTCCCTATCACTCAGTCTTGCTCATTCTTTTCATCTCTCTCTCTCTCTCTCTCCTTCTGTCTGTTTCCCTCTCCCTATCTCTCAGTCTTGCTCACTCTCTCCATGTCTCTCTCTCTCTCTCTCTCTCTCTCTTGCCTTCTTTCTGTTTCCCTCTCCCTATCTCTCAGTCTTGCTCACTCTCTCCATGTCTCTCTCTCTCTCTCTCTCTTGCCTTCTGTCTGTTTCCCTCTCCCTATCTCTCAGTCTTGCTCACTCTCTCCATGTCTCTCTCTCTCTCTCTCTCTCTCTCTTTCTGTCTGTTTCCCTCTCCCTATCATTCAGTCTTGCTCACTCTCTCCATGTCTCTCTATCTCTCTCTCTCTCTTGCCTTCTCTCTGATTCCCTCTCCCTATCTCTCAGTCTTGCTCACTCTATCCATGTCTCTCTCTCTCTCGCTCGCTCTCCTTCTCTCTGGTTCCCTCTCCCTATCTCTCAGTCTTGCTCACTCTCTCCTTATCTCTTTCTCTCTCTCTCTCTCGCCTTCTCTCTGTTTCCCTCTCCCTATCTCTCAGTCTTGCTCACTCTCTCCATGTCTCTCTCTCTCTCTCTCTCTCTCCTTCAGTCTGTTTCCCTCTCCCTATCTCTCACTCTTGCTCACACTCTCCATGTCTCTCTCTCTCTCTCTCTTTCTGTCTGTTTCCCTCTCCCTATCTCTCAGTCTTGCTCACTCGCTCCATGTCTCTCTCTCTCTCTCTCTCTCTCACCTTCTGTCTGTTTCCCTCTCCCTATCTCTCAGTCTTGCTCACTCTCTCCATGTCTCTCTCTCTCTCTCTCTCTCTCTCCTTCTGTCTGTTTCCCTCTCCCTATCTCTCAGTCTTGCTCACTCTCTCCATGTCTCTCTCTCTCTCGCTCTCTCTCCTTCTCTCTGGTTCCCTCTCCCTATCTCTCAGTCTTGCTCACTCTCTCCATGTCTCTCTCTCTCTCTCTCTCTCCTTCTGTCTGTTTCCCTCTCCCTATCTCTCAGTCTTGCTCACTCTCTCCATGTCTCTCTCTCTCTCTCTTTTTCTGTCTGTCTCCCTCTCCCGATCTCTCAGTCTTGCTCACTCTCTCCATGTCTCTATCTCTCTCTCTCTCTCTCTCTTGCCTTCTGTCTCTTTCCCTCTCCCTATCTCTCAGTCTTGCTCACTCTCTCCATGTCTCTCTCTCTCTCTCTCTCTCTCTTTCTGTCTGTTTCCCTCTCCCAAACTCTCAGTCTTGCTCACTCTCTCCATGTCTCTCTCTCTCTCTCTCTCTTGCCTTCTCTCTGTTTCCCTCTCCCTATCTCTCAGTCTTGCTCACTCTCTCCATGTCTCTCTCTCTCTCTCTCTTTCTGTCTGTTTCCCTCTCCCTATCTCTCAGTCTTGCTCACTCTCTCCATGTCTCTCTCTCTCCAATTCCAATTTCCAATTCCAATTCCAATTCCAATTCAAATGCTTTATTGGCATGAACGTTTACAGAGAACCATATTGCCAAAGCTTACATTGCAAAAAGGTACAGTTTTCCAACATTCTGTAGGTGTCAATCGATTTGACATTTGTTGGGTACATTCAATATTACTTTTAAACAATATTAATTTTAAACAGTCTTTGTACTTCATTTGGTACGTTCAATATTAATTTTAAACAGTCTTAATTTTAAACAGTCCTCAGGTTGTGACATGTTGTTACATATTTGGCCCCAAGGTATGGTCTGTCTCCTTCTCCTAGGACTAATCTCAATTTTGACAGATCATCCAATCCCTTGAAATCTGGGGTTGTTTGGCTTAGCTTGTTGAATAATATGTTTCTTGATGTGTTGAATTTTTCGCATTTTAGGAGGAAATGCATTTCTGTTTCAACCTCGCCAGCCAGACATTGATCGCATATTCTATTCTCTCTTGGCTGCCAGGATTTCTTGTATCTGCCTTTTTCAATTTCCAGTTGGTGGTCGCTTAGTCTGTACCTGGTGAGGGTCTGTCTCTGTTTTGTGTCTCTGATGGTCGTGAGGTAGTCTGCCAGTTTATATTCTCTTTTTAGGGCCCGGTAACATTCTAATCTGCTTTGGCTTTCGGTTATTTTGTTCCAATGTTCCAGGTAGGTTTCTTTGCATTTTTTAATGATTTGGTTCACTCGGATTGGTGTTTGGACGGCTGTGTTGGTCTGGGGCTGGTCAGGGTCCAGCTGAGTACTTAGTTTCAGTAGAAGCTGACTCAGTGGACTCTTTTCTGGGTTTAGCTCTTGGGTCTGAAAGGCTTTGAAATGAAGGGTGTCTGGGGAGCTAGATTTGAGGTGATTTAGGAAGTTTAGTGCTCGTTTTTGGATGTTTATTATCAGTGGGTATCTGCCTAGTTCGGCTCTGCATGCATTTGTTGGCGTTTTTCTTTGGGTGCGAAGGATGCTTCGGCAGAATTCTGCATGTAGGGCTTCTATTGTGTGTTTTTCCCATTTAGTGTAGCTTTGGTGATTTAGCGGGCCCCATACTTCACTACCGTACAGTGCAATGGGCAGGATTGTGCTGTCAAATATTTCTCTCTCTCTCTCTCTCTCCTTCTGCCTGTTTCCCTCTCCCGATCTCTCAGTCTTGCTCACTCTCTCCATGTCTCTCTCTCTCTCTCCTTCTGTCTGTTTTCCCCTCCCTATCTCTCAGTCTTGCTCAATCTCTCCATGTCTCTCTCTCTCTCTCTCCTTCTGTCTATTTCCCTCTCCCTATCTCTCAGTCTTGCTCACTCTCTCCATGTCTCTCTCTCTCTCTCTCTCCTTCTGTCTGTTTCCCTCTCCCTATCACTCAGTCTTGCTCATTCTTTTCATCTCTCTCTCTCTCTCTCTCCTTCTGTCTGTTTCCCTCTCCCTATCTCTCAGTCTTGCTCACTCTCTCCATGTCTCTCTCTCTCTCTCTCTCTCTCTCTTGCCTTCTGTCTGTTTCCCTCTCCCTATCTCTCAGTCTTGCTCACTCTCTCCATGTCTCTCTCTCTCTCTCTCTCTCTCTCTCTTGCCTTCTGTCTGTTTCCCTCTCCCTATCTCTCAGTCTTGCTCACTCTCTCCATGTCTCTCTCTCTCTCTCTCTCTCTCTCTTTCTGTCTGTTTCCCTCACCCTATCTCTCAGTCTTGCTCACTCTCTCCATGTCTCTCTATCTCTCTCTCTCTCTTGCCTTCTCTCTGATTCCCTCTCCCTATCTCTCAGTCTTGCTCACTCTATCCATGTCACTCTCTCTCTCGCTCGCTCTCCTTCTCTCTGGTTCCCTCTCCCTATCTCTCAGTCTTGCTCACTCTCTCCTTATCTCTTTCTCTCTCTCTCTCTCGCCTTCTCTCTGTTTCCCTCTCCCTATCTCTCAGTCTTGCTCACTCTCTCCATGTCTCTCTCTCTCTCTCTCTCTCTCCTTCAGTCTGTTTCCCTCTCCCTATCTCTCACTCTTGCTCACACTCTCCATGTCTCTCTCTCTCTCTCTCTTTCTGTCTGTTTCCCTCTCCCTATCTCTCAGTCTTGCTCACTCTCTCCATGTCTCTCTCTCTCTCTCTCTCTCTCACCTTCTGTCTGTTTCCCTCTCCCTATCTCTCAGTCTTGCTCACTCTCTCCATGTCTCTCTCTCTCTCTCTCTCTCTCTCCTTCTGTCTGTTTCCCTCTCCCTATCTCTCAGTCTTGCTCACTCTCTCCATGTCTCTCTCTCTCTCGCTCTCTCTCCTTCTCTCTGGTTCCCTCTCCCTATCTCTCAGTCTTGCTCACTCTCTCCATGTCTCTCTCTCTCTCTCTCTCTCCTTCTGTCTGTTTCCCTCTCCCTATCTCTCAGTCTTGCTCACTCTCTCCATGTCTCTCTCTCTCTCTCTTTTTCTGTCTGTCTCCCTCTCCCGATCTCTCAGTCTTGCTCACTCTCTCCATGTCTCTATCTCTCTCTCTCTCTCTCTCTTGCCTTCTGTCTCTTTCCCTCTCCCTATCTCTCAGTCTTGCTCACTCTCTCCATGTCTCTCTCTCTCTCTCTCTCTCTTTCTGTCTGTTTCCCTCTCCCTAACTCTCAGTCTTGCTCACTCTCTCCATGTCTCTCTCTCTCTCTCTCTCTTGCCTTCTCTCTGTTTCCCTCTCCCTATCTCTCAGTCTTGCTCACTCTCTCCATGTCTCTCTCTCTCTCTCTCTTTCAGTCTGTTTCCCTCTCCCTATCTCTCAGTCTTGCTCATTCTCTCCATGTCTCTCTCTCTCTCTCTCACCTTCTGCCTGTTTCCCTCTCCCTATCTTGCAGTCTAGCTCACTCTTTTCATGTGTCTCGCTCTCTCTCTCTCTCGTTCTGTCTGTTTCCCTCTCCCTATCTCTCAGTCTTGCTCACTCTCTCCATGTCTCTCTCTCTCCCTCTCTTGTCTTCTGTCTGTTTCCCTCTCCCTATCTCTCAGTCTTGCTCAATCTCTCCATGTCTTTCTCTCTCTCTCTCTCTCCTTCTCTGTGTTTCCCGCTCCCTATCTCTCAGTCTTGCTCACTCTCTCCATGTCTCTCTCTCTCTCTCTCACACCTTCTGTCTGTTTCCCTCTCCCTATCTCTCAATCTTCCTCACTCTCTCCATGTCTCTCTCTCTCTCTCTCTCGTTCTGTCTGTTTCCCTCTCCCTATCTCTCAGTCTAGCTCACTCTCTCCATGTCTATCTCTCTCTCTCTCTCTCCTTCTGTCTGTTTCCCTCTCCCTATCTCTCAGTCTTGCTCACTCTCTCCATGTCTCTCTCTCGCTCTCTCTCTCTCCATCTGTCTGTCTGTTTCACTCTCCCTATTTCTCAGTCTTGCTCACTCTCTCCAGGTCTCTCCCTCTCTCTCTCTCTCTCCTTCTGTCTGTCTGTTTCCCTCTCCCTATCTCTCAGTCATGCTCACTCTCTCCATGTCTCTCTCTCTCTGTCTCTCTCCTTCTGTCTGTTTCCCTCTCCCTATCTCTCAGTCTTGCTCACTCTCTCCATGTCTCTCTCTCTCTCTCTCTCTCTCTCTCTCTCCTTCTGTCTGTTTCCCTCTCCCTATCTCTCAGTCTTGCTCACTCTCTCCAACTCTCTCTCTCTCTCTCTCTCCCATTCTGTCTGTTTCCCTCTCCCTATCTCTCAGTCTTGCTCACTCTCTCCATGTCTCTCTCTCTCACCTTCTGTCTGTTTCCCTCTCTCTATCTCTCACTCTTGCTCACTCTCTCCATGTCTCTCTCTCTCTCTCTCCTTCTGTCTGTTTCCCTCTCCCTATCTGTCAGTCTTGCTCACTCTCTTCATGTCTCTCTCTCTCTCTCTCCTTCTGTCTGTTTCCCACTCCCTATCTCCCAGTCTTGCTCACTCTCTCCATGTCTCTCTCTCTCTCTCTCTCTCTCCTTCTGTCTGTTTCCCTCTCCCTATCTCTCAGTCTGCTCACTCTCTCCATGTCTCTCTCTCGCTCTCTCTCTGTTGCCTTCTGTCTGTTTCCCTCTCCCTATCTCTCAGTCTTGCTCACTCTCTCCATGTCTCTCTCTCTCTCTCTCCTTCTGTCTGTTTCCCTCTCCCTATCTCTCAGTCTTGATCACTCTCTCCATCTCTCTCTATCTCTCTCTCTCTCTCTCCTTCTGTCTGTTTCCCTCTCCCTATCTCTCAGTCTTGCTCACTCTCTCCATGTCTCTCTCTCTCTCTCTCATTCTGTCTGTTTCCCACTCCCTATCTCTCAGTCTTGCTCACTCTCTCCATGTCTCTCTCTCTCTCTCTCTAACGCCTTCTGTCTTTTTCCCTCTCCCTATCTCTCAGTCTTGCTCACTCTCTCCATGTCTCTCTCTCCAATTCCAATTCCAATTCCAATTCAAATGCTTTATTGGCATGAAAGTTTACAGAGAACCATATTGCCAAAGCTTACATAGCAAAAAGGTACAGTTTTCCAACATTCTGTAGGTGTCAATCGATTTGACATTTGTTGGGTACATACAATATTACTTTTAAACAATATTAATTTTAAACAGTCTTTGTACTTCATTTGGTACGTTCAATATTAATTTTAAACAGTCTTAATTTTAAACAGTCCTCAGGTTGTGACATGTTGTTACATATCTGGCCCCAAGGTATGGTCTGTCTCCTTCTCCTAGGACTAATCTCAATTTTGACAGATCATCCAATTCCTTGAAATCTGGGGTTGTTTGGCTTAGCTTGTTGAATAATATGTTTCTTGATGTGTTGAATTTTTCGCATTTTAGGAGGAAATGCATTTCTGTTTCAACCTCGCCAGCCAGACATTGATCGCATATTCTATTCTCTCTAGGCTGCCAGGATTTCTTGTATCTGCCTTTTTCAATTTCCAGTTGGTGGTCGCTTAGTCTGTACCTGGTGAGGGTCTGTCTCTGTTTTGTGTCTCTGATGGTCGTGAGGTAGTCTGCCAGTTTATATTCTCTTTTTAGGGCCCGGTAACATTCTAATCTGCTTTGGCTTTCGGTTATTTTGTTCCAATGTTCCAGGTAGGTTTCTTTGCATTTTTTAATGATTTGGTTCACTCGGATTGGTGTTTGGACGGCTGTGTTGGTCTGGGGCTGGTCAGGGTCTGGCTGAGTACTTAGTTTCAGTAGCAGCTGACTCAGGGGACACTTTTCTGGGTTTAGCTCTTGGGTCTGAAAGGCTTTGAAATGAAGGGTGTCTGGGGAGCTAGATTTGAGGTGATTTAGGAAGTTTAGTGCTCGTTTTTGGATGTTTATTATCAGTGGGTATCTGCCTAGTTCGGCTCTGCATGCATTTGTTGGCGTTTTTCTTTGGGTGCGAAGGATGCTTCGGCAGAATTCTGCATGTAGTGCTTCTATTGTGTGTTTTTCCCATTTCGTGTAGCTTTGGTGATTTAGCGGGCCCCATACTTCACTACCGTACAGTGCAATGGGCAGGATTATGCTGTCAAATATTTTGAGCCAGATTTTGATTGGGATTTGGATGTTGTAGAATTTTCTTTTTATTGCATATAGGGCTCTTCGGGCTTTTTCTTTTAGTGCATTCACTGCTATGCTGAAGCTCCCTGATGCTGCAATAGTTAGACCAAGGTAGGTGTAGCTCATAGTGTGTCCTATAGTGGTATCACTGAGGGTAAACTGGTATTTGTTTTCCTGACATCTGGGCCTTTTTTGAAAAATCATGATGTTGGTTTTCTTTTGATTTACTGTTAGAGCCCAATTTTGGCAGTATTTGTCGAGTAGGTCTAGTTGTTGCTGTAATCCCTGTTCTGTGGGAGACAGCAGAACCAGGTCGTCCGCATAGAACAGGGATTTCACTTCTCCATCCAGGAGACGGAGACCTGGTGACTCGCTTTGCTCCAGCATGTCTGCTAATTCATTTATGTATATGTTGAACAGGGTCGGGCTCAAATTGCAGCCCTGCCGGACGCCTCTTCTCTGGGTGAAGAAATCGGTGCGTTTGTCTCCAATTTTGACCCCGCATTTGTTTTTCAGATACATTGATTTAATAAGGTCATAGACTTTGCCCCCTATTCCACACTGAAGAAGTTTATAATAGAGCACTTCGTGCCATATAGAGTCAAAGGCTTTCTTGAATTCGATGAAACAGGCGAATATTTTCCCATTTTTTGTTTGGTGTATATGTTTTTCAATGAGGGTGTGAAGGGTATAGATATGGTCGGCGGTGCGGTGTTTTGGAAGAAAGCCTATTTGGTTTTTTCTGAGGATATTATGTTTGTTCAGAAAATCAAGTAATCTACTATTTAGAATACTGCAGAATAACTTCCCTAGACAACTGTTGACACAGATGCCGCGGTAGTTATTTGGGTCTGATTTGTTTCCACTTTTATATATGGGGGAGATTAGTCCTTGGCACCAGATATCGGGAAAACAGCCTGAGCGTAATATGATGTTGAATAGTTTGAGTATCGCACCCTGCATCTCCATATTGCTGAACTTGAGCATTTCATTTTTGATGTTGTCTGGGCCACAGGCTTTCTTTAGGTGGAGAGATTTTGTTTTTGTGGCCAGTTCTTTCCATGTGATTGGGGAGTCTAGAGGGTTTTGGTTGTCTTTAATTGTTGCTTCTAATGTGTGGAGTTTTTCTGTGACCTGATGTTGACTTGGGTTTGTTTCGTTTATTGGGATGTCTTTGTAGAGGTTTTCAAAATGTGTTCTCCAGATGCCGCCATCTTGGATTGGTAATGCTTGCAATTGTGTTGTACTCAGGTTATTCCACATTTCCCAGAATTGTTTTGGATTGGTGGAGTTATCAATTTCTTCGAGTATTTTGTGGGTATAGTTTTGTGTTTTGTTCCTAATGGTGTGTTTATATCTTTTGAGGGTTTCATTGTATCTAGTACGTAGGTCCGGATTGTTTGGTTGTCGATGCTTTTGGTTTGATATTTTTCTCAGGTCTTTTCTGGCATTTTTGCATTCGTGGTGAAACCATTTCTTATTTTTATTTTGTCTTTTGTGACGCTTCCTCTTCTGTTTCACAAGGTCGGCTTTTACAGCTGCCTCATGGAAGATCATATTTATATCCTCTATGGCCATGTTTACACCATCTCTGGTGATCTCGTATGGGTTTTCTTTAAATTTTGATATTTTACTTGTGAGATCAGGTGACTTTAGTGCTGTGATGAATTTTTCTCCACTGTCTGGGGCCCATCTGTATGTCTGGTTTATTTTATGGAGCTTACTGGGTTCCTTTTTTGTGTCTGTAGTTTGGGCAGAAAGTTTAAGGTACATATTTATTTGGTTATAGTCTGAGAGGGGGGATTGCTGCCTGAAAGTGAATGAGTTGATATCGCAGGGGTCCAGGTCAGTGATTGTATAGTCCACCACACTAGACCCAAGAGTTGAGGAGTATGTGAGTCTCCCTAGGCCTCCCCTCTGAACCTACCATTAACTATGTACAGGCCTAAGGCTCGGCAGAGTTGCTCTACCTCCCTACCGCTTTTATTTATTTCACGATCAAGGTTGTTCCGATTTGCGATGGCTGGTGTGACATCTAAAGGGGTCTGGCCAAACACATGGTTGTTTCCCTGTGGGTCTATGAAGTCAGGTTCACAACCGGTCCTTGCATTTAGGTCCCCACATATTATCACCTTTCCTTGGGCCTGGAAATGGCTGATTTCCATGTGGAGAGTATCAAATAACTCCTCTTCGAAATATGGCGATTCTATTGGAGGTATGTAGATCGCACATAAGTAAACATCTTTTTTTGCTATTCCTATATTTTTATCTAGTTTTAGCCATACGTGTGATTTTCCCTGTTTTACCGGTGAGATGTGTTTGTCCAGTTCTCCCTTATACCACACCAATATTCCCCCGGAGGTTCTGCCCTTGCGCGTTTTAGTGTTCTTTACTGAGGGCACAATGATTTCATGGTACATTGGAGGACAGTGGGTCGGCACGTCCTTTTGGCACCATGTTTCTGTTAACACAATTATATCAATGTCTTTTATAGCTTTTAGGAATTCAGGGTCTGTACTCTTCATCCCAAAAGTTGAGGAGCGGAGGCCCTGAATATTCCAGCAGCTTATGTGGAAAGAACGCATTTATATAGTTCAATAAAACGAAATAAAATGGACCTATTTTGTGGGATGAGTATGGAAACACTATTTTCTATAATGCTAAATGATGATTTAGTATAAATTTCATGAGGCATGCACATATATCTATCTAATAATAGTAATAATACTGATAAGATAACAATAATGATAATGATAAATAACAATATTAATAATTTCTCCGGCTTTCTATCAGGCTGTTCAGCATCGTCATGATCTTTCTCAGTTCTTGGTCTACAGTCTGTGGTCTAGAGGGGGGTCTTGGGTCAGGTATAAAAGCACGGTTCTGTTGTTGGTTTTGTAAAGGGGGGTGGGGGACATTGGTGGTCCTGTTTGGGCTCCCAATGGTAGAGGGGGTGGGAGGGCTGCATCTTTTGGCAGTGTTTATGAGGTTTCTTGCGAAGACCCACATCCGCTGTTTGAGTAGATGTATTTCGTCATAGAGGTCCCTTGTGTTGATGTTTGGATGATGGGCCAGGGAGACGTTGGGGAGGACAGAACATCTCGTGTCGATCTCCCTGTTGGTGTTGTGGATTATATAGGCTGGTGTGTACTTTCTGGGCAGTAGTGTGGAGATCACGATCCGCGCCTCGGGGAATTCCCTGCTGGCCTTTTCCGCCATCCTGCTCACCGCCCTAGCAGTGCCTTCCTGTAGGGTGCGTAGGTCTTTCGTGCCTGTGTGGATCACAATCCATTTGGGGCTTCCAAGGGATTCTTTGTTCAGGATCTTCATTGCTTGGTCTGTGTTGCTGCACCATTTTTTCAGGACTTGATGGTCTGGGAACTACCTCTGGGGGTCCAGAAACTTTCCGTTGGAGTCGGTCAGCAGGACCGCCTGAGGGGCTGGTTTTTCAGACTGGGTAACAGTAGTCTGGGTAGGACTCGCCTGGTGGCTGGTTGTTGGCTGGGTTTCTGGGATATGTTGTGTGGCAGGAGCGGGGTTTGGGGCTTTCGGTGTGTCCTCGTTTGGGGGGGTATCTGTCGGTTTTTGTGTTCCTGTGTGTGAGGACTGGGTAGCAGTAGTCTGGGCATGACTCGACTGAGGGCTGGTTGGAGCGGGGTTTGTGGCTTTCGGTGTGTCTTCGTGTGGGGTGGCATCCGGCGGGTTCTGTGTCCTTGTGTGTGTTGCTTTTGTGTCCTCAGGTTTTTGGACCTTAAGAGGTTTGTGTTGCCTGCTGAGCCTTTCTACGGTCTCATTCGTTTTGTTTAGTTGAGTACGGAGTTCTTTGATCTAATTTCTTTGCTCCTCTATGGTCTTTCTCAGCTTGTGGATGGTGGACTCGTGTTCCGTTTTTAGCTGTTTGAATTCCTCCTTCAAATTCTTGGCCAGTGTTTCTCTGTATTCGTTGAAATCAAGTTCTAGTTTGGCCAGATTCTCTTTCATCATTTTGTTTTCGTTGAGAGGTGTGGGGGGGGGGTGGAGATGGACAAGGAGGTGTTTTCCTCTGCTGGCCTCTCTTCTTCTTCCTCCACTTGGCTCTCATCATCCTCTGTTCGACTCTCTTTTGCTTCCTGTCCATTGGTCCTCTTTGTGTCTGCCTTAGTTTTCAACTGGGGGAATTCCTTTTCGAAGGAGTCCAGATTTTCCACATTCCCCTGTATCATGATCTTTCTATTTTTGTTGTCGTGGCTTATGGTTAGCAGGGGGTCATCTTGATCTAGGTTTCCATCTTTACATATTTTCAGTCTGCCTCCACTGCCAATACCTTCACTGGAGACGTATGCGTAGTGTTTTTGTAAAGTCTCCTTCCAGGAGGTGACGTATTCGGTGTAGAATATGAGGTTGTTCTTCAGCTTAGTCCCTTTGTGTGTGGTATAGTCAACGTAGAGGATCTCTGGGTTATTTTATAGTGTTGTGTACTTGTATTTTTCCTTTGCTTTATTTTTTGTGCATTGCTCAGGATATATCATTTCCCTGCTCATTGTAGTCGTTTGTTTTTTGTCTCAGATAGATATCTTTTTTTTTTTCTCTTTTTTGTGTCGTGTTCCACCTTAGCCCACTGTTAGGTCCGAAATTGGGAGTTTTTCAGGGGTTCATCTTTGTTATAGCTGCTCTTAAAGGTTTATCTTTCTCTTTCTCTCACAGGCTCTTGGTTCGGGTAGTTTATCGTTTCTCTCGGGTTTCTATTCCTTTTCCTCGCGGGTTTGTTGTTCTTTTTTCAGGTTTTTTCGAACTAAATTTAAATAAAATTAAACTTTTTCCGAACTAACTTTAACTAAAATGAAACTAAGGTAGAATTAGGTAAAACTTATTTCTCCGGCTTTTTTTTTTTTTTTTTTTCCTCTTCCGACTCTCTCACTCGCTCTCCGGGTCTCGGACCCGCTCTCTCTCTCCGTGCTCCAAACTCGTCCACTCTCCGTGCCCCGGACTCATTCGCCCTCCGCGCCCTGGGCGGATCTCCTCGCGTCGTCGTGTCGGTCTCAGGCCCCCGGGTTTTTTGACTCATCAGGCTGTTTCCTGCCCTGGTCTAACGGTCTCCGTTCCCGCGGTCTCTGGGCCTCGCGGTCTCGGGTTCACCCTCCCCAGGTCTCTTACTCGTTTTCCCGGTTCGGGCCGCTCCTCCCGTTCTCCGACCTTGCGGTCTCGGGTTCACCCTCCCCAGGCCTCTTACTTGTTTTCCCGGTTCGGGCCGCTCCTCCCGTTCTCCGACCTCGCGGTCTCGGGTTCGCCCTCCCCAGGCCTCTTATTCGTTTTCCCGGTTCGGGCCGCTCCTCCCGGTCTCCGATCCCGCGGTCTCTGGGCCTCGCGTTCTCGGGTTCACCCTCCTCAGGCCTCTTATTTACTGTCCTGGTTCGGGCTGCTCCACCCGGTCTCCGGTCTCGCGGTTCAGGCCTCTGTTTCTCTCTCTCTCCAGCTTTCTCTCTCCAGCTCTCTCTCTCTCTCACACTCCCAATCTCTCTCTCTCTCAGACTATCTCTCTCTCTGTCTCTATAATGAGCGCTGGTACAGTGGGACCTGTCTCTCTCCCTCTCTCTCAGTGTCTCTCCTTCTGTCTATTTCCCTCTCTCTATCGCTCACTCTTGCTCACTCTCTCCATGTCTCTCTCACCTTTTCTCTCTCTCTCTCTCTCCTTCTGTCTGTTTTCCCCCATTTTTCTCTCAGTCTTGCTCACTGTCTCTATGTCACTCTCTCTCTCTCTTTCTCTCTCTCCTTCTGTCTGTTTCCATCTCCCTCTCTCTCAGTCTTGCTCACTCTCTCCATGTCTCTCTCTCTCTCTCTCTCTACTTCTGCCTGTTTCCCTCTCCCTATCTCTCAGTCTTGCTCACTCTCTCCATGTCTCTCTCTCTCTCTATCTCCTTCTGCCTGTTTCCCTCTCCCTATCTCTCAGTCTTGCTCAACCTCTCCATGCCTCTCTCTCTCTCTCTCTCCTTCTGTCTGTTTCCCTCTCCCTATCGCTCAGTCTTGCTCACTCTCTCCATGTTTCTCTCCCTCTCTCTCTCTCTCTCCTTCTGTCTGTATTCCCTCTCCCGATCTCTCATTCTTGCTCACTCTCACCATGTCTCTCTCTCTCTCTCTCTCCTTCTTCTGTTTCCCTCTCCCTATCTCTCAGTCTTGCTCAATCTCTCCATGTCTCTCTCTCTCTCCCTCTCTCACCTTCTGTCTGTTTCCCTCTCCCTATCTCTCAGTCTTGCTAACTCTCTCCATGTCTCTCTCTCTCTCTCTCTCTCTCTCCTTCTCTCTGTTTCCCTCTCCCTATCTTTCAGTCTTTCTCACTCTCTCCATGTCTCTCTCTCTCTCTCTCTCTCTCCTTCTGTCTGTTTCCCTCTCCCTATCTCTCAGTCTTGCTCACTCTCTCCATTTCTCTCTCTCTCTCTCCCTTGCCTTCTGTCTGTTTCCCTCTCCCTATCTCTCAGACTTGCTCACTCTCTCCATGTCTCTCTCTCTCTCTCTCTCTCTCTCTCCTTCTGTCTGTTTCCCTCTCCCTATCTCTCAGTCTTGCTCACTCTCTCCATGTCTCTCTCTCTCTCTCTCTCTCTCTCCTTCTGTCTGTTTCCCTCTCCCTATCTCTCAGTCTTGCTGACTCTCTCCATGTCTCTCTCTCTCTCTCTCTCTTGCCTTCTGTCTGTTTCCCTCTCCCTATCTCTCAGTCTTGCTCATTCGCCATGTCTCTCTCTCTCTCTCTCCTTCTGTCTGTTTCCCTCTCCCAATCTCTCAGTCTTGCTCACTCTCTCCATGTCTCTCTCTCTCTCTCTTGCCTTCTATCTGTTTCCCTCTCCCTATCTCTCAGTCTTGCTCACTCTCTCCATGTCTCTCTCTCTCTCTCTCCTTCTGTCTGTTTCCCTCTCCCTATCTCTCAGTCTTGCTCACTCTCTCCATGTCTCTCTCTCTCTCCTTCTGCCTGTTTCCCTCTCCCTATCTCTCAGTCTTGCTCACTCTCTCCATGTCTCTCTCTCTCACCATCTGTCTGTTTCCCTCTCTCCATCTCTCACTCTTGCTCACTCTCTCCATGTCTCTCTCTCTCTCTCTCTCCTTCTGTCTGTTTCCCTCTCCCTATCTCTCAGTCTTGATCACTCTCTCCATGTCTCTCTCTCTCTCTCTCCTTCTGTCTGTTTCCCTCTCCCTATCTCTCAGTCTTGATCACTCTCTACATCTCTCTCTCTCTCTCTCTCTCTCTCTCCTTCTGTCTGTTTCCCTCTCCCTATCTCTCAGTCTTGCTCACTCTCTCCATGTCTCTCTCTCTCTCTCTCATTCTGTCTGTTTCCCACTCCCTATCTCTCAGTCTTGCTCACTCTCTCCATGTCTCTCTCTCTCTCTCACTCTATCCTTCTGTCTGTTTCCCTCTCCCTATCTCTCAGTCTTGCTCACTTTCTCCATGTCTCTCTCTCTCTCTCTCTCTATTGCCTTCTCTCTGTTTCCCTCTCCCTATCTCTCAGTCTTGCTCACTCTCTCCATGTCTCTCTCCAATTCCAATTCCAATTCCAATTCAAATGCTTTATTGGCATGAAAGTTTACAGAGAACCATATTGCCAAAGCTTACATAGCAAAAAGGTACAGTTTTCCAACATTCTGTCGGTGTCAATCGATTTGACATTTGTTGGGTACATACAATATTACTTTTAAAAAATATTAATTTTAAACAGTCTTTGTACTTCATTTGGTACGTTCAATATTAATTTTAAACTGTCTTAATTTTAAACAGTCCTCAGGTTGTGACATGTTGTTACATATTTGGCCTCTCTCTCTGTATCCCTGATTCTCTCGCTCTGTCTCTATCTCTCACTATCTCTCACTGTCTCTGTCTCTCTCACTCTCTCTCTCTCTCTCTTTGTCAGTCTCCCACTCTGTCTCTCTCTCTCTGTCTCTCTCTCTTTGTCAATTCAATTCAATTCAATTCAATTCAAATGCTTTATTGGCATGAAAGTTTACAGAGAACCATATTGCCAAAGCTTACATAGCAAAAAGGTACAGTTTTCCAACATTCTGTAGGTGTCAATCGATTTGACATTTGTTGGGTACATACAATATTACTTTTAAACAATATTAATTTTAAACAGTCTTTCTACTTCATTTGGTACGTTCAATATTAATTTTAAACAGTCTTACTTTTAAACAGTCCTCAGGTTGTGACATGTTGTTACATATTTGGCCCCAAGGTATGGTCTGTCTCCTTCTCCCAGGACTAATCTCAATTTTGACAGGTCATCCAATTCCTTGAAATCTGGGGTTGTTTGGCTTAGCTTGTTGAATAATTTGTTTCTTGATGTGTTGAATTTTTCGCATTTTAGGAGGAAATGCATTTCTGTTTCAACCTCGCCGGCCAGAAATTGATCGCATATTCTATTCTCTCTAGGCTGCCAGGATTTCTTGTATCTGCCTTTTTCAATTTCCAATTGGTGGTCGCTTAGTCTGTACCTGGTGAGGGTCTGTCTCTGTTTTGTGTCTCTGATGGTCGTGAGGTAGTCTGCCAGTGTATATTTTCTTTTTAGGGCCCGGTAACATTCTAATCTGCTTTGGCTTTCGGTTATTTTGTTCCAATGTTCCAGGTAGGTTTCTTTGCATTGTTTAATGATTTGGTTCACTCGGATTGGTGTTTGGACGGCTGTGTTGGTCTGGGGCTGGTCAGGGTCCGGCTGAGTACTTAGTTTCAGTAGCAGCTGACTCAGGGGACTCTTTTCTGGGTTTAGCTCTTGGGTCTGAAAGGCTTTGAAATGAAGGGTGTCTGGGGAGCTAGATTTGAGGTGATTTAGGAAGTTTAGTGCTCGTTTTTGGATGTTTATTATCAGTGGGTATCTGCCTAGTTCGGCTCTGCATGCATTTGTTGGCGTTTTTCTTTGGGTGCGAAGGATGCTTCGGCAGAATTCTGCATGTAGGGCTTCTATTGTGTGTTTTTCCCATTTAGTGTAGCTTTGGTGATTTAGCGGGCCCCATACTTCACTACCGTACAGTGCAATGGGCAGGATTATGCTGTCAAATATTTTGAGCCAGATTTTGATTGGGATTTGGATGTTGTAGAATTTTCTTTTTATTGCATATAGGGCTCTTCGGGCTTTTTCTTTTAGTGCATTCACTGCTATGCTGAAGCTCCCTGATGCTGTAATAGTTAGACCAAGGTAGGTGTAGCTCATAGTGTGTCCTATAGTGGTATCACTGAGGGTAAACTGGTATTTGTTTTCCTGACATCTGGGCCTTTTTTGAAAAATCATGATGTTGGTTTTCTTTAGATTTACTGTTAGAGCCCAATTTTGGCAGTATTTGTCGAGTAGTTCTAGTTGTTGCTGTAATCCCTGTTCTGTGGGAGACAGCAGAACCAGGTCGTCCGCATAGAACAGGGATTTCACTTCTCCATCAAGGAGACGGAGACCTGGTGACTCGCTTTGCTCCAGCATGTCTGCTAATTCATTTATGTATATGTTGAACAGGGTCGGGCTCAAATTGCAGCCCTGTCGGACGCCTCTTCTCTGGGTGAAGAAATCGGTGCGTTTGTCTCCAATTTTGACCCTGCATTTGTTTTTCAGATACATTGATTTAATAAGGTCATAGACTTTGCCCCCTATTCCACACTGAAGAAGTTTATAATAGAGCCCTTCGTGCCATATAGAGTCAAAGGCTTTCTTGAAGTCGATGAAACAGGCGAATATTTTCCCATTTTTTGTTTGGTGTATATGTTTTTCAATGAGGGTGTGAAGGGTATAGATATGGTCGGCGGTGCGGTGTTTTGGAAGAAAGCCTATTTGGTTTTTTCTGAGGATATTATGTTTGTTAAGAAAATCAAGTAATCTACTGTTTAGAATACTCCCTATCTCTCAGTCTTGATCACTCTCTCCATGAATCTCTCTCCAATTCCAATTCCAATTCCAATTAAAATGCTTTATTGGCATGAAAGTTTACAGAGAACCATATTGCCAAAGCTTACATAGCAAAAAGGTACAGTTTTCCAACATTCTGTAGGTGTCAATCGATTTGACATTTGTTGGGTACATACAATATTACTTTTAAACAATATTAATTTTAAACAGTCTTTGTACTTCATTTGGTACGTTCAATATTAATTTTAAACAGTCTTAATTTTAAACAGTCCTCAGGTTGTGACATGTTGTTACATATTTGGCCCCAAGGTATGGTCTGTCTCCTTCTCCTAGGACTAATCTCAATTTTGACAGATCATCCAATTCCTTGAAATCTGGGGTTGTTTGGCTTAGCTTGTTGAATAATATGTTTCTTGATGTGTTGAATTTTTCGCATTTTAGGAGGAAATGCATTTCTGTTTCAACCTCGCCAGCCAGACATTGATCGCATATTCTATTCTCTCTAGGCTGCCAGGATTTCTTGTATCTGCCTTTTTCAATTTCCAGTTGGTGGTCGCTTAGTCTGTACTTGGTGAGGGTCTGTCTCTGTTTTGTGTCTCTGATGGTCGTGAGGTAGTCTGCCAGTTTATATTCTCTTTTTAGGGCCCGGTAACATTCTAATCTGCTTTGGCTTTCGGTTATTTTGTTCCAATGTTCCAGGTAGGTTTCTTTGCATTTTTTAATGATTTGGTTCACTCGGATTGGTGTTTGGGCGGCTGTGTTGGTCTGGGGCTGGTCAGGGTCCGGCTGAGTACTTAGTTTCCGTAGCAGCTGACTCAGGGGACTCTTTTCTGGGTTTAGCTCTTGGGTCTGAAAGGCTTTGAAATGAAGGGTGTCTGGGGAGCTAGATTTGAGGTGATTTAGGAAGTTTAGTGCTCGTTTTTGGATGTTTATTATCAGTGGGTATCTGCCTAGTTCGGCTCTGCATGCATTTGTTGGCGTTTTCCTTTGGGTGCGAAGGATGCTTCGGCAGAATTCTGCATGTAGGGCTTCTATTGTATGTTTTTCCCATTTAGTGTAGCTTTGGTGATTTAGCGGGCCCCATACTTCACTACCGTACAGTGCAATGTCTCTCTCTCCTTCTGTCTGTTTCCCTCTCCCTATCTCTCAGTCTTGCTCACTCTCTCCATGTCTCTCTCTCTCTCTCCTTCTTTCTGTTTCCCCCTCCCTCTCTCTCAGTCTTGCTCACTCTCTCCATGTCTCTCTCTCTCTCTCTCTCTCACCTTCTGTCTGTTTCCCTCTCCCTATCTCTCAGTCTTGCTCACTCTCTCCATGTCTCTCTCTCTCTCTCTCTCTTGCCTTCTGTCTGTTTCCCTCTCCCTATCTCTCAGTCTTGCTCACTCTCTCCATGTCTCTCTCTCTCTCTCTCTCTCCTTCTGTCTGTTTCCCTCTCCCTATCTCTCAGTCTTGATCTCTCTCTCTCTCTCTCTCCTTCTGTCTGTTTCCCTCTCCCTATCTCTCAGTCTTGATCACTCTCTCCATGTCTCTCTCTCTCTCTCTCTCTCCTTCTGTCTGTTTCCCTCTCCCTATCTCTCAGTCTTGATCACTCTCTCCATGTCTCTCTCTCTCTCTCTCTCTCCTTCTGTCTGTTTCCCTCTCCCTATCTCTCAGTCTTGATCACTCTCTCCATGTCTCTCTCTCTCTCTCTCTCTCCTTCTGTCTGTTTCCCTCTCCCTCTCTCTCAGTCTTGCTCACTCTCTCCATGTCTTTCTCTCAATCTCTCTCTCTCTCTTGCCTTCTGTCTGTTTCCCTCTCCCTATCTCGCAGTCTTGCACACTCTCTCCATGTCTCTCTCTCTCTCTCTCTCCTTCTGTCTGTTTCCCTCTCCCTATCTCTCAGTCTTGCTCACTCTCTCCATGTCTCTCTCTCTCTTGCCTTCTGTCTGCTTCCCTCTCCCTATCTCTCAGTCTTGCTCACTCTCTCCATGTCTCTCTCTCTCTCTCTCTCTCCTTCTGTCTGTTTCCCTCTC
>NW_028225179.1:74919700-74962200 GCF_052327205.1 Somniosus microcephalus
TGTTTCCCTTTCCTCTGTCCCCCTGCACAGGTTCCCAACCCCCTGCCATTTTAGTTTAAATCCTCCCCCAGAGCACTAGCAAACATTCCCCCTAGGACATCGGTCCTGGCCCTGCCCAGGTGCAAACCGCCCGGTTTGAACTGGTCCCACCTCCCCCAGAACTGGTTCCAATGTCCCAGGAATTTGAATCCCTCCCCCTTGCACCATTCCTCTAGCCACATATTCATCTGAAATATCCGTCTATTTCTACACTGACTAGCACGTGGGCACTGGTAGCAATCCTGTGATTACTACCTTTTGAGGTCCTATTTTTTAAATTTATCTCCTAACTCCCTATATTCAGCTTTTAGGACCTCATCCCATTTTTTACCTATATCGTTGGTACCTATATGCACCACGACAACTGGCTGTTCACCCTCCCCTTCCAAGATGTTCTGCAGCCGCTCTGAGACATAATTGACCCTTGCACCAGGGAGGCAGCACACCATCCTGGAGTCTCGTTTGTGGCCGCAGAAACGCCTATCTATTCCCCTTACAATAGAATCCCCTATTACTATAGCTCTACCCCTCTTTTTCCTCCCATCCTGTGCAGCAGAGCCACCCCTGGTGCCAGGAAATTGGCTGCTGCTGCCTTCCTCTGATAAGCCACCCCCCCAACAGTATACAAAGTGGTGTAACTGTTTGAGAAGGGGATGTCCACAGGGGACCCCTGCACTACTTGCCTGTGCCTAGTACTCTGTCTATTGGTCACCCGTTCCCTTTCTGTCTGTCCAACCTTTGCCTGCGGTGTGACCAACTGATCTAACGTGATACCAAGACGTCTTCAGCCTCGCGAATGGTCCAGTATGTATCCAATCGCAGCTCCAGCGCCGCAACGCGGTCTGCCAGTAGCTGCAGCTGGACACACTTCCTGCACACATAGTTGTCAGGGACGCAGGAAGTGTCCCTGAGTTCCCACATAGCACAGGAGGAGCATACCACGGCACCGGGCTGTCCTGCCATGACTTACCCTTTAATTAATTGCAATTAAATTAAAGCAAATCGATCCCAACAATTACACTACAGTTAAATGGTATATTTAAGGGTCATGGTTACCAAACAGTCTCCACTACTCCACAGAGAATTCAGAAACTATAAACCACAGAGTTATAGTTTAAAAAGAGAGAAATACTCACTTACCTGCTTTCTGGTGACGTCACACTTCGATTACTTTTTACTTCTCTCCCTCTCTCTGAGATCGGAGATTATTACGCCTACCTGGTCTCCGCCGCGCTTTAAATACTCGCCGGCACCGCCGAGATTCCCGCCGCCGCTCCGAGACTCCCGCCGCACTCAGGCCTACCTTGTCACCGCCGTGCTTTAAATACTCGCCGCCGCCGCCGAGATTCCCGCCGCCGCTCCGAGACTCCCGCCGCACTTAGGCCTACCTGGTCTCTGCCGCGCTTTAATTACCCGCCACCACCGAGATTCCCGCCGCCACTCCGAGACTCCTGCCGCACTCACTGCCTGAAATTGTGGTAGAGGCAGGAAGCCTCACAACATTCAAGAAGCAGTTAGATGAGCACTTGAAATGCCATAGCATACAAGGCTACGGACCAAGTGCTGGTAAATGGGATTAGAATAGTTAGGGCTTGATGGCCGTCATCGACACGTGGGCCGAAGGACCTCTTTCTGTGCTCTATAACTCTATGATTATGATTCTATGACTTACAGTCCTACACCCCCAGATAAACTCTCCCCACACCTACTTACAGTCCAACACCCCAGATATCCTCTCTCCTCACCAGCTTACAATAAAACACACCCAGATAACCTCTCCCTACACCCACTTACAGTCCAACACCCCCAGATAACCTTCCCCTAATCCAGCTTACAGTCCAGCCCCATTAACCTCTCCGCACACCAGCTTACAGCCCAACACCCCCAGATAACCTCTCCACACTCCAATTTACAGTCCAACACCCTCAGATAACCACTCCCCATACCAGCTTACAGTTCAACGCCCCCAGATAACCTTTCCCTACACCAGCCTACAGTCCAACACCCCAAGATAACCTCTCCCCACACCAGCTTATAGTACAATACCGCCAGATAATCTCTCCCCACAAGAGCTTACAGTCCAACACCACGAGATAATCACTCTCCACATCAAATTACAGTTCAACACCCCCAGAGAACTTCTCCACACACCAACAGTCCAACAGCCCCAGGTAACACCTCATCACACCAGCTTTTGTGACTGGAAGCCTGTGTCCAGTGGTGTACCGCAGGGATCGGTGCTGGGTTGTTTACTGTATGTAGTGTACATTAATGATTTAGATATGAATGTAGGATGTATGATCAGTAAGTTCGCAGTTGAAACGATAATTGGTGGAGCGGTAAATAGTGACGAGGGAAGCCTCGGGCTACAGGACGATATAGACGGGTTGATCAGATGGGCAGTACAGTGGCAAATGGAATTTAACTCTGAAAAGTGTGAGGTGATGCATTTTGGGAGGACTAACAAGGCAAGGGAATACACAATGAATGGTAGGACCCTAGGAAGGACAGATGATCAGAGGGACCTTGGTGTGCATGTACATAGATCCCAGAAGGCAGCAGGACAGGTAGATAATGTGATTAAAAAGGCATATGGGATACTTGCCTTCGTTAGCCGAGGCATAGAATATAAGAGCAGGGAGGTTATGATGGAGCTGCACAAAACGTTAGTTAGGCCACAGCTGGAATACTGTGTGCAGTTCTGGTCACCACACTATAGGAAGGATGTGATTGCATTTGAGAGGGTGCAGTGGAGATTCACAACGATGTTACGTGGGCTGGAGTGCTTCAACTATGAAGAAAGACTGGACATGCTGGGGATGCTTTCCTTAGAGCAGAGAAGGCTGAGGGGGGACCTGATTGAGGTGTCCAAAATTCTGAGGGGCATAGATAAGGCAGATGGAAAGGAACTTTTCCCCTTAGTAGAGGGGTGAATAACCAGGGGATACAGTTTCAAGGTAAGGGGCAGGAGGTTTAGATGGGATTTGAGGAAAATCTTTTTCACCCGAGCGTGGTTGGAATCTGGAACTCACTGCCTGAAAGGGTGGTAGAGGCAGGAACTCTCACAACGTTCAAGAAGCAGTTAGATGAGCTCTTGAAATGCCTTAGCATACAAGGCTATGGACCAAGTGCTGGTAAATTAGATTAGATAGGGCTTGATGGCCGTCGTGGTCACGTGGGCCGACGGGCCTCTTTCTGTGCTCTATAACTCTATGAATATGACTCTATGACTTACAGACCCACACCCCCAGATAAACTCTCCCCACACTTACTTACAGTCCAACACACCAAGATATCCTCTCTACACACCAACTTACAGTCCAGCACCCCAGATAACCTCTCTCCACACCAGCTTACAGTAAAACACACCCAGGTAACCTCTCAATACACCAGCTTACAGTCCAAAAATCCAGATAACTTCTCCCCACACAAACTTGCAGTCCAACACCCCCAGATAACCTCACCCCCCGCCATCTTGCTGTCCAATGCCCACAGATAACCTCTCCCTGCACAAACTTACAGTTCAACACCACAAGACAATCTCTCCCCACACCGGCTTACAGTCCAACACCCCCAGATAACCAATCTCCACACAAACTTACAGTAAAATACCCCCAGATAACCACACCCAATGCCATCTTACTGTCCAACACCCCCAGATAACCTTTCCCTACACCAGCCTACAGTCCAACAACCCAGATAACCTCTCCCCAAACCAGCTTATAGTACAATGCCGCGAGATAACCTCTCTCCACATCAACTTACAGTTCTACACCCCCAGAGAACCTCTCCACACACCAACAGTCCAACAACCCCAGATAACCTCTCCCCTCACCAGCTTACAGTCCAACAACCCCAGATGATCTCTCCCCACATCAGCTTACTGTAAAACACACCCAGATATCCTCTCTCCAAACCAACATGCAGTCCAACATCCTCAGATAACCTCTCCCCACACCAACTTACAGTCAAACACCACCAGATAATCTCTCCCCTCACCAGCTTACTGTAAAACACACCCAGATAAAATCTCTCCACACCAACTTGCAGTCCCACACCCGAGATAACCTCTCCCCACACCAGCTTACAGTCCAACACCCCCAGATAACCTTTCCCTACACCAGCTTACAGTCCAACACCCCCAGATAACCTCTCACCACACCAGCTATTGTGACTGGAAGCCTGTGTGCAGTGGTGTACCACAGGGATCGGTGCTGGGTCGTTTGCTGTATGTTGTTTATACATTAATGATTTGGATATGAATGTAGGATGTATGATCAGTAAGTTTGCAGATGAAACGATAATTGGTGGGGTGGTAAATAGCGAAGATGGAAGCCTCGGGCTACAGGACGATATAGACGGGTTGATCAGATGGGCAGTACAGTGGCGAATTGAATTTAAATCTGAAAAGTGTGAGGTGATGCATTTTGGGAGGACTAACAAGGCAAGGGAATACACAATGAATGGTAGGATCCTAGGAAGGACAGAGGATCAGAGGGACCTTGGTGCGCATGTACATGGATCCCAGAAGGCAGCAGGACAGGTAGATAAGGTGATTAAAAAGGCATATGGGATACTTGCCTTCATTAACCGAGGCATAGAATATAAGAGCAGGGAGGCTATGATGGAGCTGCACAAAACGCTAGTTAGGCCACAGCTGGAATACTGTGTGCAGTTCTAGTCGCAACACTATATGAAGGATGTGATTGCATTTGAGAGGGTGCAGTGGAGATTCACAAGGATGTTACCTGGGCTAGCGTGCTTCAGCTATGAAGAAAGACTGGACAGGCTGGGGATGCTTTCCTTAGAGCAGAGAAGGCAGAGGGGGGACCAGATTGAAGTGTCCAAAATTCTGAGGGGCATAGATAGGGTGGATAGAAAGGAACTTTTCCCCTTAGTAGAGGGGTCAATTACCAGGGGGTATATTTTCAAGGTAAGGGGCAGGAGGTTAAGATGGGATTTGAGGAAAATCTTTTTCACCCGAGCGTGGTTGGAATCTGGAACTCAATGCCTGAAATTGTGGTAGAGGCAGGAACCCTCACAACATTCAAGAAGCAGTTAGATGAGCACTTGAAACGCCATACCATACAAGGCTACGGACCAAGTGCTGGTAAATGGGATTAGAATAGATAGGGCTTGATGGCCGTCGTGGACACGTGGGCCGAAGGGCCTCTTTCTGTGCTCTATAACTCTATGACTCGATCAGCAGCATCTGTAGAGAGAGAATCTGAGTTAACGTTTCAGGTCAATGACTGTTTTTATGTCAGTTAATTGGTTCTGGTATAGCTTATAGATATTGGGTCAGTTTATTGGTGCTAGTTTAGTTTAAAGATGCTGGGTCACTTTATTGGTACTGGTTTAATTTATAGATGTTTGGTCAGTTTATTGGTGTTGATGAATTTCTCCACCTGTGGAGTCGCTGTCAGTGCAGATCCACTCTGTGACTTACCCCATGATTTTGCTGGAGTTTTTCAATTATATTCTGGATTTTGAAACTTTTAATTTCACATCTGTTGAAAAATATGTTGTGATACAAAAAGTTTTGGATTGATAAGTGTTAACTGAACCTGTTTGTTCAGTGACTGTAATTAATGTTTGCCTCCATGGATCCTAATTGTGTCTTCGGAGGGTTTCCCTCTTCTATTAATACGGGAGTCCTTTCAGTGTGTCATTCCACAGTGTCAGTGAAAGCATCACCTCCGGCACCAACAGGGATCAGCGGCTCTACTGAAAGGGAGAGAAAGGACAATATTTATTCAATGTCTTTTAAGGTACGATTAATCATCAATGGAATACAGAAGATTTACTATCCCATCCTCGCTCTTGTTGCTGTTCCTGGTAAGTCTCTAAATCCAACTAATAATTCTCGAAACCATGTTTCACTCTATCACTATTCTTGTCAGTTACTGTCTCTTCTCCTCGGTGCTGTTGCTGTTCCTGGTTAGTCTCGACATCGAGTTATTAATTCTATAAACCATCTTTCACTGTATGATTGTTCTCATCAATTTACGTCAGGAGATCCAGTTATTACTTTTATTCAGAGAACTTCTTTGACTCTGAGTGTGATGTTGCTTTAATTTCCCTTGATTTGATTATTACACAGAAGCTCATTTATTGTTCTGAGTTCAATGAATGGCAAAACCTCAATTTCTCCATTTCTCCCACCTGATGTATTCTTCTTAAGATTGAAAGAGTCTTCGATTCTTCAACACAGATTAGAAATCTGAAATCCGATCCTGCTGGATAGAGATAATGATACTGAGTTTTAGAAACACGTCTGGTCAGATAGATCACAGATAGATGTTGAAATATTTCACTCTAATGACTCAGAATCCAGCTCCAACCTTCAGCTCACTTTCCACCATCTCCGGCTTCACAACAATGTTTCTTTTTCTAGGTTGTTTGATGTTAATACAAGCGTGATTTAGCTTCCATAAATTAAATTGATTTTATTCATTGATTATTCAGTGTTGCCTTTTCCAATCATTGTTTTCAAATAATTGATAAATCTGCTGCCATTACAGGTGAGGGAATCTCTCAGTCAGTCCAACACTTAACTTTCTATCACGTCCTCTCCTTTACTGTAAATGTTTCTATCTGATTATAACTGCGGTATTGTGAATAGTGGATCGCTTCGGTATTTTACTGTCTTTACCCCTTTGTAAACCAATCCAATTATCACTGAATGACGACAAGTATTGCACTAGCCTTCTCGGTGTCACTCAGATATTAATATTAATGCACTACCTAAAATAATAGTGCATTATTATAGAACGTACTTGTAATCACATTGGAACATCGGCTTTTAGATGTTGGGCTGATGGTTCCGGTTACAACAAATAATTGGTTTCCAGTTTCCATTTTCAATAAACAGTCGAATTGATGGTTGATTGAGAAAGCAGAATGTTATCAATGGTTTCTGATCCTGGTCTATCTTTAACCAGTTTTTATACTCCATTCCTGAGCTTGTCGCCTTCTTGATGGATTCCGGTTCCACGGAGGTCCGGTGCTCACAGGAGGCATTGTAGCCAAGTTTGGTCCCGGCCACACTCCCTGTTCACTGCTTCATTCTCCAACCTAGCCCCCGGTTTCTCTAGATATTCGTCCACACTCCCTGTTCACTGCTTCATTCTCTAACCCAGCCCCCGGTTTCTGGGCTAGATATTCACCCACACTCCCTGTTCACTGCTTCATTCTCTAACCTAGCGCCCAGTTTCTGGGCTAGATATTCACCCACACTCCCTGTTCACTGCTTCATTCTCCAACCTAGCCCCCGGTTTCTGGGCTAGATATTCACCCACACTCCCTGTTCACTGCTTCATTCTCCAACCTAGCCCCCGGTTTCTGGGCTAGATATTCACCCACACTCCCTGTTCACTGCTTCATTCTCCAACCTAGCCCCCGGTTTCTGGGCTAGATATTCGTCCACACTCCCTGTTCACTGCTTCATTCTCCAACCTAGACCCCGGTTTCTGGGCTAGATATTCACCCACACTCCCTGTTCACTGCTTCATTCTCCAACCTAGACCCCGGTTTCTGGGCTAGATATTCGTCCACACTCCCTGTTCACTGCTTCATTCTCCAACCTAGACCCCGGTTTCTGGGCTAGATATTCGTCCACACTCCCTGTTCACTGCTTCATTCTCCAACCCAGCCCCCGGTTTCTGGGCTAGATATTCACCCACACTCCCTGTTCACTGCTTCATTCTCCAACCCAGCACTCGGTTTCTCGGGCAGATATTCTTCTTGGGCGGTGGCGATTAGCGGGTGGAGTCGCAACTGCTGCCTGTAATACACCTGTGGGAGTAGTCATGTTAATTCAGGGACATCTTACCCGACATACCCGCCCGCATCAGACAGCCTCACACACACTTTCCAAAGGAGCAACCGATCAATGACTGACAGCTTAATCCTGTACTGATATTCCTTCATTACAGAGAATGACCAAGCCGAGTTAGAAAAGAGCGATTTAGTCTGATTTTGTCTCCGGATCCCAGAGTCAGTGGGTAATGATCAGGGGCAGGAACCTGGGCTGATTCCCCGACACTAACCCAGGGTCACTGGGTAATGATCAGGAGCAGGAACCTGGGCTGATTCCCCCACACTAACCCTGGGTCACTGGGTAATGATCAGGAGCAGGAACCTGGGCTGATTCCCCCACACTAACCCAGGGTCACTGGGCAATGATCAGGAGCAGGAACCTGGGCTGATTCCCCCACACTAACCCAGGGTCACTGGGTAATGATCAGGGGCAGGAACCTGGGCTGATTCCCCGACACTAACCCAGGGTCACTGGGTAATGATCAGGGGCAGGAACCTGGGCTGATTCCCCCTCACTAACCCTGGGTCACTGGGTAATAATCAGGAGCAGGAACCTGGGCTGATTCCCCCACACTAACCCAGGGTCACTGGGTAATGATCAGGAGCAGGAACCTGGGCTGATTCCCCCACACTAACCCAGGGTCACTGGGTAATGATCAGGAGCAGGAACCTGGGCTGATTCCCCCACACTAACCCAGGGTCACTGGGTAATGATCAGGGGCAGGAACCTGGGCTGATTCCCCCTCACTAACCCAGGGTCACTGGGTAATGATCAGGAGCAGGAACCTGGGCTGATTCCCCCACACTAACCCAGGGTCACTGGGTAATGATCAGGAGCAGGAACCTGGGCTGATTCCCCCACACTAACCCAGGGTCACTGGGTAATGATCAGGAGCAGGAACCTGGGCTGATTCCCCCTCACTAACCCTGGGTCACTGGGTAATGATCAGGAGCAGGAATCTGGGCTGATTCCCCCACACTAACCCTGGGTCACTGGGTAATGATCAGGAGCAGGAACCTGGGCTGATTCCCCCACACTAACCCAGGGTCACTGGGTAATGATCAGGAGCAGGAACCTGGGCTGATTCCCCCACACTAACCCAGGGTCACTGGGTAATGATCAGGAGCAGGAACCTGGGCTGATTCCCCCACACTAACCCAGGGTCACTGGGTAATGATCAGGAGCAGGAACCTGGGCTGATTCCCCCACACTAACCCAGGGTCACTGGGTAATGATCAGGAGCAGGAACCTGGGCTGATTCCCCCACACTAACCCAGGGTCACTGGGCAATTATCAGGAGCAGGAACCTGGGCTGATTCCCCCACACTAACCCAGGGTCACTGGGCAATGATCAGGAGCAGGAACCTGGGCTGATTCCCCCACACTAACCCAGGGTCACTGGGTAATGATCAGGAGCAGGAACCTGGGCTGATTCCCCCACAATAACCCAGGGTCACTGGGCAATGATCAGGAGCAGGAATCTGGGCTGATTCCCCCACACTAACCCAGGGTCACTGTGTAATGATCAGGAGCAGGAACCTGGGCTGATTCCCCCACACTAACCCAGTGTCACTGGGTAATGATCAGGAGCAGGAACCTGGGCTGATTCCCCCACACTAACCCAGGGTCACTGGGTAATGATCAGGAGCAGGAACCTGGGCTGATTCCCCCACACTAACCCAGGGTCACTGGGTAATGATCAGGAGCAGGAACCTGGGCTGATTCCCCCACACTAACCCTGGGTCACTGGGTAATGATCAGGAGCAGGGACCTGGGCTGATTCCCCCTCACTAACCCAGGGTCACTGGGTAATGATCAGGAGCAGGAACCTGGGCTGATTCCCCCACACTAACCCAGGGTCAGTGGGTAATGATCAGGAGCAGGAACCTGGGCTGATTCCCCCACACTAACCCAGGGTCACTGGGTAATGATCAGGAGCAGTAATCTGGGCTGATTCCCCCACACTAACCCAGGATCACTGGGTAATGATCAGGAGCAGTAATCTGGGCTGATTCCCCCACACTAACCCAGGGTCACTGGGTAATGATCAGGAGCAGGAACCTGGGCTGATTCCCCCACACTAACCCAGGGTCACTGGGCAATGATCAGAAGCAGGAACCTGGGCTGATTCCCCCACACTAACCCAGGATCACTGGGTAATGATCAGGAGCAGGAACCTGGGCTGATTCCCCCACACTAACCCTGGGTCACTGGGTAATGATCAGGAGCAGGAACCTGGGCTGATTCCCCCACACTAACCCAGGGTCACTGGGTAATGATCAGGAGCAGGAACCTGGGCTGATTCCCCCACACTAACCCTGGGTCACTGGATAATGATCAGGAGCAGGAACCTGGGCTGATTCCCCCACACTAACCCAGGGTCACTGGGTAATGATCAGGAGCAGGAACCTGGGCTGATTCCCCCACACTAACCCAGGGTCACTGGGTAATGATCAGGAGCAGGAACCTGGGCTGATTCCCCCACACTAACCCTGGGTCACTGGATAATGATCAGGAGCAGGAACCTGGGCTGATTCCCCCTCACTAACCCAGGGTCACTGGGTAATGATCAGGAGCAGGAACCTGGGCTGATTCCCCCTCACTAACCCAGGGTCACTGGGTAATGATCAGGAGCATGAACTTGGGCTGATTCCCCCACACTAACCCAGGGTCACTGGGTAATCATCAGTGGCAGGAAACTGGGCTGATACCCCCACACTAACCCAGGGTCACTGGGTAATGATCAGGGACATGAGCCTGGGCTGATTCCCCCACACTAACCCAGGGTTACTGGGTAAGGAGCAGGAACCAGGGCTGATTCCCCCACACTAACCCAGGGTCACTGGGTAATTATTAGGAGCAGGAACCTGGGCTGATTTACCCACACTAACCCAGGGTCACTGGGTAATGATCAGGAGCAGGAACCTGGGCTGATTCCCCCACACTAACCCAGGGTCACTGGGTAATGATCAGGAGCAGGAACCTGGGCTGATTCCCCCACACTAACCCAGGGTCACTGGGTAATGATCAGGAGCAGTAACCTGGGCTGATTCCCCCACACTAACCCAGGGTCACTGGGTAATGATCAGGAGCAGGAACCTGGGCTGATTCCCCCACACTAACCCAGGGTCACTGGGTAATGATCAGGAGCAGGAACCTGGGCTGATTCCCCCACACTAACCCAGGGTCACTGGGTAATGATCAGGAGCAGTAATCTGGATTGATTCCCCCACACTAACCCAGGGTCACTGGGTAATTATTAGGAGCAGGAACCTGGGCTGATTTACCCACACTAACCCACGTCTGCTTCCCCCAACTGAAGCTTAGCTCTTGTGGTGTTTATTATTTGCTGGAGCATGAATGAAGCTGTCAGATGAATAGAAACCTTTATCTGATGTCTTATAAACTGCTGTTCCTCATGTGTATTTTCATCCCAAACAATCATGTTCATTTAATGGTTGATTTGATTGAATGGTAATCCCTGTTTCCAATTATTTCAATACATCACTGCATACAATAATACATTACCATCCTCAATAAGTGCTCAGTTAATCTGGTAACTTTGCTCCCAGCCTGATGTATAATTTCCCTGTTTATTTCCCGCCCTTGCAGTTAACTTAATGACGATTGTGGTCCTGTCTCGGGGAAAGTGCGGTCTCTCCAAATGTGTCACTCGCTACCTGGTGGCCATGGCAACTGTGGATCTACTGGTCATTATCATCGACCTGATATTGAGGCACATTCCGATTATTTATATGTTTCAGTTTCGTTTCGTGCGGAAAATCCCCTTGTGTAATATCCACGCCGTCCTGCTTTATGCAGTCACAGACTGTTCTGTCTGGTTCACCGTCACTTTCACCTTTGATCGATTTGTGGCCATTTGTTGCCAGAAGCTGAAAACTAAATATTGTACCGAGAAAACGGCAGCTGTGGTTTTAGGAACAGTGACTGTGATTAGCTTTTTAAAGAATATTTACTGGTATTATATTTTAACAAATCAATATATGATTCTGAATGAACCCTGGTTTTGTCGTATATCAATGTTGGTTCGCTACACACGGAAGTGGGCAATAGTCGAGTTCTTTCATTATATTCTCACCCCGGGGATCGCATTTGTTCTGATTCTGCTGCTCAATGCTTTAACCGTCAGACACATTTTAATGGCCAGCAGAGCCCGGAGGAGACTCCGGGGTCACAGCAGTGGGGAGAGTCCCAGAGACCCAGAGATGGAGAGCCGAAGGAAATCCATCATTTTACTGTTTGTTATCTCGGGGAATTTTATACTGTTATGGTCAGTCTTTATGGTGTATTCTATAACAAGCCGAATAAGTGATTTGACTTTAGTTTATTCGTATCTATCTTTTAATGTAATGGAAATAGGATACATACTCCAGCTCCTGAGTTGCTGCACAAACACTTTTATTTATGCTGTGACCCAGACTATGTTCAGAGAGCAGTTAAAGAATGTGGTGAAATATCCAATTACTGTACTTTTAAAATGCATTAAATGATGAGAAGAATTGAAGTACTCAATACCGCCTCATATTCTGTCTGACCAACTCTCCCCCGGGGGCCAGTAATTTAGGTTGACATTAATATGCTCATTGACTCGCTGTGTACATCATAACCCACTGCTACAGACACACTGTAAAACACTCCCCCTGACTTCAGGAATATTGACACTCTGACAGAGGTCACAGGTTAATCTTAACACTCTCACTTACACACTCTGTCCTTACTATTATACTGCCAAGGGCTGACAGTCATGAGTAAAATACTCCTACAGATCTTTAGCTCAACCTGATAATGAGAGGGAGAGAACCCAGTCCACATGTAAATGTTAACTGAATCACAGAACACACTGCACACATTGGGGCAGAAATTCGGGTCGGGGGCTTGCCGCGCGTGCAAGCCCCCAATCTGCACTTACCCGACGCGCCTGCCGTGCACCTCCAGGGACGCCTGGAATTCCTTTTTTAAACTGAAGAATCCCGGGCAGCGTCTGACGTCACGCCGCCCAGGAGTGCAGCCAGCGCGAAGCCTGGAGCGCGCTGTGCAACTGAGACACGCCCCTTGAGGTCTCAGTTTAATAGGACACGCCCCCAATGTTTCTCACAAGCTGAAAAGCATTTTTACATGCAAAGCAGCAATTTAAATAGGTTTTTGGTATTTTTATGAAGCTTTTGGTAACTTTTATAAACTTTTAAAAACGTTTACATTATTCTGAAGAATCTGAAGTAGTTTTAAACAGAATTGAAGCAATTTAAAGACTTTTAAAAGCCCTAAAAGAATATTTTTTATTCCATTTATTTATTTAGCAACGTCGTCGTCATACGTGTCTTCACACTGTTCCCTTTGGGGAACGGTATGAAGTGGTGGAAGGATTTATGTCCGTGATTAACGCTCATTCTGTGACCGTAACCATCTTTGAACCAGCCATTAGGGTGGTTAGTCCTATGGCGGGAGGGTTTTACGGGCTCCCACAAGCTATACGAGGAGGGGGGGCCACCCACACCCACGGACGCAAATATCCCACTGGATGTCAACCCAGAATTTAGAGCCAGAGCTCCGACTCCACTTGCCAGGACTGCCTGGAGCAGGGTTGGAAACCTTACCCCGTCTGGCCTAGCGGCGGGGATCCTACCACTACGCCAAAGGCCCAATCCGATTAGCAACGTGAAATGGCTGGAATGAGCACAATTCACGGCATTAAAAGAACTCACAATTGAACTGATGATGACCTCAGCAATCTCCTCAACGAGGTGGAGGCGCAGCGCCTGCTCATCATTGGTAATGAGAAGTCAAAGGCGCCGCAAAAAGGACAGATGATAGCTTGGTCTTTCAAGTGGCAACATAGGGCTCCAGTCACGGGGAGGGAAAAGGCGCAGGAAATGTATGGGTGTCACCTTTTGCGTGGAGTGGGCCTTTTGCGTAGCGGTAAGCAACCCCACCGCTGGGCCATGAGTAGGGTTTCAAACCCTGCTCCAGACAGTCCCGGCAAGTGGAGTTGGAGCTACAACTATAAATTCTGGGTGGACATCCAGCGGGATACTTGTGTCCGCGGGTGTGGGTGGCCCCCCCCATCAGATGGGTTGTGGGAGCTGTAAAACCCTCACGCCATAGGGCTAACCACCCTAATCACGGAAGGAGCGTTAACGTGGCCAGAAATCCTTCCACCATTTCATACAGTTCCCGAAAGGGAACAGTGTGAGGATACGTACGACAATGACCTCTTGCGCAATGCACCTCCTTGGATCCTCAGTCGCAGATGCGAGGGGGCAAATCGTGCAATTGTTAAATTTTTCATTTTATTGACATGTAAAATGTTGGCCCAGTAATTCCGTTACAAACGCGTGAGTACGGTCGGGGTACTCACGCGTCTGGCCGGAGGAAATGCCGGTTTTCAGCATGCACAGCGCATGTGGGGAAAACCGGCATTTCCTGTCCTCTGAACAACGGGGTTCAGAGGCAGAACGCGTGCATCTGCACAGGCAGCGCGTGTGCAGTAAAATTCGCCGGTTTCATTTATGCTTTCAGTGAGGTTAAGTCCTTACAACTTACACATGAAAAAAGCATGAGTACAGTTGCTCCAGAGGCTGTGGAGGAAGATATATTTTATCGTGGAGCTTCTGAAAGGCAATATTTTTGTTTGGGAAAGGGCGGAAAGTTATTTTAAGAAATGCTGAGGTAAGTTTTAAAGTTTATTTTTTTTTTTAAAACAGGTTTTCAGTACTGTAGGTAGATGGAGCAATTGTGGCTATGTCAATTGAATTTGCAGTGTTTATTAAATGTGAAAATGACTCCAACATTTTTAAGAAAGAAACTTTTCATCAGTAATATATTCTTTTAAGTAATTACGTATGTATGTCTGTATATATTCCTTTGTGTATATGTATGCATATATTCCTTTACTTATGTGTATGAATGTATGTATTTAATTATGACTTTCAGAGAAAGTAACTTATTGGAAAATCATAATTAAATACATACATTCATACACATAAGTAAAGGAATATATACATATACGTAAAGGAATATATACAGACATACATACATAATTACTTAAAAGAATATATTACTGATGAAGTTTCTTTCTTAAAAATGTTGGAAATGTTACATTACTCATTTTAGAACAGTCATTTTCACATTTAATAAACACAGCAAATTCAATTCACACAGCCACAATTGCTCCTTCTAACTACAGTACTGAAAACCCGTTTAAAAAAAAACTTTAAAACTTACCTCATCATTTCTTAAAATAACTTTCCTCCCTTTCCCAAACAAAAATATTGCCTTTCAGAAGCTCCACGATAACATATATCTTCCTCCGCAGCCTCTGGAGCAACTTTACACATGCTTTTTTCATATGTAAGTTGCAAGGACTTAACCTCACTGAATCCATGAATGAAATCAATGAAGTTCACTGTGCACGCGCTGCCTGTGCAGTCGCACGCGCTGTGCCTCTGAACCCCTTCGTTCAGAGGACTGGAAATGACGGTTTTACCCGCATGCGCTGTGCATGCTGAAAACCGGCATTTCCTCCAGCCAGACGCGTGAGTACCCCGACCGTACTCACGCGTTTGGAACGGAATTACTGGGCCATTAAAATACACCAGAGACATTGGCTCTGAATTTCCGATCGGGGGTTTCCTGCAGGCGGATTCCTCCGATCGGAAAAAATCTACGCACTTACCCGTTAGATCCGTAGGTCCCGAGACTCCGATCCTTGGTCTCTGCTCTACAAAATGCGCAGGTATCCCAGGGGTGCATGCGGTTCGCAAGCACCTCCCGGATCACGTGGGCCATGAGAAACCAATCAAAGAAGGGAATCACCCTTCACACTTTCGACAAATCTCTACGCACAGATCTGTAAAAAGTATGAATGGAGATCACATTTTAAAACACAGTTAAACATTAAATACATTGTTTTAAAATCACATATTTAAAATTACATTAAATTAAATATTTTATACAAAAATTTAATTTTTTGAAAAAAAAATTTAAGTTTTTTACATGGCTATAAACTTATCTTTTAGTAAAAAATGTAAATTTATAAATGAGTGGAAATAATTTTTAATTTTGTTTTTAAACTCTTATGCCTGGTAAAAGCAGGAGTAAGGCCCACTTTTACCAGCATAAGATATTTGAAGGTGTGCAGCGGGCGGAAGTTGTGCAGAAGGCGGAACTACCTGCCCGCGGAGGCTCTTTTCCCAGGCAGGTGGATGATCTGTCAAGAGAATTCGCATGCCTGAAACCGGCACTTGCGACGACCGATGTACACACCTCGTACGCACCCGTGGGGGTCAGAAAATATGGCCCGTTCTTTGTGCAATAAAATTCGCCCTTAAATCCACAATAAATATTAACACCTGCACAGAGACACATTGTTCATTGTAACACATTGTCATGGGTTTGCTGTAGGTAAATCTCCCTCACTGTCTTGTGCCTCATCTCTCTCTGTCTCTCCCATACTCTAATGCACCTGACCTACCTCACTTCTCCCTCTCAATCTCTTGCCTGGCCTTCAATCACTTGCCTGTCCTCTCACTCTCTCACTCTCTCATTCTCGCCTGGTCAGCCTCGCCTCTCTCTCTCTCTCTCTCTCACTTTCACTGCCTGTCTCGCCCGGTCTCTCTTTCTCTCTCACTCACTGTTTCTTTTGTCCCTGGTTTACAGTATAGACAGGAGTTGACAGTGAGACACACACATTCCATACAGTACCAGGCAGGAGTGAATCGTTCCCTTTTAACTACTGTGCAATGTATATGTACAGGGGATGAAACTGAGACACACTCGGACTATATAATATCAGTACATCATTTCTGTTTGCCCGCTGTGTACTGTAAATGTAAAGGATCTGACACTGAGACACACGTGGCCCACACAGTACCAGACTATGAGAAATGCAGGACGAAAGAAAAGGAGAGTGATAGAAAGAAACAGGGGACGAGAGAGCGGCAGAGACTGAGAGATAGTGAGAGTGGACGAAAGAGAAAGACAAACAGGGTGAGACATACAGTGAGAGAGATAGAGAGATATGATGAGAGGTAGGTAGAGTGAGAGATAGGATAGAAAGATATAAACATAGTGGATTGAGAGCGATTTAGGGAGTGATGTTGCATTTGCAAAGATAATCCAGAGGCCGTAAGTAGAGCTCAGTTCATGTTGCTTTTAATGGCTGATCCAAACACACTCTCCCAGGCAAAAGCAATCGAATACCTATACACAATACAATGATAACATCACTATCAAACTCCATGTGCTCAGGCAAAGGCAATCGAGTACCTATCACCAATGTCGGACATAACATTTCCACCCCCTCACAGAATTTCAAACATGAAATGTAGTGACAAAGTCCTGTAGGTGGCCAGGGCGAGAACGTGTATGGACAGGCCGAGGTGCGGACTGGTGAAGAGCAGGCCGAAGTGGTCTCTGGTGAGGAGCAGGCTGAGGCACCATATCTGCTTGAGGGTTGACTGGCTGAGCCACATGTGCATTCCGCCACTCTGGGGGTAAGGCTTGGGGATTAGGTCCGTATAATCCCGCATCAGGGGGTGCTGGCACCAGGGCTCACCTATCTCACCGACACTCTTTAATATTTACATAAATGAATTGGCAAAACTACTTGAACAATCTACAGCACCTGGCCTCGTCCTATATGACTCCAAGGTTAAATTCCTCCTCTATGCAGATGACCTGGTTCTGCTCTCACCAACTGAGGAGGGTCTACAGCAGAACCTGGATCTGCTAGAGTCGTTCTGTCAGACCTGGGCCCTGACAATAAACCCCCAAAAAACCAAAGTTCTTGTGTTCCAGCAAAGATCCAGACATCAGGGACCCAGAATAAACTTCACACTAGGAGCAACTAAAATTGAACAAACTACAAATTACACATACTTTGGCTTAAAAATCAGTTCTACCGGAAATTTTCATTTGGCTGTGAATGAACTGAAAGAGAAAGCAATAAGGGCTTTCTATGCCATTAAAAAGTCAATCCAAATAGAAATTCCAATTGGCATTTGGCTCAAAATGTTTTTATCAATAATTGAACCAATTGAACCTCTATGGCAGTGAGGTGTGGGGTCCGCTAACACAACAAGAATTTGCAAAATGGGACAAACACCCAATTGAGATCCTACATGCAGAATTCTGTAAAAGTATCCTCCGGACTCAGAGGAAAACCGCAAACAATGCATGCAGGGCAGAACTAGGCCTATATCCACTACTAATTAATATCCAAAAAAGAGCCATCAAATTTTGGAAACAGCTAAAAATGAGCAACCCTCACTGCTATCATTATGAAGCCCTGAAATGCCAAGAGATGATCATAGAGAAGAATCCTCTCAGTCAACTGGTCCTGGGACTCAGTGAAGTAACTAATAACGCTACTAATAATAATCAGCCCCGGGACAGTGACATCCTAGCACAGAGAATTCTACCCAACACAATTGTCACTAAACAAAAGGAAAAATATTTGACCTATTGGACAGAAACGACAAAAGCCCAAAACAAACTCGATTGCTATTTGGCCCTAAACAGACAATACACCATGGCTGAATACCTGACCATGGTAAAAGATAGCAAACTGAGAAAAACCGTGACAATGTACAGACTTAGTGCGCATAGCCTGGCCATCGAAAAAGGCAGACACAAGCAGACCTGGCTGCCAAGAGAGGACAGGATATGCTCTCACTGCAGTCAGTGAGTGGTGGAGACAGAGATGCACTTCCTCACAACTTGTGGAAACTATCAGGACATAAGGGGGAATTTCTACCCAAAATTCATAAAAATATGCCCTGAATTCAAAAATTAGAATGACCACCAAAAACTCCCATATCTATCAGGGGAACAGAGAAATTTGCGTAACTTTAGCGGCAAACTATGTTACAGCTTGCCATAAGTAGAGGGCCAACCATTAAATCTAAGAAAAGATTATATGCATATTATATTTGTGTATATTTATGTATACGGATATATCTGTCTATACACTGTATGTCTAGATCTGCATTTACGTGTTCAATCATACATGTTTTTCTGTGCTTTGGCAACATAAGATGTATCTTGTCATGCCAATAAAGCAATTTGAATTGAATTGAATTGAATTGAGAGAGAGACTTGGGGAGAGAGACCAAGGATGAGTGATAGGGTTAGGGAAACAGTGACAGAGACTAAAAGAGAGAGAGAGACATGGAGAGAGACCGAGAGTGAGAGAAATGGAGAGGGAAACTGATATTGAAGAAGACAGAGTGAGAGACATGAAGAGAGACATAGAGTGAGAGATAGGGATAGAGCAACAGAGACAGAGACAGAAAGGCGGAGAGAGAGAAGACATGGAGAGTGAGACAGAGTGTGAGAGATAGAGAGAGAGAACGAGTGTCAGAGACTGAAGGGCGGAGAGAGAAAGAGACATGGGGAGAGAGTTCACGATCAAGGCAGCATTTGACCGAGTGTGGCACCAAGGAGCCCTAGTAAAATTGAAGTCAATGGGAATCAGGCGGAATATTTTCCACTGGCTGGAGTCATATCTAGCACATAGGAGGATGGTTGTGGTTGTTGAATGTCAATCATTTCAGCCCCAGGACATTGCTGCATGAGTTCCTGTGGGCAATATCATATGTCCAAACATTTTCAGCTGCTTCATCAATGACCTTCCGTCCATCATATGGTCAGAAGTGGGGATGTTCGCTGATAATTGGACAATGTTCAATTCAATTCGCAACTCCTCAGAAAATGAAGCCGTCCATGTCCACATGCAACAAGATCTGGACGACATTCAGACTTGGGCTGATAAGTGGCAGGTAACATTCGAGCAGTACAAGTGCCAGACAATGCTGATCTCCAACAAGCAAGAGTCTAACCACACCCTCTTGACATTTGGCAGTGCCATCACCAAATCCCACACCGTCAACATCCTGAGCAGTCACTATTGCCCAGAAACTTAACTGGACCAGCCACATAAATATTGTGGCAACAAGAGCATGTCAGAGGCAGGGTATTCGGCAGCGAGTGTCTCACCTCCTGACTCCATAAAGCCTTTCTACAAGTCAAAGGTAAGGAGTGTGATGGAATACTCTCCACTTGCCTGGGTGAGTGCAGCTCCAACAGCACTCAAGAAGCTTGACACCATCCAGGACAAAGCAGCCCATTTGATTGGCACCCCATCCCCACCTTAAACATCCACCCCCTCCACCACTGGCGCACTGTGGCTGCAGTGCGTACCATCTACAAGATGCACACCAGCAACTGACCAAGGCTTCTTCGGCAGCACCTCCCAAACCCACGACCTCTACCACATAGAAGGACAAGGGCAGCAGGAAAATGAGAACGCAATAACCTGAAAGTTGCGCTTCAAGTTACACGCCATCCTGACTTGTAAATATAACACTGATCCTTCATCGTCGCTGGTCAAAATCCTGGAACTCTCTCCATAAGAGCACTGTGGGAATACCTCACCCCACGGACTGCAGCGGTTCAAGAAGGCGGCTCACCAACACTTTCTCAAGAGCAATTAGGGATGGGCAACAAATGCTGGCCTTGCCAGTGGTGCCCACACTCCAGAAAGATAAAGAACAAATTGAGAGACAGGGAGAGGGAAACAGACAGAAGGCAAGAGAGAGAGAGAGACATGGAGAGAGTGAGCAAGACTGAGAGATAGGGAGAGGGAAACAAACAGAAGGCAAGAGAGAGAGAGAGAGAGAGACATGGAGAGAGTGAGCAAGACTGAGAGATAGGGAGAGGGAAACAGACAGAAGGCAAGAGAGAGAGAGAGAGAGAGACATGGAGAGAGTGAGCAAGACTGAGAGATAGGGAGAGGGAAACAGTCAGAAGGCAAGAGAGAGATAGAGGGAGAGAGAGACATGGAGAGAGTGAGCAAGACTGAGAGATAGGGAGAGGGAAACAGACAGAAGGAGAGAGGGAGAGAGAGAGACATGGAGAGAGTGAGCAAGACTGGGAGATAGGGAGAGGGAAACAGGCAGAAGGAGAGCGAGAGAGAGAGAGAGAGACATGGAGAGAGTGAGCAAGACTGAGAGATAGGGAGAGGGAAACAGACAGGAGGCAAGAGAGAGAGAGAGAGAGACATGGAGAGAGTGAGCAAGACTGAGAGATGTAATGATATCAGCAAATAGTGATGGTATTTGCCTGTTTGATTATGATGCCTTGCCAGCATGTTTGCTTGTATTGATTACTTATGCCTGACCAGCAGAGGGCATGTGACAGAGACAAGCAGTTCAGTTTTGCTTTCGCTTTTGATGGATCACGAGCATGATGTCTCTGTAAATGCTGTTAAAAGAGTTGAACAAGCTTTAGATTAAAAAGACATTCTCTTTCATAAATGTCTCGTAATTGAACCCACAAAGATGTCAATACATGGTGTCAGAAGTGATTGAAAGAGATGAAGAGGAAAAATCTGAAGTGAAATCAGCTCTCCACATATTAGCAAGCCAAAAGAGAACATCGTTACTTACCATTAGAGAATAGCTAACGAAGTGAAAAAATGGAAGGTTTACTCCCACCAGCGATGCTTCAGTTGACAGGTAATGTAGCTGAAAATTGGAGGAGATTCAAACAACGTTTAAAGTTGTATTTAGCGGCAATCGGAGCTGACGAGAAAAGTAATAAAAAGAAATCGTCACTGTTCTTACATGTCGTGGGTGATGAAGCGCTGGAGGTGTATAATAACTTCATATTCACTGCTGATGGAGGCAAAATGAAGCTAGATAAAATAATGGAACAGTTTGAGGCCTACTGCATACCTAAACATAACGTGACGTTTGTGAGGCACAGATTTTTCACATGTGTACAGAAAACGGGTGAGACTATTGATCAGTATGTGACTGAACTGAGAAACCGAAGCAAAACATGTGAATTTGGGTGACTGACAGACTCGCTGATAAAAGACAGACTGGTGTGTGGTATTCCAGATAATGGTCTAAGGGAAAGATTGCTAAGAGAGCAAGATCTAGACCTGGGAAAAGCCATAGCACTGTGTAGGGCTACAGAGACTGTGAAGTCGCAGGCAAAGGAGCTGTTCAGTGAGAATAGCTGCAATGTGGTTGCAGTGAGAAAGAACGGATACAAACCGTTTAACAAAAAGAGCGCCAATGTGAAAAAAGAGGCATGGCCAGTGAACAAAAATGAAAGGGGCAATCGAAAGACACGTAGTCGATGTGGTACACAGCATCCACCAAGAAAGTGTCCAGCATATGGTAAAACATGCAATAGTTGCAACAAAAACAACCATTATGCCCGTTGCAGCAAGAACCAAGCGCAACAACGCAAGGTCCATGCAATAGATGAAAGCGGGATAGACGAGTTCAATGTGGATGTTGTGTCTGAAAACAAAAAAGAAGAAAGAGACTGGATGTTGACACTAAAAGTGAATGACATTCCATTTAAATTGGACACTGGAGCACAAGTTAATGTGATATCAGAGACTGATTTTAAGAAAATTAGACCCACACCAAAGATACATGGAATAAAAGTGAAAGTGACAGGATACTCAGGTATTGATATACCAGTGAAAGGAAGATGCATTGTCAAAGTGACACACAAGGACAGAGAGCACACGCTAGCATTAATCGTGGTGCCAAAGGATCTGCAAGCCATACTAGGTTTAAAAGCCTGTGAGAGACTGAACCTGGTAAAGAGAGCCCTCGTTGTGGAAAGCGAAGGAGAGACAGTCTATGATGAACTCATGAAAGAGTACAACGACCTATTTAAGGGTCTAGGCTGCCTGCCAGGAGAACACACGATCAGAGTAGATAAAAGTATGCCAAATGTCATACATCCATGCAGAAAAGTTCTGTTTGCTCTTCAAAAGCAACTGAAGGCAGAGTTGGACAGGATGGAAAGCCTGAACGTGATTCAGAAGATAGATGAACCAACTGAGTGGGTGAGTTCCCTCGTCGTTGTGGACAAAAAGAATGGAAAGCTCAGAATTTGCCTGGATCCAAGAGATCTAAACAGAGCAATAAAGAGAGAGCACTTCAAGCTTCCTACACGTGAGGAAATCATGGCACAGTTTGCAAATGCAAAATATTTCAGCAAGTTAGATGCATCATCAGGATTTTGGCAAATGAAATTGGACGAAGCAAGTTCAAGACTGTGCACGTTCAACAGTCCATTTGGCAGATACAGATTCCTAAGGTTACCATTTGGCATTGCCTCAGCTCCTGAAGTGTATCACAAAACTATCCATATGATCTATGAGCACCTGGAGGGAGTTGATACATCAATGGATGACATCATAGTATGGGGAACCACGAGAACTGAGCATGACGAGACACTGAAAAAAGTGCTGGAAGCAACAAGGAAAACAAACCTGAAGCTGAATAGAGAGAAATGCCAGCTTGGGGTGACAGAACTGACATTCGTGGGAGATATCCTTAGCAGTGAGGGCATCAGACCAGGTCCCAGAAAGGTGTCCGCCATTGAGAATATGCCAAAGCCACAATGCAAAAAGGACGTGCAGAGGTTTAATGGAATGATCAACTACATGGGTAAATTCATATCCAACCTCTCAGGAAAGATGGCGCCACTGAGAAGACTAACTGAAAAGAACATTGAATGGGAATGGAATCATGAGCATGAGAAGTCATGGAGCGATCTAAAGAACCTGCTCACAGAGGAACCAGTTCTGAGGTTTTATGAACCAGCGAGACCCCTCAAGATATCATCAGATGCATCACAGAGTGGGCTCGGTGCAGTTCTTCTGCAAAAATATGACTACTGGCAACCTATTGCATATGCTTCGCGCTCAATGACAGACGCGGAGACGCGATATGCTCAAATAGAAAAGGAGCTGCTCAGCATCACATACGCCTGTGAAAGATTTCACCAGTTTGTGGCAGGACAAGCAATCAGTGTAGAGACTGACCATAAGCCCTTGATTGCATTGTTCCAAAAGCCACTAAATAGCTATCCGCTTAGAATACAATGAATGATGATCAGGCTGCAACACAATACACTGAATGTTGCATACACACCGGGTAAGCTGATGTATACAGCAGACACGTTGTCCAGAGCTGTTGACCCAAGTGAGCCCGCAAACACCAAAATGGATGAAAAAGTGAACGCCTACGTGGACATGATCACAAGTGCACTGCCCATAGCAGATGCAAACATGGAGCTCATAAAGACTGAGACAAACAAAGATGAAACAATGAGACGACTGAGGAAAAGCATCTTGGATGGATGGCCCAACATGAAGCAAGACTGCTCACCTGACATGGCAGAGTACTGGAACTGCAGGGTGGAACTATCAGTGGTCGAAGACATCATCTACAAAGGAACTAAAATAGTTATCCCAAAGAGTCTGAGAAAAGAGATGCTAAAAAGGATCCATGGAGGACATCTGGGTATCGAAAAGTGTAATAAAAGAGAACGAGAGGTGATGTACTGGCTACGAATCAACCAAGATGTGACAAATGAGGTGTCAAACTGCACAATATGCCTGAAATATCGAGCAAGCAATCCGGTAGAACCACTAAAGCCACACCCAGCACCAGACGGACCTTACCAGAAGGTAGGCGCTGACCTATTCATATGTCAAGGGAAGGACTATCTTGTAGTCACAGACTATTTCTCCCTGTATCCAGAGGTTTGTAGACTGCACACCACCACTGCAGATGCTGTGATAACATGTATGAAAGCCATATTCTCCAGGCATGGCGTGGCAAGCGAGGTCTTCACAGACAACGGACCTCAGTTTTACAATGCAAGTTTCTGACACTTTGCCAAAGAGTGGGACTTTGTCCACACAACGTCAAGTCCTCACTTTCCACAGTCCAATGGTCTAGTGGAAAAATCTGTCCAGACAGTGAAAAGACTGATGTACAAGGCAAAATAAAGTGGAAGTGACTTCTACCAGAGCATGCTTGTATACCGCACAACGCCGCTAGAGTGTGGTATGTCACCAGCCCAACTCCTTATGGGACATCGGCTAAGGTCAAACCAACCCATTCCGGAGAACCTCCTGAAAACAAAAGAGGGGGAGAAAGTGAGGAAGTTCAAAGAACAACAGAAAGAAAAGCAAAAGTACTACTATGACAGAGGAACACAAAAGCTACCTGAACACCACACTGGTGACCAAGTAAGGTTCAAAGACAAAACAAACACATGGACTCAGAAGGGAACTGTCCTGAGTGAAGTTCAACCAAGATCATACACCATTCAGACGGATGAGGGTGCAGTTCTGAGAAGAAATCGTCGAGATCTTCTCATGGGACCAGCCACAGCAAGTCAAAAGACTGATACTGTTGAACAACCTGATCACACAGCAGGTCAAAGACTGATACTGCTGAACAACCTGATCACACAGCTGAGAAACCATCATCTGAAGCAACAACTCAGATTCAAGGACAATCAATCAGAAAATCCTCAAGACACGTGAAGCCTCCTGAGAGACTCATTGAGCAAATTTAAGGACTATTGTTACAGAAGGAAGTAATGTTATCTTATTCTTTCTTCAAGTTCTTGTGTATTTACATACTTCATGTGAACACACAAAACACGGTTAAAAAACCTTGATCATGACAATGATAATGTAACTAAATTAAGTGTTACAGTTAAAATGCAGATTAATACAAAGAAAACATGTTGTTAGTTAAAAGTAAAATACTTTTGTTTTAAGAAAGGGAGATGTAATGTTATCAGCAAATAGTGATGGTATTTGCCTGTTTGATTATGATGCCTTGCCAGCATGTTTGCATGTATTGAATACTTATGCCTGACCAGCAGAGGGCATGTGACAGAGACAAGCAGTTCAGTTTTGCTTTCGCTTTAGATGGGTCACTAGCATGATGTCTCCTGTAAATACTGTTAAAAGAGTTGAATAAGCTTTAGATTAAAAAGACACTCTCTTTCATAAATGTCTCGTCATTGAACCCACAAAGAAGTGAATACAAGAGATAGGGAGAGGGAAACAGAGAGAAGGCAAGAGAGAGAGAGAGAGAGAGAGACATGGAGAGAGTGAGCAAGACTGAGAGATAGGGAGAGGGAAACAGACAGAAGGCAAGAGTCATAGAGTCATAGAGTCATAGAGTTATACAGCACAGAAAGAGGCCCTTCGGCCCATCGTGTCTGCGCCGCCCATCCATCCCTGTCCAGTCTAATCCCATTTTCCAGCATTTGGTCCATAGCCTTGTATGCAATGGCATTTCAAGTGCTCATCCAAATGCTTCTTGAATGTTGTGAGGGTTCCTGCCTCCACCACCCTTTCAGGCATTGAGTTCCACATTCCAACCACCCTCTGGGTGAAAAAGTTCCTCCTCAAATCCCCTCTAAATCTCCTGCCCCTTACCCTGAATCTATGCCCCCTTGTTATTGACCCCCCACTAAGGGGAAAAGTTCCTCTTTATCTACCCTATCTATGCCCCTCATTATTTTGTACACCTCAATCAGGTCCCCCCTCAGCCTTCTCTGCTCCAAGGAAAACAACTCCAGCCTGTCCAGCCTCTCTTCATAGCTGAGGCGCTCCATCCCAGGTAACATCCTGGTGAATCTTCTCTGCACCCTCTCCAAATCAATCACATCCTTCCTATAGTGAGGCGACCAGAACTGCACACAGTACTCCAGCTGTGGCCTCACCAGCGTTTTGTACAGCTCCATCATAACCTCCCTGCTCTTATATTCTATGCCTCGGCTAATGAAGGCAAGTATCCCATATGCCTTTTTAACCACCTTATCTACCTGCTCCGCTGCCTTCAGGGATCTATGTACATGTACACCAAGGTCCCTCTGACCCTCTGTACTTCCTAGGGTCCTACCACTCATTGTGTATTCCCTTGCCTTATTTGTCCGTCCAAAATGCATCACCTCGCACTTTTCAGGGTTAAATTCCATTTGCCACTTTTCCGCCCATCTGACCAACCCGTTTATATCATCCTGTAGCCGGAGGCTTTCCTCCTCGCAATTTACCACCCCAACAATTTTCGTGTCATCTGCGAACTTACTGATCATACCTTTTACATTTTCATCCAAATCAAGAGAGAGAGAGAGAGAGAGACATGGAGAGAGAGACATGGAGAGAGTGAGCAAGACTGAGAGATAGGGAGAGGGAAACAGACAGAAGGAGAGAGAGAGAGAGAGGGAGAGAGACATGGAGAGAGTGAGCAAGTCTGAGAGATAATGAGAGGGAAGCAGACAGAAGAAGAGAGAGAGAGAGAGACATGGAGTGAGTGACCAAGACTGAGAGATAGGGAGAGGGAAACAGACAGAAGGAGAGCGAGAGAGAGAGAGAGACATGGAGAGAGTGAGCAAGACTGAGAGATAGGGAGAGGGAAACAGACAGAAGGTGAGAGAGAGAGAGAGAGAGAGAGACATGGAGAGAGTGAGCAAGTCTGAGAGATAATGAGAGGGAAGCAGACAGAAGAAGAGAGAGAGAGAGAGACATGGAGTGAGTGACCAAGACTGAGAGATAGGGAGAGGGAAACAGACAGAAGGAGAGAGAGAGAGAGACATGGAGAGAGTGAGCAAGACTGAGAGATAGGGAGAGGGAAACAGACAGAAGGAGAGAGAGAGAGAGAGATACATGGAGAGAGTGAGCAAGACTGAAAGATAGGGAGAGGGAAACAGACAGATGGTGAGAGAGAGAGACATGGAGAGAGTGAGCAAGACTGAGAGATAGGGAGAGGGAAACAGACAGAAGGAGAGAGAGAGAGAGAGAGAGAGAGACATGGAGAGAGTGAGCAAGTCTGAGAGATAATGAGAGGGAAGCAGACAGAAGAAGAGAGAGAGAGAGAGACATGGAGTGAGTGACCAAGACTGAGAGATAGGGAGAGGGAAACAGACAGAAGGAGAGAGAGAGAGAGACATGGAGAGAGTGAGCAAGACTGAGAGATAGGGAGAGGGAAACAGACAGAAGGAGAGAGAGAGAGAGAGATACATGGAGAGAGTGAGCAAGACTGAAAGATAGGGAGAGGGAAACAGACAGATGGTGAGAGAGAGAGAGAGAAACATGGAGAGAGTGAGCAAGACTGAGAGATAGGGAGAGGGAAACAGACAGAAGGAGAGAGAGAGAGAGAGAGCGACATGGAGAGAGTGAGCAAGACTGAGAGCTAGGGAGAGGGAAACAGACAGAAGGAGAGAGAGAGAGAGAGACATGGAGAGAGTGAGCAAGACTGAGAGATAGGGAGAGGGAAACAGACAGAAGGAGAGAGAGAGAGAGAGGGAGAGAGACATGGAGAGAGTGAGCAAGACTGAGAGATGGGAGAGGGAAACAGACAGAAGGAGAGCGAGAGAGAGAGAGAGACATGGAGAGAGTGAGCAAGACTGAGAGATAGGGAGAGGGAAACAGACAGAAGGTGAGAGAGAGAGAGACATGGAGAGAGTGAGCAAGACTGAGAGATAGGGAGAGGGAAACAGACAGAAGGAGAGAGAGAGAGAGAGACATGGAGTGAGTGACCAAGACTGAGAGATAGGGAGAGGGAAACAGACAGAAGGAGAGAGAGAGAGAGACATGGAGAGAGTGAGCAAGACTGAGAGATAGGGAGAGGGAAACAGACAGAAGGAGAGAGAGAGAGAGAGGGAGAGAGACATGGAGAGAGTGAGCAAGTCTGAGAGATAATGAGAGGGAAGCAGACAGAAGAAGAGAGAGAGAGAGAGACATGGAGTGAGTGACCAAGACTGAGAGATAGGGAGAGGGAAACAGACAGAAGGAGAGAGAGAGAGAGACATGGAGAGAGTGAGCAAGACTGAGAGATAGGGAGAGGGAAACAGACAGAAGGAGAGAGAGAGAGAGAGATACATGGAGAGAGTGAGCAAGACTGAAAGATAGGGAGAGGGAAACAGACAGATGGTGAGAGAGAGAGACATGGAGAGAGTGAGCAAGACTGAGAGATAGGGAGAGGGAAACAGACAGAAGGAGAGAGAGAGAGAGAGAGAGAGAGACATGGAGAGAGTGAGCAAGTCTGAGAGATAATGAGAGGGAAGCAGACAGAAGAAGAGAGAGAGAGAGAGACATGGAGTGAGTGACCAAGACTGAGAGATAGGGAGAGGGAAACAGACAGAAGGAGAGAGAGAGAGAGACATGGAGAGAGTGAGCAAGACTGAGAGATAGGGAGAGGGAAACAGACAGAAGGAGAGAGAGAGAGAGAGATACATGGAGAGAGTGAGCAAGACTGAAAGATAGGGAGAGGGAAACAGACAGATGGTGAGAGAGAGAGAGAGAAACATGGAGAGAGTGAGCAAGACTGAGAGATAGGGAGAGGGAAACAGACAGAAGGAGAGAGAGAGAGAGAGAGCGACATGGAGAGAGTGAGCAAGACTGAGAGCTAGGGAGAGGGAAACAGACAGAAGGAGAGAGAGAGAGAGAGACATGGAGAGAGTGAGCAAGACTGAGAGATAGGGAGAGGGAAACAGACAGAAGGAGAGAGAGAGAGAGAGGGAGAGAGACATGGAGAGAGTGAGCAAGACTGAGAGATGGGAGAGGGAAACAGACAGAAGGAGAGCGAGAGAGAGAGAGAGACATGGAGAGAGTGAGCAAGACTGAGAGATAGGGAGAGGGAAACAGACAGAAGGTGAGAGAGAGAGAGACATGGAGAGAGTGAGCAAGACTGAGAGATAGGGAGAGGGAAACAGACAGAAGGTGAGAGAGAGAGACATGGAGAGAGTGAGCAAGACTGAGAGATAGGGAGAGGGAAACAGACAGAAGGAGAGAGAGAGAGAGAGAGAGAGAGACATGGAGAGAGTGAGCAAGACTGAGAGATAGGGAGAGGGAAGCAGACAGAAGGTGAGAGAGAGAGAGAGAGAGACATGGAGAGAGTGAGCAAGACTGAGAGACAGGGAGAGGGAAACAGACAGAAGGTGAGAGAGCGAGAGAGAGACATGGAGAGAGTGAGCAAGATTGAGAGATAGGGAGAGGGAAACAGACAGAAGGTGAGAGAGAGAGAGTGAGAGACATGGAGAGAGTGAGAAAGACTGAGAGATAGGGAGAGGGAAACAGACAGAAGGAGAGAGAGAGAGAGACATGGAGAGAGTGAGCAAGACTGAGAGATAGGGAGAGGGTAACAGAGAGAAGGAGAGAGAGAGAGAGAGAAACATGGAGAGAGTGAGCAAGACTGAGAGATAGGGAGAGGGAAACAGACAGAAGGAGAGAGAGAGAGAGAGAGCGACATGGAGAGAGTGAGCAAGACTGAGAGCTAGGGAGAGGGAAACAGACAGAAGGAGAGAGAGAGAGAGAGACATGGAGAGAGTGAGCAAGACTGAGAGATAGGGAGAGGGAAACAGACAGAAGGTGAGAGAGAGAGAGAGAGAGACATGGAGAGAGTGAGCAAGACTGAGAGATAGGGAGAGGGAAACAGACAGAATGCAAGAGAGGGAGAGAGAAAGAGACATGGAGAGAGTGAGCAAGACTGAGAGATACAGACTACACCAGGTACAGACTAAGCGACCACCAACTGGAAATTGAAAAAGGCAGATACAAGAAATCCTGGCAGCCTAGAGAGAATAGAATATGCGATCAATGTCTGGCCGGCGAGGTTGAAACAGAAATGCGTTTCCTCCTAAAATGCGAAAAATTCAACACATCAAGAAACATATTATTCAAGAAGCTAAGCCAAACAACCCCAGATTTCAAGGAATTGGATGACCTGTCAAAATTGAGGTTAGTCCGAGGAGAAGGAGACAGACCATACCTTGGGGCCAAATATCTAACAACATGTCTCAACCTGAGGACTGTTTAAAATTAAGACTGTTTAAAATTAATATTGAACGTACCAAATGAAGTACAAAGACTGTTTAAAATTAATATTGTTTAAAAGTAATATTGTATGTACACAACAAATGTCAAATCGATTGACACCTACAGAATGTTGGAAAACTGTACCTTTTTGCTATGTAAGCTTTGGCAATATGGTTCTCTGTAAACTTTCATGCCAATAAAGCATTTGAATTGGAATTGGAATTGGAGAGACATGGAGAGAGTGAGCAAGACTGAGAGATAGGGAGAGGGAAACAGACAAAAGGTGAGAGAGAGAGAGAGACATGGAGAGAGTGAGCAAGACTGAGAGATAGGGAGAGGGAAACAGACAGAAGGAGAGAGAGAGAGAGAGACATGGAGAGAGTGAGCAAGACTGAGAGATAGGGAGAGGGAAACAGACAGAAGGAGAGAGAGAGAGAGAGAGAGAGAGAGACATGGAGAGAGTGAGCAAGACTGAGAGATAGGGAGAGGGAAGCAGACAGAAGGTGAGAGAGAGAGAGAGAGAGAGACATGGAGAGAGTGAGCAAGACTGAGAGATAGGGAGAGGGAAACAGACAGAAGGTGAGAGGGAGAGAGAGAGATAAGGAGAGAGTGAGAAAGACTGAGAGATAGGGAGAGGGAAACAGACAGAAGGGGAGAGAGAGAGAGACATGGAGAGAGTGAGCAAGACTGAGAGATAGGGAGAGGGTAACAGAGAGAAGGAGAGAGAGAGAGAGAGAAACATGGAGAGAATGAGCAAGACTGAGAGATGGGAGAGGGAAACAGACAGAAGGAGAGAGAGAGAGAGATAGAGAGACATGGAGAGAGTGAGCAAGGCTGAGAGCTAGGGAGAGGGAAACAGACAGAAGGAGAGAGAGAGAGAGAGAGACATGGAGAGAGTGAGCAAAACTGAGAGATAGGGAGAGGGAAACAGACAGAAGGAGAGAGAGAGAGAGAGAGACATGGAGAGAGTGAGCGAGACTGAGAGATAGGGAGAGGGAAACAGACAAAAGGAGAGAGAGAGAGAGAGAGAGACATGGAGAAGCTTTGGCAATATGGTTCTCTGTAAACTTTCATGCCAATAAAGCATTTTAATTGGAAAAATTGGAATTGGAGTGAGCAAGACTGAGAGAAAGGGAGAGGGAAACAGACAGAAGGTGACAGAGAGAGAGAGAGAGAGAGACATGGAGAGAGTGAGCAAGACTGAGATAGGGAGAGGGAAACAGACAGAAGGAGAGAGAGAGAGAGAGAGAGAGACATGGAGAGAGAGAGCAAGACTGAGAGATAGGGAGAGGGAAACAGACAGAAGGTGAGAGAGAGAGAGAGAGAGACATGGAGAGAGTGAGCAAGACTGAGAGATAGGGAGAGGGAAACAGGCAGAAGGAGAGAGAGAGAGAGAGAGAGAGAAAGACATGGAGAGAGTGAGCAAGACTGAGAGATAGGGAGAGGGAAGCAGACAGAAGGTAAGAGAGAGAGGGAGAGACATGGAGAGAGTGAGCAAGACTGAGAGACAGGGAGAGGGAAACAGACAGAAGGTGAGAGAGAGAGAGAGAGAGACATGGAGAGAGTGAGCAAGACTGAGAGATAGGGAGAGGGAAACAGACAGAAGGTGAGAGAGAGAGAGAGAGAGAGAGACATGGAGAGAGTGAGCAAGACTGAGAGATAGGGAGAGGGAAACAGACAGAATGCAAGAGAGGGAGAGAGAAAGAGACATGGAGAGAGTGAGCAAGACTGAGAGATAGGGAGAGGGAAACAGACAGAAGGAGAGAGAGAGAGAGAGAGAGAGACATGGAGAGAGTGAGCAAGACTGAGAGATAGGGAGAGGGAAACAGACAGAAGGTGAGAGAGAGAGCCCTAAAAAGAGAATATAAACTAGCAGACTACCTCACGACCATCAGAGACACAAAACAGAGACAGACCCTCACCAGGTACAGACTAAGCGACCACCAACTGGAAATTGAAAAAGGCAGATACAAGAAATCCTGGCAGCCTAGAGAGAATAGAATATGCGATCAATGTCTGGCTGGCGAGGTTGAAACAGAAATGCATTTCCTCCTAAAATGCGAAAAATTCAACACATCAAGAAACATATTATTCAACAAGCTAAGCCAAACAACCCCAGATTTCAAGGAATTGGATGATCTGTCAAAATTGAGATTAGTCCAAGGAGAAGGAGACAGACCATACCTTGGGGCCAAATATGTAACAACATGTCACAACCTGAGGACTGTTTAAAAGTAAGACTGTTTAAAATTAATATTGAACGTACCAAATGAAGTAGAAAGACTGTTTAAAATTAATATTGTTTAAAAGTAATATTGTATGTACCCAACAAATGTCAAATCGATTGACACCTACAGAATGTTGGAAAACTGTACCTTTTTGCTATGTAAGCTTTGGCAATATGGTTCCCTGTAAACTTTCATGCCAATAAAGCATTTGAACTGAACTGAACTGAACAGAAGGTGAGAGAGAGAGAGAGAGAGAGAGAGAGAGACATGGAGAGAGTGAGCAAGACTGAAAGATAGGGAGAGGGAAACAGACAGAAGGAGACAGAGAGAGAGAGAGAGAGAGAGGATGAAGAGTACAGACCCTGAATTCTTAAAAGCTATATAAGACATTGATATAATAGTGTTAACAGAAACATGGTGCCAAAAGGACGTGCCGACCCACTGTCCTCCAATGTACCATGAAATCATTGTGCCCTCAGTAAAGAACACTAAAACACGCAAGGGCAGAACCTCCGGGGGAATATTGGTGTGGTATAAGGGAGAACTGGACAAACACATCTCACCGGTAAAACAGGGAAAATCACACGTATGGCTAAAACTAGATAAAAATATAGGAATAGGAAAAAAAGGTGTTTACTTATGTGCGATCTACATACCTCCAATAGAATCGCCATATTTCGAAGAGGAGTTATTTGATACTCTCCACATGGAAATCAGCCATTTCCAGGCCCAAGGAAAGGTGATAATATGTGGGGACCTAAATGCAAGAACCGGTTGTGAACCTGACTTCATAGACCCACAGGGAAACAACCATGTGTTTGGCCAGACCCCTTTAGATGTCACACCAGCCATCGCAAATCGGAACAACCTTGATCGTGAAATAAATAAAAGCGGTAGGGAGGTATTGCAACTCTGCCGAGCCTTAGGCCTGTACATAGTTAACGGTAGGTTCAGAGGGGACTCCCAAGGGAGACTCACATACTCCTCAACTCTTGGGTCTAGTGTGGTGGACTATACAATCACTGACCTGGACCCCTGCAATGTCAACACATTCACTGTCAGGCAGCAATCCCCCCTCTCAGACCATAACCAAATAAATATGTAACTTAAACTATCTGCCCAAAATACAGACACAAAAAAGGAACCCAGTAAGCTCCATAAAATAAACCAGACATACAGATGGGCCCCAGACAGTGGAGAAAAATTCATCACAGCACTAAAGTCACCTGATCTCACAAGTAAAATATCAAAATTTAAAGAAAACCCATACGAGATCACCAGAGATGGTGTAAACATGGCCATAGAGGATATAAATATGATCTTCCATGAGGCAGCTGTAAAAGCCGACCTTGTGAAACAGAAGAGGAAGCGTCACAAAAGACAAAATAAAAATAAGAAATGGTTTGACCACGAATGCAAAAATGCCAGAAAAGACCTGAGAAAAATATCAAACCAAAAGCATCGCCATCCAAACAATCCGGACCTACGTACTAGATACAATGAAACCCTCAAAAGATATAAACACACCATTAGGAACAAAACACAAAACTATACCCACAAAATACTCGAAGAAATTGAAAACTCCACCAATCCAAAACAATTCTGGGAAATGTGGAATAACCTGAGTACAACACAATTGCACGCATTACCAATCCAAGATGGCGACATCTGGAGAACACATTTTGAAAACCTCTACAAAGACATCCCAATAAACGAAACAAACCCAAGTCAACATCAGGTCACAGAAAAACTCCACACATTAGAAGCAACAATTAAAGACAACCAAAACCCTCTAGACTCCCCAATCACATGGAAAGAACTGGCCACAAAAACAAAATCTTTCCACCGAAAGAAAGCCTGTGGCCCAGACAACATCAAAAATGAAATGCTCAAGTTCAGCAATATGGAGATGCAGGGTGCGGTACTCAAATTATTCAACATCATATTACGTTCAGGCTGTTTTCCCGATATCTGGTGCCAAGGACTAATCTCCCCCATATATAAAAGTGGAAACAAATCAGACCCAAATAACGACCGCGGCATCTGTGTCAACAGTTGTCTAGGGAAGTTATTCTGCAGTATTCTAAATAGTAGATTACTTGATTTTCTTAACAAACATAATATCCTCAGAAAAAAACAAATAGGCTTTCTTCCAAAACACCGCACCGCTGACCATATTTATACCCTTCACACCCTCATTGAAAAACATATACACCAAACAAAAAATGGGAAAATATTCGCCTGTTTCATCGACTTCAAGAAAGCCTTTGACTCTATATGGCACGAAGGCTCTATTATAAACTTCTTCAGTGTGGAATAGGGGGCAAAGTCTATGACCTTATTAAATCAATGTATCTGAAAAACAAATGCGGGGTCAAAATTGGAGACAAACGCACCGATTTCTTCACCCAGAGAAGAGGCGTCCGGCAGGGCTGCAATTTGAGCCCGACCCTGTTCAACATATACATAAATGAATTAGCAGACATGCTGGAGCAAAGCGAGTCACCAGGTCTCCATCTCCTGGATGGAGAAGTGAAATCCCTGTTCTATGCGGACGACCTGGTCCTGCTGTCTCCCACGGAACAGGGATTACAGCAACAACTAGACCTACTCGACAAATACTGCCAAAATTGGGCTCTAACAGTAAATCTAAAAAAAACCAGCATCATGAATTTTCAAAAAAGGTCCAGATGTCAGGGAAACAAATACCAGTTTACCCTCAGTGATACCACTATAGGACACACTATGAGCTACACCTACCTTGGTCGAACTATTACAGCATCAGGGAGCTTCAACATAGCAGTGAATGCACTAAAAGAAAAAGCTCGAAGAGCCCTATATGCAATAAAAAGAAAATTCTACAACATCCAAATCCCAATCAAAATCTGGCTCAAAATATTTGACAGCATAATCCTGCCCATTGCACTGTACGGGAGTGAAGTATGGGGCCCGCTAAATCACCAAAGCTACACCAAATGGGAAAAACACACAATAGAAGCCCTACATGCAGAATTCTGCCGAAGCATCCTTCGCATCCAAAGAAAAACGCAAACAAATGCATGCAGAGCCGAACTAGGCAGATACCCACTGATAATAAACATCCAAAAACGAGCACTAAACTTCCTAAATCACCTCAAATCTAGCTCCCCAGACACCCTTCATTTCAAAGCATTTCAGACCCAAGAGCTAAACCCAGAGAAGAGTCCCCTGAGTCAGCTGCTACTGAAACTAAGTACTCAGCCGGACCCTGACCAACCTCGGACCAACACAGCCGTCCAAACACCAATCCGAGTGAACCAAATCATTAAACAATGCAAAGAAACATACCTGGAACATAGGAACAAAATATCCGAAAGCCAAAGCAGATTAGAATGTTACCGGGCCCTAATAAGAGAATATAAACTGGCAGACTACCTCACGACCATCAGAGACACAAAACAGAGACAGACCCTCACCAGGTACAGACTAAGCGACCACCAACTGGAAATTGAAAAAGGCAGATACAAGAAATCCTGGCAGCCTAGAGAGAATAGAATATGCGATCAATGTCTGGCCGGCGAGGTTGAAACAGAAATGCATTTCCTCCTAAAATGCGAAAAATTCAACACATCAAGAAACATATTATTCAACAAGCTAAGCCAAACAACCCCAGATTTCAAGGAATTGGATGACCTGTCAAAATTGAGATTAGTCCTGGGAGAAGGAGACAGACCATACCTTGGGGCCAAATATGTAACAACATGTCACAACCTGAGGACTGTTTAAAATTAAGACTGTTTAAAATGAATATTGAATGTACCAAATGAAGTACAAAGACTGTTTAAAATTAATATTGTTTAAAAGTAATATTGTATGTACCCAACAAATGTCAAATCGATTGACACCTACAAAATGTTGAAAATGTACCTTTTTGCTATGTAAGCTTTGGCAATATGGTTCTCTGTAAACTTTCATGCCAATAAAGCATTTGAACTGAACTGAACTGAGAGAGACATGGAGAGAGTGAGCAAGACTGAGAGATTGGGAGAGGGAAACAGACAGAAGGCAAGAGAGGGAGAGAGAGAGAGACATGGAGAGAGTGGGCAAGACTGAGAGATCGGGAGAGGGAAACAGACAGAAGGTAAGAGAGAGAGAGAGAGAGAGACATGGAGAGAGTGAGCAAGACTGAGAGATAGCGAGAGGGAAACAGACAGAAGGAGAGAGAGAGAGAGATATGGAGAGAGTGAGCAAGAGTGAGAGACAGGGAGAGGGGAACAGACAGAAGGAGAGAGAGAGAGAGAGAGAGACATGGAGAGAGTGAGCAAGACTGAGAGATAGGGAGAGGGAAACAGACACAAGGAGAGAGAGAGAGAGAGAGACATGGAGAGAGTGAGCAAAACTGAGAGATAGGGAGAGAGAAACAGACAGAAGGAGAGAGAGAGAGAGAGATACATGGAGAGAGTGAGCAAGACTGAGAGATAGGGAGAAGGAACCAGACAGGTGGAGAGAGAGAGAGAGAGATGGAGAGAGTGAGCAAGACTGAGAGACAGGGAGAGGGAAACAGACAGAAAGTGAGAGAGAGAGAGAGAGAGAGAGACATGGAGAGAGTGAGAAAGACAGAGACATAGGGAGAGGGAAACAGACAGAAGGTGAGAGAGAGAGAGAGAGAGAGAGAGAGAGACATGGAGAGAGAGAGCAAGACTGAGAGATAGGGAGAGGGAAACAGACGGAAGGTGAGAGAGAGAGAGAGACATGGAGAGAGAGAGCAAGACTGAAAGATAGGGAGAGGGAAACAGACAGAAGGAGAGAGAGAGAGAGAGAGAGAGACATGGAGAGAGTGAGCAAGATTGAGAGATAGTGAGAGGGAAGCAGACAGAAGAAGAGAGAGAGAGAGAGAGAGAGACATGGAGAGAGTGAGCAAGACTGAGAGATAGGGAGAGGGAAACAGACAGAAGGAGAGAGAGGGAGAGACATGGAGAGAGTGAGCAAGACTGAGAGATAGGGAGAGGGAAACAGACAGAAGGAGAGAGAGAGAGAGAGAGAGAGACATGGAGAGAGTGAGCAAGACTGAGAGATAGGGAGAGGGAAACAGAGAGAAGTAGAGAGAGAGAGAGAGAGAGAGAGAGACATGGAGAGAGTGAGCAAGACTGAGAGATAGGGAGAGGGAAACAGACAGAAGGAGAGAGAGAGAGAGAGAGACATGGAGAGAGTGAGCAAGACTGAGAGACAGGGACAGGGAAACAGACAGAAGGTGAGTGAGAGAGAGAGAGACTTGGAGAGAGTGAGCAAGACTGAGAGATAGGGAGAGGGAAACAGACAGAATGTGAGAGAGAGAGAGAGAGAGAGACATGGAGAGAGTGAGCAAGACTGAGAGATAGGGAGAGGGAAACAGACAGAAGGCAAGAGAGGGAGAGAGAGAGAGAGACATGGAGAGAGTGAGCAAGACTGAGAGATAGGGAGAGGGAAACAGACAGAAGGTAAGAGAGAGAGAGAGAGAGACATGGAGAGAGTGAGCAAGACTGAGAGATAGCGAGAGGGAAACAGGCAGAAGGAGAGAGAGAGAGAGATATGGAGAGAGTGAGCAAGAGTGAGAGATAGGGAGAGGGAAACAGACAGAAGGTGAGAGAGAGAGAGAGAGAGACATGGAGAGAGTGAGAAAGACTGAGACATAGGGAGAGGGAAACAGACAGAAGGTGAGAGAGAGAGAGAGACAGACATGGAGAGAGAGAGCAAGACTGAGAGATAGGGAGAGGGAAACAGACAGAAGGTGAGAGAGAGAGAGAGAGAGAGAGAGAGACATGGAGTGAGTGAGCAAGACTGAAAGATAGGGAGAGTGAAACAGACAGAAGGAGAGAGAGAGAGAGAGACATGGAGAGAGTGAGCAAGACTGAGAGATAGGGAGAGGGAAGCAGACAGAAGAAGAGAGAGAGAGAGAGAGACATGGAGAGAGTGAGCAAGACTTAGAGATAGGGAGAGGGAAACAGACAGAAGGAGAGAGAGAGAGAGACATGGAGAGAGTGAGCAAGACTGAGAGATAGGGAGAGGGAAACAGACAGAAGAAGAGAGAGAGAGAGAGAAACATGGAGAGAGTGAGCAAGACTGAGAGATAGGGAGAGGGAAACAGACAGAAGGAGAGAGAGAGAGAGAGAGACATGGAGAGAGTGAGCAAGACTGAGAGATAGGTAGAGGGAAACAGATAGAAGTAGAGAGAGAGAGAGAGAGAGAGAGAGAGACATGGAGAGAGTGAGCAAGACTGAGAGATAGGGAGAGGGAAACAGACAGAAGGAGAGCGAGAGAGAGAGAGCGAGAGAGACGTGGAGAGAGTGAGCAAGACTGAGAGATAGGGAGAGGGAAACAGACAGAAGGTGAGAGAGAGGGAGAGAGAGAGAGAGAGAGACATGGAGAGAGTGAGCAAGACTGAGAGATAGGGAGAGGGAAACAGACAGAAGGAGAGAGAGAGAGAGAGAAACATGGAGAGAGTGAGCAAGACTGAGAGATAGGGAGAGGGAAACAGACAGAATAAGAGAGAGAGAGAGAGAGACATGGAGAGAGTGAGCATGACTGAGAGATAGGGAGAGGGAAACAGACAGAAGTAGAGAGAGAGAGAGAGAGACATGGAGAGAGTGAGCAAGACTGAGAGATAGGGAGAGGGAAACAGACAGAAGGAGAGCGAGAGAGAGTGAGCGAGAGAGACATGGAGAGAGTGAGCAAGACTGAGAGATAGGGAGATGGAAACAGACAGAAGGTGAGAGAGAGAGAGAGAGAGAGAGAGAGAGACATGGAGAGAGTGAGCAAGACTGAGAGATAGGGAGATGGAAACAGACAGAAGGTGAGAGAGAGAGAGAGAGAGACATGGAGAGAGTGAGCAAGACTGAGAGATAGCGAGAGGGAAACAGGCAGAAGGAGAGAGAGAGAGAGATATGGAGAGAGTGAGCTAGAGTGAGAGATAGGGAGAGGGAAACAGACAGAAGGAGAGAGAGAGAGAGAGAGAGAGACATGGAGAGAGTGAGCAAGACTGAGAGATAGGGAGAGGGAAACAGACAGAAGGAGCGAGAGAGAGAGATGGAGAGAGTGAGCAAGACTGAGAGATAGGGAGAGGGAAACAGACAGAAGGTGAGAGAGAGAGAGAGAGAGACATGGAGAGAGTGTGCACGACTGAGAGATAGGGAGAGGGAAACAGACAGAAGGTGAGAGAGAGAGAGAGAGAGAGAGACATGGAGAGATTGAGCAAGACTGAGAGATAGGGAGAGGGAAACAGACAGAAGGAGAGAGAGAGAGAGAGACATGGAGAGAGAGAGCAAGACTGAGGGATAGGGAGAGGGAAACAGGCAGAAGGTGAGAGAGAGAGAGAGAGAGAGAGAGGGAGACATGGAGCGAGTGAGCAAGACTGAAAGATAGGGAGAGGGAAACAGACAGAATGAGAGAGAGAGAGAGAGAGAGAGAGACATGGAGAGAGTGAGCAAGACTGAGAGATAGGGAGAGGGAAGCAGACAGAAGAAAAGAGAGAGAGCGAGAGAGACATGGAGAGAGTGAGCAAGACTGAGAGATAGGGAGAGGGAAACAGACAGAAGGTGAGAGAGAGAGAGAGAGAGAGAGAGACATGGAGAGAGTGAGCAAGACTGAAAGATAGGGAGAGGGAAACAGACAGAAGGAGAGAGAGAGAGAGAGAGAGAGACATGGAGACAGTGAGCAAGACTGAGAGATAGGGAGAGGGAAGCAGACAGAAGAAGAGAGAGAGAGAGAGAGAGAGAGACATGGAGAGAGTGAGCAAGACTGGGAGACAGGGAGAGGGAAACAGACAGAAGGAGAGAGAGAAAGAGACATGGAGAGAGTGAGCAAGACTGAGAGATAGGGAGAGGGAAACAGACAGAAGGAGAGAGAGAGAGAGAGAAACATGGAGAGAGTGAGCAAGACTGAGAGATAGGGAGAGGGAAACAGACAGAAGGAGAGAGAGAGAGAGAGTGACATGGAGAGAGTGAGCAAGACTGAGAGATAGGGAGAGGGAAACAGACAGAAGTAGAGAGAGAGAAAGAGTGAGAGAGAGAGACATGGAGAGAGTGAGCAAGACTGAGAGATCGGGAGAGGGAAACAGACAGAAGGAGAGCGAGAGAGAGAGAGCGAGAGAGACATGGAGAGAGTGAGCAAGACTGAGAGATAGGGAGAGGGAAACAGACAGAAGGTGAGAGAAAGAGAGAGAGAGACATGGAGAGAGTGAGCAAGACTGAGAGATAGGGAGAGGGAAACATGCACAAGGAGAGAGAGAGACCCTGTTCAACATATACATAAATGAATTAGCAGACATGCTGGAGCAAAGCGAGTCACCAGGTCTCCGTCTCCTGGATGGAGAAGTGAAATCCCTGTTCTATGCGGACGACCTGGTTCTGCTGTCTCCCACAGAACAGGGATTACAGCAACAACTAGACCTACTCGACAAATACTGCCAAAATTGGGCTCTAACAGTAAATCTAAAGAAAACCAACATCATGATTTTTCAAAAAAGGCCCAGATGTCAGGAAAACAAATACCAGTTTACCCTCAGTGATACCACTATAGGACACAATATGAGCTACACCTACCTTGGTCTAACTATTACAGCATCAGGGAGCTTCAGCATAGCAGTGAATGCACTAAAAGAAAAAGCCCGAAGAGCCCTATATGCAATAAAAAGAAAATTCTACAACATCCAAATCCCAATCAAAATCTGGCTCAAAATATTTGACAGCATAATCCTGCCCATTGCACTGTACGGTAGTGAAGTATGGGGCCCGCTAAATCACCAAAGCTACACTAAATGGGAAAAACACACAATAGAAGCCCTACATGCAGAATTCTGCCGAAGCATCCTTCGCACCCAAAGAAAAACGCCAACAAATGCATGCAGAGCCGAACTCGGCAGATACCCACTGATAATAAACATCCAAAAACGAGCACTAAACTTCCTAAATCACCTCAAATCTAGCTCCCCAGACACCCTTCATCACAAAGCCTTTCAGTCCCAAGAGCTAAACCCAGAAAAGAGTCCCCTGAGTCAGCTGCTACTGAAACTAAGTACTCAGCCGGACCCTGACCAGCCCCAGACCAACACAGCCGTCCAAACACCAATCCGAGTGAACCAAATCATTAACCAATGCAAAGAAACCTACCTGGAACATTGGAACAAAATAACCGAAAGCCAAAGCAGATTAGAATGTTACCGGGCCCTAAAAAGAGAATATAAACTGGCAGACTACCTCACGACCATCAGAGACACAAAACAGAGACAGACCCTCACCAGGTACAGACTAAGCGACCACCAACTGGAAATTGAAAAAGGCAGATACAAGAAATCCTGGCAGCCTAGAGAGAATAGAATATGCGATCAATGTCTGGCCGGCGAGGTTGAAACAGAAATGCATTTCCTCCTAAAATGCGAAAAATTCAACACATCAAGAAACATATTATTCAACAAGCTAAGCCAAACAACTCCAGATTTCAAGGAATTGGATGATCTGTCAAAATTGAGATTAGTCCTAGGAGAAGGAGACAGACCATACCTTGGGGCCAAATATGTAACAACATGTCACAACCTGAGGACTGTTTAAAATTAAGACTGTTTAAAATTCATATTGAAAGTACCAAATGAAGTACAAAGACTGTTTAAAATTAATATTGTTTAAAAGTAATATTGTATGTACCCAACAAATGTCAAATCGATTGACACCTACAGAATGTTGGAAAACTGTACCTTTTTGCTACGTAAGCTTTGGCAATA